>NC_084522.1:5439318-5762818 GCF_024500385.1 Phyllopteryx taeniolatus | reverse complement strand
ATTAATCCCAACCAAGCCAGAGTTGATGCTCGCTGCTCCGTAATGAGAGAATAAGCACAGCGATGTGGCCGAGCGATTGAGGTAGACCGTCGACGGGCGCTAACACGACATGGCTTTAAGTAGGCCGACTGCAGAGCTGAGTTTAAAGGAGATCAGTCTGATAAATACGCTTTATGAGGCTGGATGGTTGAGCGTTCATGGCGTGGGGTAAGCGAGCTGAGCCGTCATGGTGGCGGTTCCACGGCTCTGATGAAGTGGAACCGATTATGACATTAGGTTCTTTTGAAGCCTCTCTGAGTTGATTTATTTATTTTTTTAGATTTTGTACTACAGTTTCTTGAGTGTGAGTTTGCATTTCCCACGACTAAATCACCTCCGATTGTCTTAAATGGCCATTTTACATTGCAAACAGGTTTATCTGTAAGTTTTGTATGATTTCATGTACAAGTGGAATTTCAGGCATGATTCTGTTAAGGAAAGGATTCATCCACTTTTTTTTTTCAAAGGGGGGGTGTGGGCTTTATTTTATAACACAAAAATGTAGACCAAGGCAGAAGAGTGGCAACGTAATTAGATTTTCCCGCATTCACTGTAGCTTAGCTAGTAGCTTAAACTTTGCCTTCGCACTGATTAGAGAAAAAATAATCGCAATCATGACAGCTCAAAAGACTTTTAGAATCATTCAGACATAATCACGCCTCTGTTCATTACCATTAATTTGCTCTCAGTTAAATGTGTGACCCACAGGCCCTATTTGTAACTACAGCGATACTAGGCTGACACTGGGCGCTTGTGGTGTATAATTGCTTTGCAAGGAGAGCCAAGTGGGGCAGCATGCTGCAATGCTTTAGGGTCAAACGAGGAGAGCGTCGCCCAACTCGCTTTGACACAGTTGAAGAATTGGCAAGTAATGCATCATCACAGCGCTGTTTTATTCCACTCTTTGTACCTGTCTTGTTGGCAATTCATTTGCAAGTAAAATGTCTCAATTCATAGGAACTTTAATTATCTCGCATTTTTATGGAGGACTCTTCACTTGTAGCGTCTTTCTATAAACACGAGCTAGTCAGTGGGTCTGCAGTGATAAAAATTCATAGCATCAAACTATGAATGCATAACATGTTTTGTCGTAAAAGCCTGCAGTCTTTCAATATTAGCATTTCTTTTATTAAAAAGCTTTAGGTTTAGTCAAGGTTTACATGCTTTTATACATTTCATGATCATCTCATATTATACAAAGTCCCAAGTTTGCAGGAATGTTGTCACTCTGCATTGTAGTGGATACAAAATACAGAGGGAAGACTAAATGTCATCAAAATGACTGGACAAAGCACCCGTTAGATTTGAACCTTCTCTAAACCTGGTTGACTTCTTCGCTTTTACATCCTGAGAACAGTCCGATACAATGAAACCTGATACAACAGAAGGAAAACATATCTATACCTCCTAATAATAATATTAAAATCAATAAATCAAGTGTTATATTTGAGTGAAACCTATGCCATGTTCAATAAAAGTGTCTTTTAGAATAACATTATAAAAAAAATAAAACACATTTTCATTAAAATTGCAACAGAGAATGGCATTATAGAGTATCGTATTTGGGATCAACCAGTACTCAAATGTATGTACTTGTATGTGCACCTATGTCTGAAGAAAGTGGTTTCGGTGCATCGCTAATTTTGTTTCTTCAGTATTTATACTTAACGTATTTGTGGATGGAGCTTAGAAAGTCTATTTCATACACAGACATTGTTAAACAAATGATTTTTTTCCAATGTGACTTTATTTTCTATTTTAATCTCTCAGTCTGTGTAGTTAATTCCCAATAATATCAAACTGCTCATCATAAGTAGGTAGCTTAAATTATTTTGAATTTTGACTGAAACATTTTATTCTTGTAAAATTTAGAGTGGGTCCTTATGGGTTAAGTCATTGTCTCAATACAATGTAAAATTATTTTTTTTTTTTGTCCTTTTATGAGGCCCTGATATCATTTTTTGTTCAGTATAGATATAGTGAGAGGTATACTTGTGGAATACTTCTATCGTTTGTACAAAGTTGTTGAAGTAAGTCTGAAAATGTGTTATATTTGTCACCATAGATGCTCGAGACGCTTACCTTGTACGCATCCTAACTCTGTTATGAAACACAGCGGAACAGAAGAGCCGAAGATGCGATGTGTGCAAAATGTGCGCTTAAAGGAAGTAAATAAGAAGACCGCACCCGCTGTTTCCCCACGAGGTACCATGTATTATTTCAGCCGACATTCAAAGAGATCTCTTCTCCCTTGACATGCTCCGTGCTGCCAACGTGAACAAATCCCAAAACACAATTCCATTAAAACCTTTAGGCTCAGACTTGAAGATGGCTGATGTGTGCAATGTTTACAAAGCAAGTCAGGGATTTAGTCATGTCACAACTTTAAAACAGACATTCTGCTGGCCTGGATATTTTGTATCATTGTCTTTTATCGTAAACATTTGCTTGCATCAGATATATTTGAATTATGTCTGAAATTGTTCTTTGCAGTACTTTACAATTCAGTTATAATTCACTTATATAGATAAATAATAAAATGACAGAGCCTTGTTAATTTAGTTAAGAAGGAAATAATTGACCCCATGCAGCTGATATAGAAAGTTTATACACACGTTCAAACGCCTTCATGCCCCCAGTGCCCTCCTGATTCTACCACCTCTGATTACAATACATATCCAAATATAAACATGGAATTGGATAGAGGTGGAAGGTGCTGAAAATGTTTGTAAATTACTTAAAAAAGTGCTCGTTAACACTCCATACATGCTTCAATGTTAGCCAGTACATTTGTTTGTTTCCAGTTTGGTTGCGTGTTGTATCTATGCTAATAATGTGGATTTTATGAAATGAGATTTAAAAAGAAAAAATGCATTTGCAACCTAAACAAAATTCTAATGGCTCAGGAATGTTAAATAAAGTGGAATTTGTGGTGTGCTGAAATTTTTAATTTTTTTATTTTTCATCTGCACTTATTGCACACAGTCAATGACTCGACATGCTGTTCTTTAGTTGTCCTTTGCCAGAATGCATTTGTGTAAATCTGCATGAAGCCTTGTTAGTTAACTGGCTTTTTACTTGTTTAAGAAACGTGACCAAGGACTTCCCGAGTCAGCACAACAGTGTGTGACTTAACATTCCCCGATGCCCACTGAGTGAAACTGACTGTTTGCGACATTAGTCATTCGTATCAGTGATGGAATCGCTTCCTCTGTGGAGAAAAGCCATGGAAGAAGAGCAGCGCTGAATTAGTAGGACTGACAATGCTCCTGATTTGCATCTCGGCAAATGGGGTCTCTGTCATTGAGCCAAGAACAAAGTACAAAAGATCACGGCTGATTTGACCTAAGCACAGTTGCCAAAGAAGACAAACACATTCACAAGATTGCTTCCGAACTGCAACTTTTGAAATTGTATGCACTTGCAGGTCACTTCATTAAATGTAATTGTTCAAGCATCAGGTATGTTTGTTGTGGGTGTCGTTTGCATCGGTGCAGAGGAGGGATGCACCGACACCACTTTTTAAAAATGAATTTATTTATTTTTTAGGCCAAGATCGAGTACAAGGACTTACATTTGAGTATTCGCTGATAACAAATACCGATACGTGATAATGGCAGTATGTCTTGAAATTCTGATGAAAATGTGTTCTATTTTGATCAACTATCTTTTCATAACAGTCTTGCACACAAGGCATTTCAGTTATAAAATAAAACTGTGAGAGGGTAGTGATACTTTATCACAACATCGCATACTTCTATTTACCCGACCTCCCGTGCCGCAGCCAACTGGGCCTCCTTCTCCGCGGCTTTGTCACAGCAGCGCAGCGGGCTCGACTGGAACCGAGCAGTGCAGAGCTGAGCTTGATAAACTCGGTGCTTGCCCCAAAACCGCAACTCTGCACAACGGATGATGAACTCGGCGAGCCGTGAGGCAAGCACCGAGGTACTCGAGCTACTCTCCGCTCTGGGGCGGCTTATATTGTCATCTGTGTTTACCTTAAAGTTTCTCCACACCGCTGACACTGCACGCACTTCACCTGCCTGGAAGGTATATGTCAGGCAAGTAAATTGGCATCAGTGTCGTAGTTTCTGCACATTTTTTCTAGTATGAGGATGAGTACAGACGTATAGGTATATCGCTACAGGTATCGATATCGGCGCATTCATAGTGCAAAGGGAATGTTTCTATTTTGGTAACTTTATTTTCTATACCTTCATAACCATATTCAAAACACGTCCCAGTATAGTGCGATGCGGTTCCCTACCCATCTACAGTTCTACACTGTAAGATTTACTTCTACATTATTACTTTATTTACTTATATAATCTGTGTGTATTACTGATAATAAAATTAAATATGACAAATTGCAGCATAATGTATTGGTTTATCCTTTTTGGTTAGTAGACTGAACAAATAATGGGCAAAAATGGATGGTTGGAAAACCTGACTTTTTAAAATTTTTATGCAACTCTTAGATTGGCTCCCATTTGTAAAGGTGTACTTATTGATATAGCCAAAAAGTCAGAATATAATGTTACATATGACATCTCAACTAGACGCATATTTTGCTCTCAAGTGAGGAGGATGAAGTCATACAAACATCCATTTTGTAATGCAAAATCTACGTATGTTTGTGAAAAATGTGATAAAATGTCTTGATATAGTGTGGGAGTTAACGGGGATAAAATAAACAACGAGAACAGACTCCCCTCAGTACCATCAGTGCGCGTCCTAAAACCTGATTAGTGTACAGTCCCTGCACACACTGCATTGTAAAGGGCAAAAACGCAATAACCTCAATTCTCTCTGTTGAAATAAAAGGTTCATAGGATGGACTGATGAGTGACCAAGTTTGCAGCGCGTCCGCAAGGAGTACAAGGGCAGTGACACAACATATACTACGCATTGCGACTAGAATACGGGGACCATCAAATTCGATCACCCAGCCAATCAAGATTGCAACCTGAATTTTGCCAGAGGCGCTGAACTTATACACCCACTGATTTCTCTGCTCAGCTATTGAAGCGGGTGGAAAACAAGTTGCAGTCTGAGACATTACCCTCAATACCTGCAACTCTGTTCACCTACTCACAGCAAACGGATAATTATGATCCAAATCTCCAACTGCCACTTCAAAGTACACTCCTTTGACATCTGCCCATTGATATACAAATCAGTGATTGAAACGAGAGACAGCTTTCCTTTATGAAAAAATATGACAGTTGAGGGTACGATCCTTTTTCTCATTCATGCGTATCCAGATTAAGCAGGAGGCAATGCAATGGCTGTCAGCGTTAGCTTTTCATAACCATTTTTTCCCCTCTCTTTTACTATTTACCCATCAAAAGCCTGCAAAACATCACCAGTAATGAGCTGCTCCTCCCTTTCCAAACATAAAGACCCCAGCTGTCATGGCGAGGAGCACGTCCCGACACTTGTGCCTGCCTCCAGTATTGCGGTGCTGATGTGTGGATGATAATACCATCAAGAAGATTAGTCTCTCCGCAGAAAGCAGTCGCCCGTTGTTGTCTCGCACCCATCACTTGCACTGTCGAACTCAAGTTAAAACAAAGCCTCAGCGTGGAATAGATGACTCAGATCTTGTTGTCTTTGATACAAGGCTTGACTTGGGGGACGCTGACAGAACCAGGTCTTGCTGGGCTTCTTGCATGGTATTCATTTTGCAATATGTATGATATGTTTGTTGTATTGGCATTAAAAGAATGCACAAGTGTACACAGAATGCAAGGACATTCTTGATATCGTGTTCGAACAGACTTGTATTTTTTGTTTTGTTTTTTTTCTTCTCTTATGTTGCTTTTATTATCCAACACTTTAGTTATTTTTTCTTAGATTTCACTTCTTGGCAGCATTTTACCCCAAAGGTTCTGCACCATTATCAGATGGCTTGCTTTTCAGAGGAGGCGTAGGGAATTGAGTTTGACGTTTCAAAGACATAAATGCCTTTGCTACCGAAAATATCCACTGAGATCATAATTTAGATACTATTTAAATAAGAACATATTTTCACACCGCTAAGATTAGCTAGTGTGTAACCAATTGCAATCTTGAGCTTAATTGTATTCCTTTTGTGCTGAGGTTATCCGAATACGAAAAAAAATAAAACACATTGTTGTCATACTGTCATGTCTTGTATTTTTGTTACTTTTTTGTACCATAACAATATCTTCGTTAATGCTTTTTGCCTATACATATTTTGTTAATACTTTATAAACTTTCAATGACGATGGCAGAACAGGAGGGATGGTCACTCAAATAGAAAAAGTTGCCTATTCTTAAGTTTTAAAAAATTGACGCATTGTCCATATAAGAATTATAGTACGGTATAATGTTTCAAAATAACTATTGATTGATGATTTTATCTTCCAACTTTGAGTAATAATGCTTCCACAAAACCATGTGGTTTAAATACACTACAGTTGGAGCTCCAGGGTTGCCATGGCAATAAAGGGCTGGCTAGTATTTTTATTATAAATCAATGTAAGCACAAAAAGACTATTATTTGAAGGTAAATTTACAACTTATTCTCGCTTTGAGTCTATTCTTCTCAAAGCTTTATCAACAGCTCTTCTTTCTTGCATTGTTCCTCTGCTGTGGCACTCTTGTGATGGATTAGTCTTTTTACAAAGTCCTGTTTGTGTGGATGGCAGATCCTGCTCATCTGTTAAGCCCCTGACTGCTTCCTTACCTTGCCATCCTTTATTAATGTTTCTTTCTGTGACACACAGATTAGATGTAATTAACCTTTTAAAGACAAATGTGCAGCAGCCGTTAAGGCTTCCATGACGCTGCCGTCACATTCACCTCTGTAGCGGATTCTCAATGTCCGCCTTTCATGTTGCAAACACAATTACTCCAATATCAATTTCTCCCGACTCCGTAACTGACATGTAAACCATCTCGCCGTCACTCTCCTCGATGTTACTCGAGCGCTCCTCGCTCACTGTCTGTCTCTGCAGCTCTACCGCTGAATGAATTTTTTACACGTCCCTCACATGCCAGCTCCAAGCTGCAAGGCAGACAAACGTGGCTGAAACAAGCTCAGGACCTGCGAAGAACACACAATGATGGATAGATGAGAGACACTCCAATTTCCTGGCAGGGAATAAACGTGCCAATGGGGGTAATGGAGTAATTGCTGAAACCGATTGACCTCTAGAGGCTGAACACAGATGAAAACAGAAACTCTGACCTCCCAATGTAACCTTGCGGCTCTGGCGGCCAATCACGAGAGTCAGGGAAAGGCGATAAAGCATCGCCGAATGTCCAAATGATGCTTATTTCATGCATAATGTCGGTGTATATCACTCGCCACCCCGATGACACATTTCACATTTCAGCAGGCATGAGCAGAGATTGAGATGTCAGGGAGGGAATTACTTATGTTTCCAGTGACAAGAGCTAATCACGCTGCTCTCATGCAACGACATGAAGGCGACACACATGGAGTCTTCAGCCTGACACATACAGTGAGCACTGACCTTCAGGATGCACTTAAGGCTGTGTCAGTGCTTATCAGATTTGATTCAGTTTAAACGTGCAAGTGGTAAAAAGTTGAATGCTCTCATACGAACCCTGGCGCGCACCAAACAAGCGGACCGAGACTTCTTGAAGACGTGGTCTCGGCTGGTAAAAATAGCACTATATTATGTAGTGAATGTAAGTGCTGTCCAATCAGGTTGTGACATTATGTGTATTTTCTTTTAATGAAAACTATAAGGCCCGCCGTACAATCAGTGACACGGGCAAACCTGACAAAACGTTTGTGCAGTGTGCGAGGTTCTGCAACTACTTTTCATGGGTGGCCGATCGCCACCCACTAGTTTTGCTGTGATTCATAATTTGAATCACTGGTGAACAGCATCACAATGTTGTAGATGGAACAGAATATATTTATACAGTACCTCATCAGCCTCTCAAAATATCCCTGATCTCTTCTTTGTTATCATCTGTATGTGGCTCTCCACATCTTCCTTGACAATTGCGCCATGTTTTTGTGGTTCAATAAAAAAATAAAATAAAACAGTACAGTATTTTGTAAGTGAAACCTCAAAACCAGATACAGGACACAGGGTCTCCATTGCAGCACGTCAGTAGATGTGTGGTGCTCAGTTGATTGGTGTGTGGCAAAGAGTTGCCAACTGTAACACGTTCGACCACATTGCTCATTGTGCAGTGGGCAACCTGTCCAAATATGTGTGCATTGAAAATACCCCACAAATTATGTTTAACTTGTCTTTATGCACTTTCTTGCTCCCAAGTAGCCCACAGCCCACCTCTGCCACCACATAGTGCACTCTCTCCCTTGAAGCATCTCATTTCACACCATGGAGCTGAAAGATAGAGTGCCCTTGTCGGGCAATTATATTCAGTTTGGTGGAAGGGAATCATTAAACTTAAAGCATTCTCATATCTGGGGATTGGTTTTGGGTTTGGCCACGAGTGACGTTGCTGTGTTTAATGCTGTATCAGGCCTGCAAGACCCCTTGCCCTTCCTTGTCTCTTGTATATTGCTCCATCTTGCAAAATAAATAGGCCAGCAAAGCAAATAGCCTTAAATCAGCATCCTTAGTGAGAGCATGTGCCGCTGAGCTTATTTACAGGTTTACTCCCTGGACAGCTGGCCAGGGTGATAATATTGAACTTTATGGCAACATTAAGTCTCCTTGCATGCCCTGGTGGCCATAACCTCCCCTTATTGTCCGCCTGAACCTTCTTGTTGTGCCACCTTTCTTGTTAGCCAACCCACTAGAGCATAACAAAGAAAATCCCCCCCTCCCCATCAATAATGGGGAATCGATAACTGTTCAAATTATCTTTCAGCTGCAATTACATTTTACCACAGCGGCCCTAATGACACCCTGCCGGCATCCCTCTCCCTTAAAACACCCCGTGGTCAAACATCCCTGTATCCTATGATGACCTCTTCTGCAACTAATGCACTTCGAAGTCGTTGGCTGGCTTCCTTCCTCCACACTGCCTCCAACTAAGTGTACACAAAGACTATGGATTGCTTCATTAGCCATTTCCCCAACAGGCTGCCTTTAACAAGTCCAGTGGAGAAACCCGGAGTGGAATATAGCTCATACATGTTGCAGCAAATGTACTTTTTGTAGGTTTGATAAAACAAAAATTCACGCTATTTCTATTAGTAATACTAGCAAATATTATATTTTTTTCAATGTTATCACCTACCATGATGATGACAATGACAAATCCAAAGAAATGTTTTCATCTACCTTGGTTCTCTTGGTAAATGGTTTAAATTTACAGTTTACCACAATTTATGAATGAATTTTAAATAAGTCAATTATCAAATATTTGATTGAACTTAACCCATTCCATTTCTGGTATGAATCCAGATAACGATATATATATATATATATTTTTTGGTACTATTTTGATCCTTGGAATTCTCCAGCATAAACCCAGAAAAGTACTAGAAAAAAAGAAACAAACAGTTTTTTTGTTGTCTTGGTTTGGAACAAATGTCTCCATTTGCTCCATAGAAAATTAAAATGTATTTGCTATTCATAGAAGCAGTTATGCTTGAATGTTTGCCCCAAAATGGCTGACTTTCAATAGCATGTCTTCAGTGAAGTATGCTCAAATGACTCCATCCGCACTATCAACTTGAACTACATTTGTCATGAATTGACACTCGCGCACTGCCTTCGTTTACTATCTTCATTGCAAGGGTTTATTGCCTCATCTTTCTAAAAAATGGCCTCACTAAATATCTGCAAACATCAGTGAGGGAGCAAGTTTCAAGAGGTTTCACAGTGTGACAAAAATTGCAAAAAGTAAGTTAATAATCTGTTTGTGAGGTTGTTTTACAATGACCAATATGTTTAGGCTCAGTGGTCATTACTGGGTGAGGTATTATTATCACTGGAAGGTTAGAATATTGGATTGAACTATCGTATTACCTATATTGACCTGTCCAGTAAGTGTATGCCAGTTCTAATTACATTTTCAAGTATAATTCAAGCATAATTCTGTTTTACGTCAATACTTGGCACTACACAGTTCCAACTGGACCAACCTGACAGCATGCTAACATAATTCATGATAAAAACATATGTAATAATCAGGATTCATAGGTCAACAGTGACACAATAGGCAAAGGTAATTGATTTTTACATGATTTGTGTGTCATTTTACTGGAACATAAATGACTTACTGCATGAAGACAATGTTCAGTCAGGGTTCTATTGGAAGCGCCTATTTTTCTCAGCTGTACTATGAAATCGATCTCAGCAACTGAACCTTCAAAAGGCCTTGGATGTCAGTTGAGCAGAGGTAGATATAAAAGCAGGATTTCTGCTGACAGGGGATGAGGAGATTCACTGTAGAGATTTTGGACATCACTCATTATGAAAGCTGTGACAGTATTAGTGTCTAATTATTAGCTTTACCTCGGAGACTTTGGTTTAATAACTTTTTGTCCCCGAAAAAGGTGAAAAGAAATGCTCTGGGATGTTATAGTGCATTCGGATGCTGTGCGGCGCACCTGCTACTTTGTGATTTATTTATTTTTAAAAAAAAATTTGCACTGAATCTAGGAATCTTAACTAATTAAAATCCAGAGAAAAAAAACTTCCAAATTCCTACACAAAGCTACTAAAGTCAACAGCCCAAGATCAGGTGTTGTCTATATCAAGGGACCTGCCATATATTCATTAGAGTAATATTAGTAAAACATTATCAACAAAAGAGGCCATGCAATTCATTCCTGTGGTATTATTTACAGTATTTTTTGTGTGTCCCTTCCTTTGTTGAAATAACCCAAAATCAGAAACGTAACTGTTGAGTCCAGTGTGTTATGTTTTATGTTTATCCAAATGTATTGTTGTATACTCCTTCTATACGTACATTTAAACCCTTTCATGTAATGCTCTTCTCATGCTTATTTCTTGGTGTCCATGCCACCTTTCCCCCCTGTGAATGTGTTGAGTTTTATACTACTCAGCCATAAGGCCTTTCAACATTCCTCCATCCGTGACCATACTTACTGTATGTCCTCTTCATCTAACATCTCACTTTGTAGCGGCTGAGGAATTGCTCTCCAAGCATTTTGCTTTACTTTTACAAAGCTTTTTATTGCCTTGCAAAAATCACTGCAAATGCCATTTTCGTGTTTGGTCATCAATCTAAACTCTAAGTCGGGGGAAATGAAGTCTGAGCAACGGTGGATCAAGAGCACAGGTTTTTTTTCTGGCTTTGACACATTTCATCGGTCACCCAAAGCAATCTGCGACCTGTTCGCCCTCTGCGATGTCGTCTTGGATGCGTTATCTCTGATGCGATCACACTAAAAGTAGGGTGTACTCTACGTGTTAAGCGCAATCTCCTGCAAAGCGGTTCATTCTCCACAGGTGACTGACTCTCTGTCAAATAAAGCTGCTGCGTTATTGGTTTTACAATGTGATGGTGGCATGTGTGCATGATCGATTTGTTGCCATGAATGGATATAGAGTGTTCATTATTTACCAGCAAGCAAGGTCACTTTAACATAAACCCAGGTCTATGGTGCAGCTGATGCTAATGTTTTCCTGTTAAAGGTTGCCTTATGCTGGCTGCAACCTTCCGGTAATGTGTTGCAACGTGATGGGTTTCCGGAAAAGAGTTTGGAGAGGGCAAAGGTATGTGCTTGAAATACAAAATGCATATTCTCCTCCAACTGTACGCCTGCTCAGAGGCTGAATCCATTAAGATGGGTGTCAGTGCACATATCAATTAGTTTGCCCAGAGGAAAGGAATTAAACTGGGGTCAAGCCAGGGTGTCAATGTATTGTCACAACATTGAATCTCCCCCAATCAATAATTGCATGTTTGGATAGAAGACATTGGGCCATTGTCGACAGTTCTTTTAGACCAAATCACTTGTTTAAACACCTTTTATGCACTTTTCTATAATTCTGCAACAAGAACTCTTCATGAATTCTAATTACCTTTCAGAGAAACAAATTCACCCCCAAAAAATGAAAACTACATTGAGAAATGAGGCCTGTTGTGCATTGTTAAAAAAAAAAAAAAATATATATATATATATTTATAAAATGAATTTCCATTGGGACCAATTAAGTATCTACCTTACACTTTTCTTGTTTTGACTGAAAATATTAATTCTCAATGTTCCAACACGGTTTGAACAAATGAATGGTGCGCTGTGCTTGGTAATATTCTCACACATGCAAGTGTGGTGCGCTGTGCTTGGTAATACTCTCACACATGCAAGTGTACCATAGGGCCCAGTCATTCACTGCTTGATACATTAAACACAGTTATCATATTAACTCAGCTTATTAAACATAATTTGTGGCGCTGCCCTTTATAGTTAATTTACAAATCAGCCTCATTATTTCAATCATTTACCATCTATAATAAACCTGTCAGGACAGAGGGACAATTTTTAACTCGTAGATACACTTGTTGTAGTTAATTTCCATTATTAACCGCTGCAATTTCATGTTCCATCATCAGCTGTCTATGCCAACAAAAGTTGTCTTGTAAATTTCTTAGCTGAGTAAGTGAAAATCTGCACATCGTATTAGGCATAAGAGGAAGCTCCACTGATGCTCATAATTTAAACATAAATGGGTCAAGGTTGCAGCATAACACTAATGATAATGCACTTTATGATATTGCACACCATCACTTCATTTTTCCAATGCTGACTCATTGCTTGCAGCCTTGAACGACTTCAATGCATCTCACATTCTTCCTTCATCCTCCTCCTTCGCCTTATCTCGCTATAGTTTCTTTTTAAGTCTGTTAAAATGGCTAAAATGAGCCCCCGCGTTGTTGAATTACAGAAAGAAATAAAAGGAAACAGTGGCCACTATGCTCAGTCATCTTCAAAGTCTTATTTATGATTCATTGTCACCCTGCTGAGCCTCTGCATTTTATCTTTCATTCCGCAATGATTCAACTAAATTATTTATATTAAAAAGTTGAAGTCTTGAAAAAAAATAGTTTGGAATGTTTCATCTGCTCCACACTGAACCATCACACGTCATTTGCGTCACAATTACGGCTTGTGTTGCGCTTCAATCTTTTAAATCCCATCCTCGCTCTCTTCAAATTATCTAATATTTGACACAAACATTCTAATATACTATTTGTAAATGTTTTTTCTAAATTATATATTAACCACCATGCTGCACATGTGCATCTTTATATTACGCACATAGAATTTAGCAGTATGATATATACAACTATTTTTGGACTCAAGGTAAAACATCTCAATCCCTTAATTCACTATTGGTTGTAAAATATAAAAAATTATTCATCAAATGAAGTGATGTTTAGGGGCGATATCACTATAAAGTGTCAGGTTAGCGTTTTCGAAGGTGGAGGACATAATTGCAGGGAAGCAGCGATGTGAGGCAAGAGTGCAGGAACTCAAAAAAAAAAGGAGATTCAAGTTAACAAGCAAGAGGGCGAATAAGGATCATGGCGCAAACGCTAAATTAACAAAGTCCAGAAATCTTAATTCAAAGTAACACATGGAAACAAAAATACTGACCACAAAGAAACATGACAGGTTAAGGAAACATGGGCTATGACAACAGATGACAGACTACATACGACGAATGACAAATGAACCAACAAGGACCGAAAGAAACCAGGGAACTAAATACAAGCAAACTGACGAGACAATGAGGAACACCTGGACAAGACACGAGTAGCTGGAGGGAGATGATTGGTTGACACAAGGTAGAGGGGTTGACGAGAACAGGTAGAGAAAAAAAAGAAAACGAGCAAACAAGATGCGAACGGCATAGAACACAGGAAAACATGAAACAAAACTAAATGTCATCTAAACTAAAATACATACAATACCATTACATAAAGTGACTTGGGTGTCCTCATCAGAATCACTCAGACATCATGAAAATGTCGCAGAATAATGAAACGCTGATGTCATATTATCACTCTCCAAATATGGGGCTTGACTCATGTTCATTTCTAACAACATAACATCTACTCAATAAAATGAAAATGGGCAAGTTTCAAAGCACCTTATGGAGATACTGACTCATCAGTGTACATCAGTGTTCCCTGCTGTTGTTGTTGTATTAGTAATAGACCAGATTGCAGACAATAAAGTATACCCACACACACACACACACACACAAACGCACACACACAAAGTGTTTGTCTGTGTATGACACTGAGGATGCGCCACTAATTACGCACTTCATGTGTTTCTGAGGCTAATCAGAATGCTGCTCTAATGAGTTGGGACTTATCCAAAAAAAAAACAATGTGCCATCATTCATTGGGATGATTTGTGAATGTGTGTATGTGTGAGAGACTGTGACTTGGGTTAAACAGACATTATTATACATGTGGGCATTGTTTATTCTTCACCGTCTAGTTGAATGAATCGGAATTACAGACATACAGCATAGAATACTGTAAACAAGTAAACTTCTGTCAAGGGTAATTCTTCTGTCAATGCGTGATGGCTGACAGGTCGCCTGACAAGTGAATTGGTGACTGATGCGGCCGACCAATCACTGGTGCTGCGTGTAATGACTGATATGTAGACCAGCCAATGACAGCAGAGATAATAATCTGCTGCAAGACGAGGAATGCCTGCTGGAGCGTGGAATGATGTGTAGAGTGACCAGTTAAGAGTGACTGATGCAACTGAAAATTCTGCGAGACCTTCAAGGAAATCCTGTAAACATTTGTAGCTATGACAGGTATGGGTGGAAAAAAAAGGAAAATATTGCTGCAACCTGGTCAAAATGCTGTACAGTAGTGTTGCCAATGGTTTCATTGTTTTTCTTGGCACATTATGTCAAGAGAAAATGAATCACCTTGTCTTTCAAATGGCGGCACGGTGGCCGACTGGTTAGAGCGTCTGCCTCACAGTTCTGAGGACCAGGGTTCAATCCCTGGCCCCGCCTGTGTGGAGTTTGCATGTTCTCCCCGTGCCTGCGTGGGTTTTCTCCGGGCACTCCGGTTTCCTCCCACATCCCAAAAACATGCATGAATTGGAGACTCTAAATTGCCCGTAGGCATGACTGTGAGTGCGAATGGTTGTTGGTTTGTATGTGCCCTGCGATTGGCTGGCAACCAGTTCAGGGTGTACCCCGCCTCCTGCCCGATGACAGCTGGGATAGGCTCCAGCACGCCCGCGACCCTAGTGAGGAGAAGCGGCTCAGAAAATGGATGGATGGATGGATGTCTTTCAAATCAAACCAATGTGGTCGACTCTAGTTGGTCTCATCACTCATTGTTGTCCGACAAGACTCAATCTAGATTTTCCAAGGATGTAGGCCAAAATTATTTTCATGGCAATTGGTTCACTTTTACAAACCATAATACAAACCAAATTATAGCTTCAAACGTCTCATTGTGACCATCATCTAAATCCAAGATTGGCCGAGCTTGCAATGAAAGGCCGATCCCAATAGACAGATTTCGACTAAAATTATATAACCATCTGTGCTCTCATCCAGTTTCCAAAAGGTAACTCAGCAAACTTGTCCTAAAATGAGCTCAGAATCTATTGTAGATATTTTCCCATTTGCCACGAGTATGGAAAATGTCCCGGCCATCTGCTCTGCTGAAATATTTAGTCATGCTCTGTTGCAGCATCCATCTCTAGAGCTCCGTTACCACGAACAAAGAGGCTTGTGTGGTGGTGGTGGTGCAGGCAAGCAAAAAGGCGCTGTCTCGTCCACATCTGTGCACAACAATATGCACATGCCAGAGTGCAAGAGAAATACAAATAATTCATAAATGTTTGTTTTATTTCCCCAAAAATGCCCCACACTCTGCAAGTGTCCAGGAATGCATTGTAACAGTTCTAATACCAAGGTATAGTAGGTTTAAATAAAACTATTGTACCGGCACATACAACAGAACACATCCACTTACTGTAAGTGTCATGTTTTGTTACATGTATATAAACGCATGGTGAGAAATACGCAGGCCTTCAGATGACATGAACTATTCAGATTCACATTTCATTACATTACATGTACCTGCTGTCTAGTCGTGTGTGTGTTGATTTTTTTTGCAAATCATAAAAAAACCCTATGGTGGCAATTGAACTTGCATTAGGAAAAGCAATGCATAGTTGCCAGCATCAATATTAATGGGGGTGAAAATGCTGAATGCTGACACAACTAATTACCTCCCGCTTGTCTGTAAGTGGAATCTCACATGATGATGAGGCGGTATATTTGGGGTCAAGTCATGGGTTTAGGGGCAAATATTTTAACATTCCACATGGATTGTTGAATACACGAATAGCAAGAAATTGCAAGATAAATATAAAAAATTCAAGGTTTGTGGATATTCTTCTGTAGATTTGCTTCCACTTGACCGATTTGGAATGCCCTTCATTGTCTTCTTAGGGGAATGCTCAAGTGCTGCCTGCGAGTACTGTAAATGTCACATTAATGTTAGTTAGCTCTGTCATCTAATACTTCCATTGTAGTTCTCTGAGGGCAAAATGCATTACAAGTGTGTGCATTACATGCCGTGAAGTATATAAGGAAGTCGGCCATTACTTTGACACCCGTGAGGTTTCCTTACTTCTGTTACATATCACATTCTAAAACCAACTTTCTCAAATTTCTCAGTCTATTTGGAGTTTGCTTGCTGTTTAAATGGACATGGTATAGGAAAAAAGAAGCAATTACAGATGACCAGCAAGACATCTTGGAAGATGAGTGGGAGACATATTACTTCCCAGATTAAGTTTGTTTTCCAATCATCTTCTGGCCATATACCATATTGATTAAAACCTAATAACCTCATAAGATGCAGTCCTCCACCTTCTGCCTCCTCTGCCATCACTCCATCCCTCTCCTCCTCCTCTCACTTGTCCCTAAAGAGAAATGACTTTTTTCCCCCTTACTTTTATAGAAGCGCTGCTAGAAAATCCCTCATTTTGACCTTAAAATTTGAGACCTTCATTTTGATATCAATCAATCATAAAAAATAAAAAAGAATATTTCCAAAGATTGGCCACATTCCGATTTCATGATAATGAAAATAAATTGCCTTGTTAATACATTCATCAATCTGGGGGTGGGAGATTCAAGCTCAAAGAGGAATGAAGAAGAAAATTTGGCAAGTTTCATTAGCTTTCATTGGTGCCACATTTGGCTGACAAAGCTATGCATTTATGTAAGGGCAAACAACTTGCTCCAAATTTAATCATTTATTATATTTCTGCTGAAAGTTTCATGAGGGGAACCCATGTGGCACAAGGCGCTCTGCTGCAGCAATTTGTTTGCTATTGTTGCTCGATTAGCTGAACACAAACTCTCAGTCAGTGCTCACCTCATGGCCTCTTTGTTTTACTGGTGGAAATGTTGTAATAGCACTTTCCACTGATGTGTTTATCCTTAGTTATTTGGATCATCCAAACACTCATTTCCTCCAAACACTCAAACAATGTCGTCTTAAAGGCTGAGAGATAAACATCTGTGTACAATCTGCATAATTAATTGTTATATGTTGACAAGCTGTACAATTGTAACAAAAAGGTAACACAAACTAAACATAAGGGGTCAATGAACTCATCCCTGGGGAACCCCAAAAGATTATTCTTTCAGATTAATAAAATCCATCACCCCATCATAGCTCATCACATAACCTGGTCTAGGTGGCGATTATCATCTTCACATAGAAGCCTGATGAATATCTTTTTTTTTTTAAATAGGGGAACACATCCAAATGCATGCTGTTCAGTGTGATAGAGAGAGAGAGAGAGATTGGCACAGGAAAATGAGCTTAATCAGCCTGTCGACTATATTTTACTGGTGATGGACCACTATTGGTTTTATTGCCTGTAATCATGAGTTATATCCCTATTTCTCAAATTTCTTCCTTTGGTTGCAGTTGGCACCTGCACTCTCATTTTTAGTATTTTTCACATTATGACTCTTGGTTTGCCTCTCAAGTCTATACACTTTAAGTTACTTTTACAGTTAGTCTACAATGATATATTGGCTTGTTCTTTTGGATCAATGGTTTCTTTTTTTTCTTTTTCTTATTTTTTTTAATTCTTCAAAGCGAGGAATGGTTCTACCAAAGATTAATTTGTGGAACCAGACAGGAAGCCGAGACTGAAACTCTCCAGGTCAGAAGCAATAAGCGAGGTGAGCGTCAAATCGATGTGATCGATACAAGCCAATGATTGATGAATCGGTTAGCCTGAGTTGATAAATCAAGGCCCAATGCACATGGGTGCCGCGGCTTAAGCAATCCCCCCCCCACACAAAGAAAAAAATTAATTCTTAACATGTCCCCCTTTGTAAATTAGAATGGCAACGCTTCAATAAGGCATTGAATACCTTGCAATCCCTCTTGTGGATTAAGAACACTAGTTTCTTATGTTCCCAAATTAGGCATGTCTCCTTTCTCCTCTTGTCTAAGTCCTGTTTTGTGTGCATTTTCAGACCATATCCTCCTCCACGATCAATGTCAAAGCCCTTTCAGCCCATTTTCATTTGCTAAGCCTTCCAACTGGCTGCATTCAGAGACAGCTCTTCCGCAAGTGAAAATGCATGTACACCTTTACCTTCTGCATTGACACACACAGTCTCTCAAAATCACACTGTTCACGTGATAAGTGAGAGAAAACTGATTAAGATTCGATATCAAGTCTCATATCATGATGCATGTGGGAAATAGAAAGGATCACAGATGAACCATCTCATAGAAGACTGAACAACTTTATTTAACGATATTAAAGTATAGAACAAAAACAAAAACAAAAAATCCTGGGACGAGTCCATCGTGAATATTTATTGTTTCATTTTAATATGCACATTAGTTTTGACCAGCCAAAAATATCAATTCAAGTTAACTATTCATATACACTGGTAGTTTTATCACATTTGTGACATTTGCCCAGTGTGATACAGTAGTTGACATTTAATGTGTAGTATGGTCTTAGAATTTATGGGGACATGATTGCAATATATCGTGAGGAGTCCAGGTCTCCCGTATCTATGGATGTCCTATGGTGTCCTATACACCCCAGATGAGTCGATCTGAATGGAGGATATGCTCTCTTTTTTAGAGATCTTTTGGCGGGAGTGTTTACTGAAGAGCCAGCCACAAGCAAACCAACATAAATGGGCAACGTTTTTAGTGGGTCAATGTTTTTTTTTTTAAGTGCAGCCTGTGTACCACCGACCATCCGCAATATTCTACAAATGGTAATTTAAAGTGGACAGTTGATTGCCCTCATTTTTTGTAATTAGTTAAGCGGTCTTTCAGTTTGCAGTGGTCCAGGGCAATGGCTCTATCGGTGATAAAACACAGTTGGTCAACCAGTGTGGGAGATTTTTTTGCCAGTCAACAAATAAATTACTTCAAAAAGAGAGCTTGTATTTATTTTATAATTTTATAGTAACTCTCCTGTGTCAAGCCAAATACAAAAAAAAAATAAAAAATGCTGACTGAGATGCTCTTGAACCAGCAGTGTTCCTGTGAGGCGCATGAAATGGCAATAAAGCCGCTCCCCTGAAAGAGCGATTAAGGCACAGACTGATCAAGCATCCCTTTTATCAAAAAGAAATTAAAAGAGCTATAAGGGCATAATTAAACAGGATCATTACAAACCTTTGGTAAAAAAAAAAAAAGAAAAGGTCAGCCATGTTCCAGGGTATTTGCTTAGATCGTTAAGCATTACTATAGGAATGAGTTGATCTAGATGACGAGACTAGAGTATGTTTCTAAGATTTTGAGGGTGCCAGACTCGAATTCGAAGTTAACTTGCACTACAATGGAAGTTGGCATGTATCATTTTTTTTAAAAACACGATGGAACACTGAAACTGGCTCCATGAGTCTATTCCCAACAATAGCAGTGTGGAAGTTTTCTGATTTTGATAACATTTACAGACCAAATTTAGGCTTATTTGCATGATATTAGTTCTCTTTTATTCTGGACTCAACAACCTACAGTACTTTTTATGATTTTTTTTACAATTGTCTGTTCAACTCTCTGGAGACAGATTTCCCCTGATTTCTGATGTGATTGCGATGTGCCACGTAAATCACTTGCTGTTGTCTTTGTGCCCAGCCACAGGCGCGCACAGCGTCTCCTCTTAGCTCTCTTTTGCTACCAAAATGAAATGTTTATTGTATGTTTAAGTCAGTCAACAAACCAAAACCAACAAAACTCCCAACATCTATCTAAAATTTGGCCTGTCTGTGACTGTGTGTCTAAGACTGTGATAGAGTTTATTGCAATATTCATCACCATAAGCTGAAGCAATCTTCACACATTCAGTCCTGTTTGCACCACCTACAGCTCCTTTTGAATCTCATTACATGCCTACATGTCTACCTAATGTTGAGGTTAGTGTATTAGTCATTTTTTTATTATATTATATTCTTGTACACGGATGCTTGATGCCTAAATTGTTTGACCTGAAGATCAATTGAACGACTTTCCTTTTTTGACGTTGGGAAGGTGGTGCCATTTGAATTGTCCTGTTTAATGTATCGGAGGGGATTAATATGCCCATTGTGAGTGAGTGGGATCGTTACATTTATCATCAGACGGGAGTTAAAGTAGTGAGGGGAAAAATAAAAAAAACAATTTACTCAATTACCATTTCATGGTGGTATTTCAATTGGTATATTCACTCATGAAGATATTGCAAACTCATTTTGATGACTTACCCTGACTCGTTTCCCTCTTCAACACCCCTCCCATTTTATTATGCAAAGGCCAAGGTGTAGAATTAGCAAGGTAATAGATGTGATCCGCTTGCTAACCTCATCCAGCAGCCATGCACAGAATACCAACAAGGGTCTTTAACACAAGCGAGCAGCATATTGCTGTGCAGCCCTCACCATCATTGCAGAGGGTGCGCGTGTGTATGCCAGCCAACATCTGTTGCGTTTTGGAAGGAAATTAGCTCATGGGAATGGGACATATAAAACTATTAAACAGAAGCAAATGGAAGTGTTCACTAACAAATATAATCTCACGAAACTAAAAACAACAAATAAATAAAATGCTTACCGAGAAGAGTTTATGAAGCATGAATGATCCAAAATTGTGTTATGAGCAAGTATGTCCAATTTTGGCAATTATAAATTCCTGCCAGTATTATCTCATCTCAAACCATTTCACTCTATTATTGAGCGTTCAAAGTCCTTTTTTCTTTTCTTTTTTTGCTATATTGCAAATCACAGAAAATTATAATCCAATAAGAAATGAATTTTCAACAGTCCTACAATTTAACAGTGACAATCTTATAACAACAACAACAAAAAAGCCAGCAGTGAATTAATCTCCATCTCCGATTGCGATACAATATGGTTCACTCCAATTATGATACAATTATGATACAATTGACAGAATTTAAGACAACACAGTGCGATATGATGCATTGATGCATGCAAAGAATACTGATGTGCTGTTCGACACGCATTTGTTAGAACAGTAATAGCTGATGGTGAGTGGGGAGTAAAAAGAAAGTTGTGATACTTTGATCAATGGTTTTCATGCAAGAGGCATCGTGAGGGCACGTCGCTGTGAGTCAGAGGATGGGCGAAGGGCAGACCACTCCGTGTTCACACTGTGAGGACTTCATTTAGTTGCTGTGTACGTTACTCCAGCACACCATGTTGGCATGAGCCTTGCCAACATTGTATTCTTTCTTTTTAGGGAGCTAAAGGTATAGCTAAAAATAGTACATTTCCTCGGCGCAACCTTCGCTATGATGTGCTCTGTTTGGACTCACAATATCTCAAGATTTGATGAGTGTGTTGATGAGACATAGCCATTGACAGCTGAGCAGAGATGTTAAGGGATGCAAAATAGGATAAAACAATCAAAAAGTAAATCAATGGACACAAATTATTGGCTCAATTCTAAATTATAAGACAAGGTCCCTCTGTTGAATGTTGCCACTTTTGTGAAATTCATTGTGCTTTGTCACAACATTGGACAAATCGAATTTATTATGTAGACACATAACATGAGTTTCAGTGTATGAGTGGCAGAATGTTCAATGTTTGCATGTTTGCTCATGCAAGACTTGCGATGTCGTGTAGAGGATGTGCGTGTGTGTGTTTGCTTTCATGTGTCCTTAAAAAATGCTGATTTACATGCTTGAAGGGAGCCGATTTTACCATTTTAAGGGCATGCACATTACAAAGCTTTGACAGGCTGAGGCCACTGATGCATTAGTAAAGCCCTCTAAGCTGTCAGATGCTAAGAACACACAACGCACAGCCGCGTGGAGCTGCATCCTGTGTACTACGGACTTAACTAATTTAGGGAGCAAAGTCAATGTCTTGGTCTGGTGTGGCAGATTTGGGCTTTTTTTAAGTGAGGAAGTTACAGTATTTTCAGAATTTCGGTAGTTGGTCTCACACCTACAGTATTTAGATGAGCAAAGATGCTGTATCTCATTGATATTGGATTGAACAAAAAAATGTAAATTCAAAATTTAGACTTGCAAATGCTATCGCAGTGAGATGTCATATGTATTCTGACAATCACGAAGATCTTGCTAACTCAGTCCCCTTGCAGCGCTGCTGTGCAGCTTCATAAACGTCATGGGAATGGAGGGATGTTTGACACATTTTTCATTACCATTATGCATAGACATATTTTGGGTTACAGCACAATCTTTGACTGTATTTGGTGGGTGACCAATCCAGGGTGGACCCAACTTCTCACCCAAATTCAGCTGAGATAATGAGGACCAGCACAATTGAAAATGGACAGATGGATGGATGGATGGACTGATGGATGGACTGATGGATGGATGGCAAGGTCAACATTGTGAGCAAAAAAATAAAATAAAATAAAAATGTTCTTTCAATTTCTCAGCGAATAATGCTTGGATATTGCTGAGGCAGTTCTGCACAGCAGTCATCAAATCAGTCCTGTGTTCTTTCATCACAGTCTGGTTTCGTGCTGCTACAAAAAAGGACAAACTCCGACTGCAACGGACAATCAAAAGTGCTGAAAAGATTGTCGGTACCCACCCTACGCACCCTTGAGGACTTACACGCTGCCAGAACTAAGACAAGACCGTGCAAAATCCTCTCGGACCCTCCACATCCAGCTCTTCCAGATCTTTCCCTCAGGTAGGCGCTACCGATCAATGCAAACTAGAACTAGCAGACACTCCAACAGCTTCTTCCTTCTTGCAATCAACTTCTTAAACCGCTAACCTACAATTGCATTGCAACATGCTGTCTTGAGTTTATTGTCACATTTCTGTCAGGCCAATTATACATACTCGTGCACTCACTGTAGTAGTCTCGCCACGCTGCACTATTTGCATATTTGTTGTTGACCAATACTGGCCACTCCTGCCAGTCTAGTATCTGCCCCACTTGCACACCGACTGAGGAGTATAAGCAACATTTGCACAATCAACATTGTCCCAGATTATCGCGCTACTGGTCACTTTAAACTGCATACACTCCTTGAAGTCTCGGCGCCCTTTGCACAATGGTTATTGCATAATGGTTATTGCACCGGACTATTGCTACATTAGTCATTCAAACTGTGCTAGAGGACTGCATCTTTTTGCACCATCATCAAAAAGAAAAAAAAAAAACATTATACCGGCATTACCAGATAACAAGCAACCCTTTATTGCTCAGTGACTGTTTTTCTCAATGACTTTATGTCCCAAAAGTGTTCTCTGTCAATTGACTGTCTGTTGTCGTACTAGAGCGGCTCCAACTATCGGAGACAAATTCCTTGTGTGTTTTTTGGACATACTTTTCAAATAAAGATGATTCTGATTCTGATAAATGACCAAAGCCATAAATAAACAAGACATGGATATATGTATGTGAAGGTGTAAAAAACAACAACAACAAATAATAAAGTTCGGATTGCTCCCATGGTAGATGTCTTCATTCCAACTTGTGCCATTTTAGTGATTACAGTTTAACCTTCCTCTTCTGGCGTGGCCTTTAGATGAAGAATAGGGTTTTAGGACTAAAAAAAAAAAGAAGCAAATACGTATATGTCATGCAACTTTCCATATACATCATTGCTCACTGTCTCATATTATAAAATGAAATCACATTGAGAATCTGTTACCGGAGGTGGAATACAAAAAAAAAGTAACACTGAGGAAATGAAATGAAATCTGCAACGCACTGAACCTATGTATTACTATCTTCAGATGGCTGAAGGATGGCAGGGAGACTTTCTGCATGATGAAGCTTTGTGCAGCCATTGTCGCTCGGGAGCGGGGACAGAAGTGATATGAGGACAAGCTAGGGAAGATAAAGTCACTTCTGGGCGGTGGTCATCACACGGCAGCGCTCAGTGTATGAAACTCCCAAGAGATTACGTGGCAACGGTAACTCCTCAAAGATGCTAAATGATTTGTTTGGATTTACTTTCATTGCATTTTCACTGCAACGTGAAAAGCAACAGTAAGGTGAACATGACTCGTGTTTACTCAAATATCAAATTATGGCTATAAGGAAGTCTAGTAATACTAAGAACATATTCTTTTATATACTGTGAGGTAACCATTTGGACACACTTTTCAATCCTTGCGCCAAACTTGGTGCTGTTGGCGCAACGAGGGTGTGTCCTTTGGCTACCGCCCGGAGCCTGTGGCAATTTGGTGACTTCATTTTCGTGCAAGCGCAAGATTTGTTATGACTTCATGAGAATGTACTGTTGGTCCATGTTTACCTGCTGATAAAGACACACCCTTGTTTTAATGTAAAAAAGACAGACACTTTGCACACATTTTTGCAGTGTTGAGCCTTGAACTGGCCGATCTATAAATACATGAAACAACATGGATTAATTTACAGCCTGAACTAGATTCTCAGAGGTGCTGCATTTTGTGTCAGGAAAGAGAATACTGCATATTAACATTTTATTCTCAAGGGTATTGAATTAACCATCTCAACTACTACTATTTCAGGGGCCTTTGCAAACTTTTTTCAATGCAGACATCGTCCTAAAAACCAAAGCATCACTTTTTTTCCCCCATCATTATATCACCACGATTGTTTTAATTGCAAACAAAACACAATGCTGTTGTGATGAATGGTGGACCTTAACCGTTGATTAATTGGTGCATTGTGTCACAAAGAAAAAGACTGCAGATACAGCGAGTTTTTTTTAAAGGGCAAACACGCACGTGCACGTAACCCGCGCCACAGGAGCTTCCCGAGAAGGACAGATGCCCTTATTCAGCATCAGTTAACAGGCCATGTGTGAAGGGCCTCACATTTAACATCCCCACCTTGTCTCTCAGCCTATCCAAAGTTGTTTATCTTCCGCGCTTGATAAAGTGAAGGCCATGTGACTTTGTGTGTGCGTGCATGTGTTTGTGTGTGTGAGGGAATGTGTCACAAGCAATAAGTTGAAACATTTCCCACAGTCCCAAACCAGATCAATTGACCTTCGAAAGGACATGAATAATGATGACTGATACGCAACTCGGAGGGAAGATCACTTCTGCGGGACTGTGAGAAACAACGGGAGGAAACAGAAAGTAATAAGCAGAACGTAGATGAGCGATTGATGGCGTAACATGGAAGACGATATATGGAGTTTGCCTGGGGATATTTCATAGGTTGCAGTTTTAAATATTTTGTTTACATTGAAGACAATAAAAGTAGATGTACTTTGTACTTACAAACCGTCGCCATCACAAAACGTTAAAGACCGTGTAATGTGAATTCTGTCATGGTCTGTGTTTTGGTTTGGGTTGTGTTTAGTTTTGTTCCATGTTTTCCTGTGTTCCATGTTTGTCGTGTGTTGTCACGTACGTGGTTAGGGCGAAGGCGAGGAACGCAAGGCAAGAACATGGTGGACCCAATTGCAGGGAAGCAGGGAGGCAAGGCAGGAGTGCGGGAATCTCAAAATAATAATATGTAATCACAATGATAAAAACAACTGGCGACTATGACATGGCAAGACATGTGACAACGACAATGAACCGACAAGAACTGAAAGAAACCAGGGAACTAAATACAAACAGATTGACGACACAACGAGGAACACTTGGACAAGACACGAGTGGCTGGAGAGAGCTGATTGGTCGACACAAAGTAGACGAGAACAGGTGGACACAACAACCTAATGAGCACACGACAAACATGGAACACAGGAAAACATGGAACAAAACTAAACACAACCCAAACCAAAACACAGACCATGACAAATTCAGAGATTTGTTTCTTTCTTTGATTTTCTTTTTTTTTTTTTTTTTACTATTTTGAAGCCTCATTTTATTTACTTTTTATATATGGTGTTTCTTTAATCATTGAAATGTGGCAGGGTTTTTAACAACACTCTTTGAGGTGTGTCAAATTTGGAAGATATTTTCATTTTAATTAACTGTACAGGCAATGGGCTATCAAGTTTAGTATTAGCATAGTGAAAATAGTTTAGCTTAGTTTTAGTTTAAAATGAAATCAACCACTTATGTAATGTAAAATGTTCAAACATAGCACAAACGACACCTTTTGCCCACAAGTAACAAGCATATGGCAAACGAAGAAGTCTGCTTCAATCTTCACTGAGTGCTGCTTCTTGTCCAACAGCACAAACAGATGGACTCAAATGCATGCCACCAGCCACAGAATAGCAAAATACATTTTTAATTTGCATCAACTCTTTTTCCAAACAGCAAAAAAAAATAAAATCATAAATGCCACCTGCTATCACGCGAACAAAACAGGAAGTAGTGACCTACCAAAGTAAAGCAAATAGCAGCAAAAACATCGCCTATTGGAACCAACACTTCTTTTTAGTTATCCACAGGGAAACTGATGATTATCTTATTGTTATACTATAATGCCATTCCAAAATTGTATGAATAATACTACCAATAATTTATTCTAATTGTAATGTATTAAGTCACTGATGGTGGAGTGGTACACTCGCCTGACATTGGTGCAGGCAGCTTGGGTTCAGTTCCCACTCAGTGACGGTGTGAATGTGAGTGTGAATGGTTGTTCATGTCTATATGTGCCCTGTGACTGACTGGCGACCAGTTCAGGGTGTAGTCCACCTTTCGCCCGAAGTCAGCTGGGATAGGCTCCAGTGTCCCGTGACCCTAACCAGGATAACCGGTGTTGAAAATGGATGGATGGATGGATGTAATGTATTACCTATAACACAGAGCATACACAATATCTAGAAAATAAATATTGATACATGGCTTAATTTCAATGCTTGCATGGCATAGATATGTGGCGTCACCTGGCGCTGCTTTTGTCCGAAAATTGACCTCTTCTCGCCTTTTGTTGAACAATCTCTGTGGCAGCTCATGTTTGTAAAACACAGCCATTTTTTTTGGTTTGTTTTGTTTTGCAACGATGACCAAAAGTGAGGTTTAAAGCACGCGGGCACAAACCAGCAGGAGCTCACATTGCACTGACCAGCTGCACAGTGGTGACTGACAGCCATCTGACTTTTATAGATCGAGGAGACTCCAGTCCTAACACTCCCTTCCAAAAGGATTGGAACTGTAAGACAGATTCTGGTATTTTTGCTGTAGGCTGAAAACTTTTACAAAATTATGACTATGAGAGAAAAGAAATAAATGGTGCTTGTAGATTGTGTATCAGATCCAGCTGTAAATATAGTAGGTTGTTGCTCTCTTGTCTCATATTCATCTTTTGATGTCAACTCCAAATGTTTTCAGTCATCCATCCATCCATTTTCTGAGCCGCTTCTCCTCACTAGGGTCGCGGGCGTGCTGGAGCCTATCCCAGCTGTCATCGGGCAGGAGGCGTGGTACACCCTGAACTGGTTGCCAGCCAATCGCAGGGCACATAGAAACAAACAACCATTCGCACTCACAGTCATGCCTACGGGCAATTTAGAGTCTCCAATGAATGCATGTTTTTGGGATGTGGGAGGAAACCGGAGTGCCCGGAGAAAACCCATGCAGACACGGGGAGAACATGCAAACTCCACACAGGCGGGGCCGGGGATTGAACCCGGTTCCTCAGAACTGTGAGGCTGACGCTCTAACCAGTCGCCCACCGTGCCTGTTTTCAGTCAACGTGGGGGGGGGGGGGGGGGGGGAAAAAAAAAAAGGAATTGTCTTTACTGTTCCAGTTCATTTGGAGCATAGTGTATCTGCTGCTTTCATGACATGTGTGGGAATTGAGGTCATTGGGCAACTACTGAAGTGGATTTATGACTAAGCTGTGAAAGTGAAGCGATAAAACACAAAACTTGTACAACTTTAAAAGGCTTGAATTTAAGAGTGAGTCTGTCGTAAAAAAAATAAAATTAAAATAAATAAATGCCTGTAACTGATTAAAATCCACAAGACCAAATGGACATCAATCTAAGAATATCAAGCTCAATAAAGCACATTAAGCATCCGTTTTTTTTGCAAGTCAGACACGTTTTATGATATTATCCTTTTTTTTACAACAGCTTTCTTCATTATATTATAAGGAAAGAAGGGACGTTTTTGTCACAAATTGTGTCAGCTCATTTCACTCAAAATAGAAGCTATTTGTTCTCTATATATATGTATATATATACCATGGTAAAACTGAAAATGTCCTCTTTGGGATTAATATTAGTTCATCCATCCATTTATTTTCTATACAGTTTATCTGTATTTGGGTTGCAGGTGAGCTGGAGCCAATCCCAGTTGACTTTGGGTGAGAGGTGAGGTGAACCCCGAACCATTCACACTTACATTCACACTTGTGGACAATTTAAAGTCTATAGTGAACCTAACATGCATATGTTTGGAAAGTGGGGCTTGGGGGAGGAGGGGTACTCGGAGAAAAGCCACGCGAACACACATGGAGCCGAGATTCAAACTCTGACTTCAGAACTGTGAGGCAGACGTGAAAGCCACTTCGGTTTTCACCTCATTCAGAAATTCTGGTTGGTTACGCAGAGAATAGGATTGCAGATAACATTGTTGCAACATACAACTGTATTAGTATTGATAATAGAATATGTTTGAAACAAGAATTTTGAATTTGTGTTTAATTTATAAATTAAAGAATTAAAGAATAATTGTGGTAAAGTATCTAGCATTTTAAGTGCTGTATGAATCATCAGTTTAAATGTACATATTCCTAATTGTGCTAAATTATTCAATTTACATTTAAAACAATAGTTAGTAGTTATAATAGTGCAATTTATACTTACACATACAGTATATTCACAAATGAACATCACATGATCAAGCTATCCTTTTGCTGTCGTTATGATGATTTCACTGCAGTATTGCTTTTAGGCTCTTCTATTGATTAGATTTTACCTGATGTAAATGCACATTTTCTCTGCCACTGCTTGTAATGAATAAATACACAATTCATCTCCGCCAGTCAAAACAAGACACTTTCCTTTTTTTTTTTTTTTTTTTAAATACTCTGGGGAGTGTAAACTTTAGCAGACATTTTCCGGTGCCTATCAGGGCACACGTCAGTGTGACAGCAGTCTGACTCCTGTGTGATGTAGATGTCCTTCTCCACAGCAATGCCCTTTGGCCCCTCCCGTGGGACCAAGAACTGTTCCGAGACCAGATAAATGCTATAATTCCTGGACTACCCTTGGGTCACCAAAAAGGATAGCGAAAAAGAGAACAATGGGATGAATCTTTAATCAGATGTTCAAACCCACCAGGTGACTTATACTGTAAGTCAATTCTTGGGTTATTATAATCCATTGAAACATTTAAAATATTCAGAGTGAACACACAAAGTATAGGCTGCGCGCGTGTGTATGCGCAGAGCAGCGATGCAGGGAATGCAGCTGACATGAAATACTTCAGGACGTGTCAGTTTGGGTTAATTCTGATGTTGTACGGGCTGTTTACACTATTCATCGGACACGCACGCACAGTCCGCCCGCACGTTAACTCACGCAGACGCACGCACATACACATTCTGTCATATACTTGATGTGAGTAATTAATAGTAAGGGGGTTGTTGTCAATTAGTACCGCTTCACTATCTCCTTGAGTGCTTCTACATTGTCACTGGTTTTATCATTAAACTCTGCTAAGTACACTGTTTTTATTTTTAGATATTGGAACCAGCATTCTTAGATGTAGTGTATGTGCAGATCATTGTTTGGAGGTGAAGTCTTAACTCTGATGACTACATTATTATTCTAGATGCAGAATGGTGTTGTAGTTGGTGATTTGGTAGACTCATGCAACATTCAGCACAACTTAAAATGTAAGAAATAAGAGAAGAAGAAGAAATAAGAAAGAAATAACTTTTGAGCGGAGGAAGGAAAGGTAAAGTCTTGTTGTCTTTTGTAGGGTCCATTTACTTTTGGCCAGACTTTGTTGACTAACCAAATGTAAGAATAACATTTCATCCTTCCAATTAATTCCTACCACCCACATCTTCTTTTCCTGCAAGCTGTTTCTCATCAATTCAATGAAAACTTCTTGCAAAATGTGTCTGCTAACAATCTAACAATGCCCTTTCTCTTTGCCACTCTCTACCCCGCGGCCCTTCCTCACGTCTTTCGACATTTCCCAGCAGTGCTTGATGTATATCTGGCCTTTTGATGTTGTCACTGCTTGTCCCGGAGCCTGAGGCCCAATTAAAACTAACAACCCCTGCCGGTACGCCGCCATTCCCTCCACCAGATTACCTTTTTTTTTCTCTTTTGCTGCATGTTGCCTCACCCTGGACTTTTCTTGTCTTTTAAACCTTCTACCACCTCTTGCCCCCTTACAACTGGACACCTTTGCTGCCCCGTTTCGTCCTCTTCTGTGATTATTCCTGTCATTCTCTCTCATCATAGAACATGCTCCTTTATTAAAGCATGCCATTGTTTGTTATTTTTTATTAAATGTGTACTTTCTTATAACACCCATTAAGGTAAACAAGCTGACAAGCCCTTATCTTCCTGTGGAACTCCTTGTGCCTTTTGTAGCACACCATCTCATAGAGTACCACTTGAGACTTCTTTTTCCTTTCATTGAAAAAAAGTCCCAATTTCTAAGAATACTACTTCATAAACCTGTAGTCTTTATTCCTTGGGGCCACAAAAATCATCAACAGTATAATTAAAAGGGCTTAAGATGGACTGCATTGCTTTGTTGGCTTTATTGTGGTTGACACGTGATACGGTGTGCATTGGATCACAAGCTATGGTTTCCTTCAGTGGTTTTTTTTTCTTTTCTTCTTCATCTTCCTGACACAAGCTTACCTTTGCTCTGAATCTCACTTCAGAACAGAGGAGTCTTTTTATAATTTTTGTTTTTTTCTGGCAACCCGGTGGTCATGTGGAGCACCAAAATACTGGGGAAAAAAAGTGTCTAAAAAGAGCCTAGTGGGCATTAATAGCAACACTGCACTCCATCATTCGGAGTCTTTTGTCAGATTCTGTTATCTTAAAAAGTTACGTGAGCGGGACAAAAAATAAAAATACTTTGTCATTATTTGTTATCTTAATAAGATACATGAGCAGGACAAAATATTAAAAATCGTTCTCAGTATAATGCAGTGTAGTGTTCTGTTTTACATTACTGCAACTCACAAGCAGAAACTGACAGGATTCAGGTTGCAAGTTGGACCCAGATGCAGAGAGAACAGGGAGGTGAGTTTGTGAATAAAGGTTTATAGCAGCTTGGAAGCGAACAAAGGAACTCAGAGAACTAAATCCGGGATTAGCAGGGTTCCAACGAGGACCGGTCTGGCAGGGTAGGAGTCCGTGTTGTCAGGCCGCAAGAGGTGAGCACTGGTTTGCAGGGAACAAGGGCAGATGGCAAACTGGGGACAAAGAACAAGAATTAGGTAGAGGTAACTCACTAGGTCTTCAGGAAGCAAAAAGATAGGCAAGGTGGCTAGGCTACGAACTCGACGTAGAGCGTTGATAGTCTGGCGACGAGTTGGAGTCCCGCAGCGTCTTAAGAGCAGTCAGGTGTAATTAGGATGACAAGGTGCAGCTGCTAGACTCCAACACGTCAACCCTGCAACACACTCATCACACACACACACACACACACACACACATGGGCTGGACTCAGGGGGCTGAAACAGCAGCCCTGACAGAAACAGTTGAACCTTTGAATTCCCAATGTTTATTCAACGTCGCCATGAACGCTATAATATATATATATATATATATATATATATATATATATATATATATATATATGTACTTTTTAAAATCAAATATTAATTCAATATATCCAGTGATTAGCTGCTTTTTACATGCACATTAGCACTTAAGTATGCAAAAAAAAAAAGATGACTGAGGTGTTTTTGTGTGGATTTTAATATATTATGTGGTTAACTAATTTTTAACTTGGTAACTTCTTCAGCCCAAATATGGCTGTTAAATATGTTATAATATTGAAGGTTTTAGGATGGCAACAGTTCGATCCTGGAATTTATCATTTCTATTGCTATTTTCTATGGGAGAAAATAGTTTTGAATCTAAATGCATCCTGGAATGGATTTTTGTAGATTCCAACTTTGACTGTGTGACTGAAAATATGTATATATCCTATCATTTTATTGGCGCTTTACAATGGATTTTGACGTCTAAGACTAAACCCCACTGACATCAAAACAGAGCTACAGTAAATGAGAATTTTGAAAGCAATTCCCATATCGCTGGTTCTGTCCAGGTACTGAGCCTTTGTGAAAAGAGCATTGGGCCTTTCTCCGCCGTGTTCCGACGTGCTCGCCGCAATTTACTGTTTAATAATGCATGGGAACTGGTGACCTCCGTGACTCCTACTGACAGCAGTGCTGCTGTATCTGGAAAAAAAAAAGAATAATCACTCGTACCGCGGCTTGAATGTGAGAGAGAAGGTCAACGTGCATGCCAGCCGACATGCAAATGTGTAGATATGTGCAGTCGATTATGTAAAGGTGTGTCAGAGGTAGATTGCACAGATCGGCGGCTTGTGCCTTAAAAGCGAAGCCCTACTCTGAGTTAGTTTTACTTACAGTTCCAGAACCAGACAACACTGACCTAACAATTTCTTTGACCATATGTCAGCATTTTTTTTCACTACAAAGAAAGTAGCAGACCTCATCCTGCACCTAAACAAAGATGTCACCAATATTTCATTTATAATGGATTTTGGAACGTTCCTGTCTGGCTGTTTAGTGTTTGGATAACCTACCGAAGATTTGTGACACTATGTGACTGGATTCCCAATTGGTACCCTTGAACAAAGACTTCTTTCAAAGTTCTGCCTATCATTTTTCATTTTATTACACAGAGTGCACATCCAATTTTTAAATAAATGAATAATAAAAAAAAAAGATAATTCCGAAGTGTTTATTCCCGTTTTAGTTTGGCTGTGGAAGTCAGCCAGCTTCCTCATCTATGCAAGGTTTTTGTGCAATCAATCACTATTTAAATCCATCCATCCATCCATCCATCCATCCATCCATTTTCTGTACCGCTTATCCTCACTAGAACATTTTTTTTACCAAAAATGTTCCGGCATTATCTGCCTAGAAGTTGTGTGGCAGGCGGGGATTCCAAAACGGGCTCATTCATCTTGCGCTGCTGCATTGTGGGAAGACGCTTTCCCAAGTTCCGAGTTGATGGATGTCACAAAAAACTACTGTTGCACCCCATATATTGAAAGGCCTTCTGGCTTTGAGGTGGCCCAGCAGCATTTGCCCTCGATCCAACCGCCCTCGTGAACCCTCTCGACATGTTCTCTCAGCTCCATACAGCCATCATATATGGAGTTGCCCTGTGACACCAACCTGTAAAGTAATTAAAACAATACAAAACATTATCTAGGTCCTGTAATGTAGTTAGTCTGACAGAGTGTGTATCAAGAGCATGTTCTAACATGAACATGACAAGTGGTTTGCAGCCTCCCATAAATGAATGCAGAACCTTCCATATGATCCCCCACAGCATTGAAATTATGTAACTATACAGTCTTGGCTCATTTGCACGAGCTCCCTTTTTGTTCCATTACTCGTCAGCGTTGTGAAGCTTTGAAATCCTGAGGTGTGGGGGTTGGGGGTGGGGGTGCTTTTGATGCTTGTTGCTAAACTTCAAAGCTTTGCATGCAATCGACCTTGAAGTAATTAGGTGCTGAATTGTTGATCCCGGCATCAGTTTTACATTATGAGGTGCTGCTGGCTAGTGTGTAATTCAGACTCATGCGGCGTGCACACGGTCACGTGCGCGCTATGATGAAGGAAAAACAAACACTCCCTTGATCTAAGTGAATACAAAGGTATATATGTGCAGAGTGGACATGAAGATATATACTGTAGTTATATTTATAATCAGCAAAGATTGTATAGAGTTGTGTGGCCATGATGGTCTGAAAGTGCGTCCCCTATTGAAGTAAGTTCAGCGTCACTAATGAACCTCTAGGCGCAACAATAGCAGTGAGCGCCGACCGTTATGTGCGTGGATTGATGCGGCTGCCGCTTGTGTGTGCGAGGGGTCATATCTAAAGCTGTAAGGAAAAGAGAGCTTGATGCATGCACGGACTCGTGTGAGGTATCGTCGCCTCGTGTGGCCGGTGGGGAGCTAAGGAGGCTGCGAGACGGCGATAGCGCCGGTCTTTGTTGTGCTCCACTTAATCTAGTGAACTGCGAGGGGCACGGAGAGGTCAAGGAGAGGTCTCGTCCTCTCGGGGAGTTCTGCGCAACGATCAAAATCGCTCCTGAGCTTTGTGCCCTCCCCCTCCTCTTCTTCTTCTTCATCCCCTGCAAAATGGGAAAAAACAGTGGTACCTTGAAGCAGAAGATATATAGGAACATTAGAAGCAAGGCTTGACGGACACAAATAAAGCCAAAAAATAAAAAATTGTGTCGGAGTTTCTTTTAAATTTTGGGTCACTGAATAGTCCAACTTCAGAGTTTAACATGGAATTGGTCTGCATAATGGGCTCAGCCTCCCTGAGAAGTTCAAGAGCACCTCAGCACTAACCAGGAAGCAAACAATTTTATTTATAGTTTAACTTTCATACTTTGGTCCTGAAGTGCTCCACAGTGACCCTCAAATATATTGTATGACTCACTGTTTCAGTTTGTTTCCATAATAAAGTCCTTCCAGGCAAAGCTCCTACCACTGCAATACTTAACAGTAGAAAATAGAATTTGATTGTAGCCTACACCATACTACCTGGAATGCCTTTAAACTATGGAATGGAAAAATTCTCGATAAACAGGGTGTCCTAAAAAAAGGCATCATTTTGTAATCTAAAACCATGGCCAATTCGAAATAATCTGAAATTTTAGCAGGATGTGTAAAAACTGGACATATTATTGATTTCTTTCAAAATTTAAGACCATTTCTGTGACATGCTTTTGTCAAAATACTCCAAGGTTTCGGAATTATTTCACACATAATCTATTCTTCAGTTATAAAATGTTTATCCATTTAAATATTTAGGGAATTTGGATATATAAATATAATATTTTTCAAAAGAGAGCCTGTTCGAGTCAACTCAACTCAAGCCATTTGTTTTCCTACGACATGTAATTACTTAGCTACTCATGTTTCAAATGATGTCAAGTGTCAGTCGTCCTCCACTGTGTTATTAAGTCTCCCCCCCCCCCCCTCCCCACGTGTTGAAAGACGGGTCATCTGAAGCAAGGTTAAAATCAGTCTGAGTAAGCCACGTCTACTCGTTCCTTCGCCTTTGCCGTGCCTGCAGTCATTAAAACATCTGTAATTACTCCACTACTGTCCTCAGACGCATGTATTTACCAGTCTGTACTGGGGAATGTGTCAGTGATAATGCTGTTAGTTAAAGGACACCTTCATAAGATTCATCAGGTGTTCCTAATATTGTTCTTGGTTGAAATAATTCATATTTCAAAATGCCCTCTTTTTGATAGCAACTAAAAGATCATCTTTTTTACGTCACTTTTAGATGCAATACCATTTAACAGCAAAATAGTGTGTGCCACAAAATGCCTATTTGGAAAGAGCTGAAGTTTTTCCAACTGCCTTTTTAATTGTGCACAGAGCTGAAGCCAAGGCAGACAAATGAAAAAAAAAAAAAGCCTTGATTGAAGTGAGGGAAGCAAACACACATTGTGAAGGAAAGGCATTGTGTCAAAACTGCTTGTTTGTGTCATGACACATTAAGACTGCAGTTAGTGCGCAGGGCTCGCTTCTGTTGTCTACTAAGCTAAAATTATACCCACCAGCTGTGCATATGTGTGACAGGCCAAGAAGCACAGTCTTCTTAAGTCAAACTGATTCACTGAATGTCACTACAACTAGTTATCACAACGCAACATCAAGACCATTTGCTTGCAGGGATTTATTTGATTGGCATTGTAGCGATGTTTGCAGTCCTTTTACAATCACGTCACACAAACACATCATTTACATAATGTGCATATAATGTGCATCCACTTGGCACTGGCAGGTGTGTGCACCCTGAAACGACATTAGAAGGAGCATAAACTGACTTGCACGCCAACGCCACACAGTGAGTAACAAATAAAGATTCCAGCTATTTATATGTATTTATGTTTCGTGTTCATTGGTGTTGCCAAGTATGTCAAAAACACACAAGGAATTTGTCTCAGGTAGTTGGAGCTCCTCTCGTACGACAACCGACAGCCATTTGACAGAAAATAGTTTTGGGACATAAAAACAGTACGGAGAGTCACTGAACAATGAAAGGTAATGCGCTGTGATACTAATAAAAAGTTATTTTGGAGGACTAACCTATTTGCATAATAATCTACGGGAGCTCTTGCATCACAATGAATCTTGGAGAGAGAAAAAAAATAGCTGCAATACGCCAATAATCAGAAACCAGCGCAATGAGCTTCAGTTAAAATGTATTGATTACCTGCCAATCATTGTGGCATCCTTTCAGTTTTAGCTTGGTGTGCATGACTGGAAAAGAAAATCTTTCACACATAATTCTAATTGGCTTTTTACATCACTTTCCATCAGTTTTACTGACAACATGGCACATCCAGAAATGCAATTTCTGCACATCTTAATCCCTTTACCAGACCTTTGTTCATGTATAAATGATATCAAAGCTCTTGTCTTCTTTTTGTTGTAAGGCTGGTCAGTGAAAACTGCTATCAATAGTATGCTTTAAGAAAAGAAGAAAAGACAAGCAGTCAATCATACACGAAAATATGACACTAATGTTAGATGTCGTATGCGTGCAAGATAATTTTGTCAGATTCTTTTCCCCCCCAAAAAAGCTCTATAATGTAAACTGTGAAAAAACTATTTTTCTTCAAAGCATTTTAAAATTGCAAAATATATATATATATATTTTCTAAGACAATTGTGTCCATTACAACAAGCTGGCAATATTTTTTTGACTTGAGTTCGTTGTCACATTTCTGTATTATGTATTACTCGTGCACGCACTGTAGTTGTCTCGCCGTGCTGCACTATTTGCATATAGTGGCCACTCATGCCAGAGTAGCATCTGCTCCATTTGCACACTGATTGAGGAGTATCTGTAACATTTGCACAACCATTGTCCCAGATTATCGCAGTACTCGTCACTTTAAACCGCATACACTCCTTGAAGTCTCAGTGCCCTTTGCACAATGGTCATTGCACCGGACTATTGCGATATTAGCCATTCGAACTGAGGACTCTGCATCTTTTTGCACAATTGTTGTTTGTTGTTGTTTTTTGTCAATGTCTTTATGTCTCCAAAGTGTTCTGTAAATTGACTGTCTGTTGTACTAGAGCGGCTCCAACTACCGGAGACAAATTCCTTGTGTGTTTTGGACATACTTGGCAAATAAAGATGATTCTGATTCTGATTCTGATTTTTCCTTGAATTGTAACGACGATGACTTTTGCTGCCAAGATACATGCTTTTTATTTGAAAGGAACAGTATTATTATTATTTTTTTAAATATGAAAACTGTGGTTTTTAAAATTTTATGAATCGAGTCTTTCATAATCCTCATCCCTCCTTCGCTTTACACTTTGAATTAATGTCAAACGTGTTTTTGTAGAATAATACATTGTTCTTTGAGTATAACTACTAACTACATGGTTACTCGCAATTTATGGTTACTTCTAGTTGAATTAATCTTGTAGAAATAGGAAGCCTAATGTCATGATCCATTCATCCATCCATCCACTCTGACATCTAATTCGCTTTCCATTTTAAATTTTTGTGACAAAATATAATGATATATTTATCATATTTCTAAGTCACTGAACAACTTCATAGAACATTTTGTGTATATTTAGATGCTTTTACTCATGCTAAGGTTTACCAGCCTGCGATTGGCTGCCAACCAGTTCAGGCTGTACCCCCGCCTCTCGCTCAAAGTCAGCTGGGATAGGCTCCAGCACCCCCTGCGACCATAATGAGGATAAGCGGTACAGAGAATGGATGGATGTTGGCAATGTTGGCATCTCCAGCTAGTAAAGCTCCATTGTCAATGCCATTTCCCTTTTCCCTCTCTGATGTATTATCAACCTGTACGCCCTCACGTTAATCTCCCCAATGCCGTGTCGCCTCTATTTTTCTCTCCTGATTTCATTGCCTCCCTCCTACGTCTTTTTTTCCTTTCCCCTCATTAGTATAATGTCGGAGTTCTGTGCAACAGAGGAACATGGGAAACATTTAACCAGTGACCGGCAGTAATTAATGCTCCCGACCTGCCGCGCCAAACTCTGCCCTTGACTACATTTCGGCACATTGCAAACAGATGGAGACGGGATGTTAACGAGTGCATGTTGTGTATGAAGGTAAGTGTTGAACAATATTTTTGGGGAGCTTTCGAAAACACACACACACATATACGAAAGCAGACGTGTGTTCAATGGAAGTCGCAGAGCCACCAGCGTTGCATTAGTGAGCTGACAAAGCTCATTTAGGTCTGCTGGTGATGAAAGGACTACAGAGCCCCATCCCACTGAGCTTCATGAAAACGTTGTGACAACACAGAATGATCCACTTAAGAGGTGCATAGTGCCCCTGGGTGGGGGTAGCCCTCTTTGGTCACTCTCTCAGCCATTGTGAATGTGAGCAGCACACTAAACACTTGTGGCACATCCCTCCGTGCTCCTCAAGGCTTATATGGAGGACACCGTGCTATACCCTGAGGTTGCGGTGTGGCGACCGAGTTCCACAGCGGCGGGGGAAAACGGGGGGAAGGCATTCTGAGAGACGCTAGCATGAGATTTAGCTTTACGTTTCGTTTAATGTGTGTTGTAGTCCACCCTAATAAATGAAGAAACTGTACAGAGGATGAACATGAAGACGATCATTGTCAATAAATAACTTGTTGGCTGTGTTGCAATGGAAATATCTTGACCCTTTACTACAGTATAGTATATATGAAAATGGAGACCACTTCAGTAACATCCTGACTGATGGAATTGGCAGCATTGACAAAACACCTTCTCGGATTAATTACCTTAAGGAGTACTCTTCATGGTGAATCCTTTTGGGAACTGGGCGATCTGGTTCATAATGAGGCTCGCTCATTACAATGACATCTCCTCATGGCTCATCAGGCTGACTTTGGTGAGGCAAATTAAAGCGCTGAGTACGCAGTCAAGATATAGTCTGTTTAGCAATATTGTATTTCAAATGAAAGCCTGTAGACCGCTGTGATATTAATGGATATTTGGGCTCCTAAATTGGGAATACGCAGCACGACTTTAAAAATATTATAACTGAACTCACTATTATGCGATGAAGAGCCAAAGTTAAAAATATACAGTACAATATATACTGAATCTGCATGGTTTGGACCACCTAAGCCTCAGCTGCCACTGCATTGTTATTATTCCAAATGGGTTGCAGATTCCAATCATACCAGATATTTTCAGTCTGGCCTTTGAAGGCTGCATTTGAAGGCCGATTACGCCACACGAAGGCGGTACAAATTCATCTAATTATTAATTCACGCAGTCTACGTCCATCTCAGCCAGAGCAACACTTGTGACGGTCTGCAACTTTGTGATATTCGACACTTCACAGTAGTGAAGACAGAATGTGTTGAGATTTGAAATATTTAATTAAAAAATGTATGTATTAAATCAAACACGTGTCAGAGCTGTGATGAAATCTAACGTGACCAATATAATGTTGCAAAAATAACTTGGATGCATGCACATGTAAAACCCACATTGCAAATGTGTTATATTGCACAATTGCAAACCAAAAACTGAGCCAAGGCAAATGTATAGGACGTAACATTTTTCATAAATGAGCTGTTTACGTAAACCTTGCTGCAGAGCTAAAGGAATAGGGACGTTAGTCCAAATACATGACTTGTTAAAATTGACTGCTACCAATTCAAAACACTTTACTGTGTAACAGGCAGAAACATCCCTCCAATCTTCATAAAATATATCTCTTTAATATGAATTGGTGGCTACAGTAGCCAAACATATCCAAAGAAGACAATGCCTTGTGATGTAAGATAATTCTTGCCCCTGCTTTTCTCTCTGCCTCCATCTACTTTGTACCACAGGCTTCCAACCCCCTCGATTCATCTCCTCAGTAGCGTCTCTGCTCTATCTGTGTCTGCTCTATTTACAGTAGCATACAGTTATGTCTGCATACATATTGCGCATTTGTGAGTGGTTGTTATATTCCTGGACACCAGTATGTTGGATGTTGAGGGGAACCATGTAACTCAAACGGAAGGTTTTCTCAATATCAGGAAATACGAGATGTGTCACAAAACTTCCAGTCAAGATATTTCAAATCCAGACTACAAAATGCAAGTTTTCTTTCTATTCTTGCCAAATAAAACTAAAAAACCCATTTGATGACCACGAAAGAATCTTGTCATCCCTGGGGCGTGATCTCCTATACATCAATGTTCCTCGTGTCCTTCTTGATGTTCTTCCGTCTTCACCCTCACGGTCCTGACCCCCGCTGGCCCACTACCTTCCCCCTCCTCTCCGAGCAGTATCGATCTCTTCGATTGTGGCAGATGATGGCAGAGTGTTGTTTGCCATGAGATAATTGTCCTATCATTGGCCCTGTGATGAGCGATCCACTCCCACCCGCTTATTTATTTAATAATGTGATGTGTCGCCTGTCCCGTCCATAAAATGGGGAGACGACGAACCGGTCAGATTGAACAAATGCACAGCTGTCCCTTATTGATCAGCCGGGAGGACAGGTGAGGCGGGGGGTACGAACTCATTCGAATGTGCACATACATTCAGTGGAATTAAAGACTTTTTTTTTTTTTTTTTGCAGGAGGGAACGTACCGCTGAGATTATTCCCAAAATAGTAAAACAAAAAATAATTTACCCCTGTGGCACTTCCTGCCATTAAATATCTCAACAACAATACATATTCCAAAATAACACACTCCTCTGATGTCCGTCGGCAAAGCAGTGTACCTGACAGCTAAGTCAGACTGATGACAGATCCATTTGACTTGAATTTGGAAACCGCTGGCGGCACGGTGGGTGACTGGTTAGCATATTTGCCTCACAGTTCTGAGGACCGGGGTTCAAAGCCCGGCCCCACCTGTGTAGAGTTTGCATGTTGTCCCTGTGCCTGCGTGGGTTTTCTCCGGGTACTCCGGTTTCCTCCCACATCCCAAAAACATGCACGGTAGGTTAATTGAAGACCCTAAATTGTCCGTAGGTATGAATGTGAGTGCGAATGCTTCTTTGTTTATATGTGCCCTGCCATTGTCTGGCAACCAGTTTAGGGTGTACCCCGCCTTCTGCCCGCTGTTAGCTGGGATAGGCTCCAGCATAGCCGCGTGAGGATAAGAGGTGTAGATCATGGATGGATAGGAAACCGCGTCTGCTTTTTAGTGCTCTAAAAACATTTTTTCAAGAAAATCTTCTTGGAAAATTAAGCACAACAACGCACAGATGGGACAAAGATACTGCACTGAAAATGTTTGATTTTTAACAGTGTTTTTTTAGGCAGCAGCATTTTTTTTTTTAAATTGAAAATACTGTTAATTATGTGATTGTACATATTTTACAAAATTTTGCTGAAAAGACAAAGAGAACCAATCGAGACAAAATGACATTATTGTAAGTGTTTTCCTGAAGTTGTACGTAGGGTAAAAACCAAAGAGGTGAGATGTTGATGAACTAACATTCCAGGTGACTTCACTTTAGAGGTTCTGTCACCATTGATTAAATAAATGATTTTCCTGAGATTATCCTACCTCATCTTCGGTGGGCAGGTTATTTCCGGTGAATGACAAACAAATGTAACTTAAATGTTACAGTGGCAATGTGAATGAAAATAAATGAATCAGTATAAAGTTGTGCTTCTGCATCCTAGTCAGCAAAAGAACAAAAAGTATTCAATTTTATTTTTATTTATTAATATTATTTCAAAAAATACTTACAAATACCTTCAGTATATGCTGCTGCCCACAAAGAGGCTAAATCTGAAAGGTTATTTGATATTGATGTACAAGAACCAATTAGAACAATCAGATTCGGTGGATTTCTGATTGCTTTGCACTCTGCACGTTACTCAAATTCTTAGTTGCCATTCTCGGCAGCCCACTTGTATGGGGTGAGTCTTTATAGCTGAAAAGGTTATGAACATAAAATTGTGAAGTTTTAATTTAATAATTTTATTCATTAAGGTCTTCAAAAGTGACTGGAAGAGACACTGCCAAATTGTACTTGTGCTGTAATACTGCTGCCATCCTGCAGAACTTAAACAACAAAATGTAATCGAAATAAACAAAATATTTTCAGGTTACTAAATACACAAACAGATGAGTGTAATTTTTGACAAAGTGCAGTTATATAGTAACATTATTTCAAGCTGTATTTTGAGCAGATAGATCACACAAGGCTCTAACTAACATTCAAGTTTGCTATATTCAAGATATCGTAAACTCAAACGATGGGTCCTGAGCAAAAATCACAGTTGCAATTTCGACACGACTAAGTACATTATCACGTCATGGGTACAGTGACGGCAAGGTGAAAAATGTAGACTAACGCTTCTTGAGTTTTTGTCCATTCACAGATGCTTCAGAGGTGCTAATAGGGGAGAGAGGCCATTATAACGCAATTTGCCAGTGAACTGTTTAAATAGAGTAGATAAACGTTTGATTAAGTGACTTCTTCTCTGCGAGGGATGCGTGTGTGGGTGAATTTGTGTGTCTGTGTGCGAACGCGTAGGATATTGATAAAAGTAATTTATTTATTTGCAGGGCTGGGCTCATGCTGTGCTCAGTGACCCCCAGAGTAATTACCTTTGGGACGATCCGGAGTGTCATATAAATTCGGAAGTTGTTGACATTGCCTTCATGCTTTGCAATAGCAACGTATTGGCAAATATTAGGTCTTATACCATTATTGTGTATCAGATCAGTATATAATGCTCAGTTTGGTTGACACCGTCAGATAGGTATTGTTTTACACGACAGACCATCAATGTTTTATCGTGAACTTGTGAGAATATTTGGTGAAAATTTTTGCTCTTTACATAAAGTGATTCCCCTGCATGTACTATTACATAGTACTGCATACTGTGGATTAAAAAAACAAAAAAAAACAAATAAAGACCAAAGGAGTCACAATGCCATGTTTTTGACATATAGTATCTCTAACATATTCATTTTAAATTGTATAAAATATTTTTCTGACTTGACTTCACTACATTGTGCAACTATATGTAAATATGTGTCCAGTATATATAGATAACAATTTTCTTTCATCATATTAATGTTGCGTAACTTTTTGAGGCACCCTTTTATTGTTTGCTTTTTCTTGTCTTGTTGACCCATGGTAAAATTTTCATACGCTGATGAGAACCAGCAAGCCACTTTAAATATTTCTTTTGGAATCCGTCATCTGCAATTCGGTTTACATCGCTGACAGTTAAAGTTTTAAATTATTGATTTCATTTCAGATAGCATTACAAATCCAAATCATCCAACCCAAAATTGTCAGCCTGAAGAAATTCAAACATTCCTTCTTCAACTTATTTACCCTTCAATTAATAATTATTTTTCCCCCCTCCAAATAGATTAACCACAACTAAAAATCTAGAACATTTTCTTTTCGTGTTGAAGACAAAGATGATGACACTTTCTGTCACATTATCATATTGTGCCTCAGGTCAATGTATTCAAAAGGTTGATTTAGTTTGAGAGAAGAAAAGGGAGCACTGAAGCTTTTTGCTCACTCCCGGTGGTAATACTTGGTCTGTATTTATTTCATAGTTAGTTTCGTAAGGTGATAAAATTTCTACAATTCAGGAGGCACTTAAGGTATGCGACTAGTCTTCCCATGCAGTCATTCACTGACCAGTATAAATATAATCAGGAAATTGTATGACATCCAGAGGGTGCTCGATGGGTGCTATACTTACAATTAACTAAACAGGACTTCAAGCATATTGTAATCTATAATCAATTATATCTTCATTTCATTGAAAGGGCAGCTGTGACGAATTTGAATTGCCCGGATGTTAAACCAAAGACTTTGCTAAAGGGCAGTAATTAGAAACCAAGTGCATTTCAACGCTATTGAGCGTGTACTGTAAGCTGCCATTCAAACTCAAGACAGTGCACATACTTTCTGTGCATGTGGAAAATAAATTGTTTTGCAAGAAAGAAATGCAGATTAGGAGAGTTTAACAGTCTCTTTGTGCTTCAAAATGTCACCGATGAACATAATTAAATGCCAAGTATTAAGAGGCTATTTCTAGCCATGCAGCCTGTACTACAGTACACGCCACCTCTACACCCATCCATATATCCATCCATTTTCTGAGCCGCTTATGCTCACAAGGGTCACGGGAGTGCTGGAGCCTATCCCAGCTATCAACGGGCAGGAGGCGGTGTACACCCTGAACTGGTTGCCAGCCAATCGCAGGGCACATATAAACACCCAACCATTTGCACTCACATTCAAACCTATGGGCAATTTAGAGTCTTCAATTAACCTGCCATGCATGTTTTTGGGATGTTGGAGGAAACCGGAGTGCCCGGAGAAAACCCACGCAGGCACGGGGAGAACATGCAAACTCCAGACAGGCGGGGCCGGGGATTGAACCCCGGTCCTCACAACTGTGAGGCAGATGCTCTAACCAGTCGTCCACCGTGCCTACATTACATTATTACATTTATTATATTATATATTCCACTTTAAAAGGCATTAAATCTTGGAATTTTCCAATGTATTTTTTAAAAGTTTTTTTTTTTTTTCCACATACATTAATTGTGTTCGATTCGGTGCAAATATTTCGTTATTATCGGACAAAAAGGGATGCACCTTCATGTCAATTGAATTCACAACGACATTTTTAATGTCATAAAGGACACCTTTTTTTTGTTTTTTTGTACAATCATTCAAAATTGAAAATAATAGGAAAGCCACAAAAATGAAATAGCAAATACAGTAACGACTGCAACATAATGGTAAAATATTCTTCCAGGCCCAGGAAAGCTGTTTGTATCAAAGAAAAAACTTTAAAAAGTTATTGAACAAAATCAAACCTCTCTACAAAAATGGTGGTGGGTCATTGTTGAGTAGTAAATATCTTAAAAGACATTTATTTTATCTAACAATGTGCCCAATTTGCTCAGATTTCTATTTTCTTTCACTTTTTCAAATTTTTCAATTTCTTCAAGAAACCCTTCAAAATCTCGAGCAAGCCCAAGAGATTTTCCTGGAAATAAAATCGCACTTTTTTCTCACTCTCTTTTATAAAGCTCGACATTCATTTTCTTCGTAACATTTAACTGTAACAATGCAATGCAAATCATTTCATACTCAAAACATATTTTTCCGTTTCAGTAGTTTTCATTGTAAATTATATATCCCATTTCAACTTCCTCATTCTAACTTCTCAATTGCACGAATCCATCAATTTGTCTCAAGCACTTCCCTAATTAGACCTTGGCTGCATGCATCATTTAGATAATTGACTGTTAACACATGATTATTTGTCAACATGCAATCACGAAAATGGAGTGAAAAATTCGCTGTGAGCTTGATACATAAGAGTGCCTTTACAAATCACGCTAATTACAGGACATTATGCCATTAAGCAAGCCTGCTCTCAAAAGTCCTTTTAGCCTGAATAAAATGTGGCATTTTTGAGTCTCTGTTACTTGCTGATGAGTTTACACTGCGACAATAATGAACGCGTGACCCAAGATGTGTAAAAAAGCAGGTTGAATATCACACATGGTTGTCTCTGACACAATTATGTTGACATCTGTTAATTGAGCGTGAAGCAACAGATCCCATGTGATCCCAAACATCATGGGCCTCAATTAAGTGAAATTTGATGTGCCGTAGTTATGTTCCCTTTCGCATTCACATTGTCACATTCTCATAATTGTGCAAAGGGAGTTAATTTAATTGAAGCACTCTCTTCTCACGAGAATTGACTCTAAAGTCACAGACAAAGTTGTGCTATTATGCAGCGACATGATGAAGTTTAGCGCATGCTATGTTCATTCAATTTAAGTAATACAACAATAAAAGTAATTATGATGAGGATACTGTAACACTTTGATTCAACCAAAGTATTCTGTATCAAATAATAGTGCATTATTTTAGATTTCATGAAATTCAATGTACAGTAAATGTTGAGAATACAGAGCTGTTAGATACCGACATAACCAACATAGCCAAAAGATATGTATTTATTTTTTTTTTTAGCATATATAAAGAAATGTGTAATAAATACTTGCGGATTAGTTTACTGTATCTGAAGACATCCTTGCTTAAGTATTTGAAACAAAACTATATATGTGCCAAACGTTTTGTCGTTGTTGTCATGTTGAAGCCCCGCCTCCTTGCATGTTAAAACTACTGTAACTAGTCTAATATTAAATCGAAAGAAGGAACATTTTCTCGCCACTTTAAAAAAAAATTATTAGTAGATTTGTTGCTCTAAAAAGAAATACAGTACAGTACTTAATTTTATTTTTTTACAACTTTGGTACAGAACAGGCAAGTAAAACGATCATGACATCGCCGTCTAATTGGAAACTTTTGCTCGTGAGGTTGCCTCAAAGTGACACACTTATCTCGCTCTAACTTCAAGTTACAATGTTTACTTTTGTTTTTGATCCTCTCAGATGCAAAAGTGAAAGTGTGAACAACTTGCAGCTACTGTCGTTCAACACCAAACCCCTCAAGCCCTTTGCGAAGTTTTGTTTTTTTAAATAGTTACCAAAAAAAAGCTATTTTCTATCCCAGTAATATAACGCGATTAATTTCACAGTGCTTATCCAAATGTAGCATCTTTTAAAAATGATGCAAACTAATGAGATCTAGACTATGTTGAGTTCTGACCCAACTCTTCCTCCTCCACATAAATAAGATGGGGGGTAGGAGCGGGGCAGCCCCACAGTTTGAGTTTTTCTCATTTATGTCAAATTAGGTTTAATGCTCAACCCAGCATGCGCTGGAGCCTCTATTGGATCAATGACCTCTGAGCCTTCGTAATCTCTCGCATTGATCGCTCACCTCATTGATCATTATGCCAGCATTAGCTAATCAAACACAACTGCAGTAAACAAACAGCAAATAGAGACATACCCAGAAGTTTGGTCCCTCGGGAATGACCCAAAATGATGTGAAGAAAAATATATAAACTGAAATCCTCTTTGGCAGAGAATATCAAATCATAAGATTGCTTAATATTTCACTGGCTTGATGAAATATGCATTGTAGCCCAGAATGGAGAAGGGAGGGAAAAATGCAATGATTTGGATGCATTATGTATGAGAAAGGTCCGCTGGCAAAAAAAAGGAAGAAAAAATGACAGCACAGTGCGATGTCATTGTGGGTACGCATCACTCAAGTGCAAACAGATTGCATTTTTTAATTGTATTTAGGGCTGCACATCATCCAGATGTTGCCTAATGAACTGAAGCAAATTTCTGCTTCAGTTAGAGTACAGTAAAAAATCAGTAGCAATAATTATGCAATGTGTCTGTATGTACGTGTGTGATACACATAATATGCAAATCTTAAGGTTCAACATTGAGTATTGTTTTGTTTTGTAGCTTTATCCATTTAGTTAGAAGCATTAAGAGTAGTCAACATGAAAGCAATTTTAATCAGACTAAATTAAGCAAGTTAAATTCTAAAAGCGATATTAGCAGGGATTGAACCACAATTGGGAATTTTTTTTCTCAAATCTGTTTACCAATTGGTAATTACTAGGGAAGGGAATAATAGTTGGCAGGATATGTTCCATTTCTAGCCTGAAGTCATCTGGTATAGGATCCTAATGTGGATAAGCAGCAATGAAAAAAATGGATAGTGGGTTAATGGATTTAATTGATATTTTTTTCCCTTAGTCGATCAAAGAAACATAAACAAATGTCCATCTTTTTCATTACCTTTGATGAATTTTTAGTTATTGCTGGCACCTTTAATATAGGAAAGCGGACAAACTTGGTGAAAATGGTGTTGCAATTACTATATTACTACTACTTTAATGGTATATTGCCAGTTAACATTAAGTTGAAAATATAAGGTTCCTATTTTATAAATAATATTCTTAACATTTTCACACTGCTAAACTAAATAGCGTAATTGCCTAAGTCCTTTTTAACTTACTGTCACAATATCAATAAAAAATACTTTCCCCAAAATTGAGTTTTTCTTCTTCATATCTGTATAGATTCTCTTGCCTTTACGTCATGATAATCCCCAAAGGTTGAATTAAGGCGACTGGTCTCTGCTTGTTGGATGTATTTTTTTTTCTTATTTTCTGAAAATGTTCCGATATAACAGTGAACGATGCTTTTTGGTTAACGATAAACATTGACACTGTAACCAGTGATCGTGATCCTACAAGTATCAGTCCATGCTAAAGTAATGGTGTGGATAAGTTTCTTTACAAATGAAAGTGTAAAACCTCATATTGATCCTGTATGAATGGCTAAATTAGAGTGAACTGTAAAAAGCTCACTGCATCGCACACGAAAGCACAGGTGTCCTTGTACGTTTTTACGGTACCCGAGGTTGAGAAAGAGCAATCTAATACAAGTGCAAATGTTAAATGCGGCGACATTGTAGCATTGATAATGTACAGTCTGTCTAGTGCTAATTACCGCAAACAATGCAATGCTGAGAGCTCAAACAAACATTTATATTGAGGCTACGTGCAAGCAGAAGGAATGTAATTCGATGTAGCAGGTCAATCCTTGGACGAGGCCGTGTTCCGAGACGGCTCTTCCCATTCCAAGTGCACTACTCAATGTTTTACAAGGGTGACACATTTCACCGTCTGATTTCAACTCTGCTTCTCCCACAGACCCGGATGAATGAACTTGTCTTGTGGTTGCTTCCTGGATCTGCCTTCTCACACAACCATCACCTCCCTAAAAGCATCTACATCAGAACGTCTTTTCAATTGACCTTTTTGCTAAGTTAAAGTTTTGTTGTGAATGACTGAATATGACATCGCCCAACGTGGTAAACTTCAGACTCACACTCACATATGGACACAATGTGTTCATTCTTGCTGCTGGATTTGAGTTCAAGGATAATACTGTAAATCACTGATGTGTAAATAAATATCAACAGGATCCATCAACACAACAACTCCAAATGAACAACCACCCATTCTTAAATAAGTTTTACAAAAAGTGAGCTTGTCTCTACAATAAACACGCAAACTTCTGCTTCTAGAGGGGAATTATTTCTGACTCATTTTTTGACTGATGTATTTTTTTAAATATTTTTTGGCAGATATAGTGATATGTGTGACATTAGCGGGACTGAGATGTGCCTCATTGACATTCATGAATGCATTTGATGTCACGCTGTTGAAAAAACTGAAGACACTTGAGGGCAAAAGAAGGGAAAAATGTGCTAGAAATGGAGGGGATGCCAGATTATTGATTGATTATCCTCACTGATGCCAATTTGCTTTGTAGTGCTATCCTGCAGCCACTTGTGCACATCTGTAGGAGTGATTAGCTCTGTGTACACTCTTGTGAGTCAAGGCCTGAGGTGTGTTTGCATGAACGTGTGTGTGTGTGTGTGTGAGTGCTCATAAATAAATGTGTGTGTGTGTGCGTGCCTACACAAATCTGCGAGCTGCATCACTGACATTCAAATAATAAAAAACAAAAAAACACAATAAGGCGAGGATTACATGAAAATATTAGCCTGGCAGTGATGCGCCTTTTACGCTGTCACTTTTATTGTTGACTTAAATATAGGACCCTCTTGTTTGCACTTACTCATAACAAGTTAAAAAACAATATTTTTTCTTGCTTGTGAAACCAAGGCCCCTTCAAATTATAGAACATTATGTTTCCGTGTGGAGATGTTTACCAAGGAGTTAAGATGTTTGTGATTTAGAACTACATGATTTTAGACAACAATGGTATGATTATTTCTGCATTTGAAAAAGTGGACAGAGAACCAGTATTCTCTGTGGAATCCGCAATAGAAATATACGCTACTTCACCCTCTTTTTTTTTTTTAACCCTAATCAAGTAAACCCTATGCATGTTTTTGTATTATTTACAACACTTAATTATAGGTCTTTAAACACTTTTAAAACAATACAAACAGTTTTAAACATTTAATAAATGGAGAGAGAGAGAGCAAGAGCAATGGATAACACAAAAGTATTGTACAAATGATGTAAAAAAAAAAAGTAACAACACTTACCAACAACAACAAAAGATAAAAAAAAAAAAAAAGATACAGCATCACTGCGAAGCCATATAGCGGGGGGTTTACTGTAAATGTATTTGCAATAATGTGCGCTGCGATCATGTTAGCTAGCTAAAGCTTACGCTAACTGCGTTATGCGAATGCCTCCCAATTTGGCCCCTTGTCCCGGCCACAAATATTTCTTCTTCTTCTTTTCTTTTCTATGCACATGAACGCTACAAGTGCTACATTTTAGCTCACTAACTGGTGCCATGACAACAACCTGTGATTGACCGTCACTCCATCATAGCCAAGGATCAACGCAAGCGCCATCAAGTGTGAGCATGCCCTCAAATAATGAGCCACCCATTTTACGCCGTGCAATGTGGCTTACTTTTATCTAATGAGACTGCAGCTTTAGACCGTTGGCTAAACTAATTGAGATTGAATCAACAGTGTCTCTACTTGCTGCAGCCAAGTGGTGGATTTAATTTTTTTCAAGGCAACAAAATCCATGTACAGTAGAGGTTTAGGACTGCACTGCAACATACTTCGTGATCCATCCATCCATCCATTTTCTGAGCTGCTTCTCCTCACTAGGGTCGCTGGAGCCTATCCCAGCTATCGTCGGGCAGGAGGCGGGGTACACCCTGAACTGGTTGCCAGCCACATACAAGCAAACAACCATTCGTACTCACATTCACACCTACGTGCAATTTAGAGCCGTCAACTAACCTACCATTCAAGTACCTTGTCAGCACTTGGCGTCATTATTTTTACCGACAATTTTTTTTCAAATGTCTTTCTTGCACTGTATTATATTTCTTATTATTATTTTGCCATCTGATGTGAACCCTTGAAGTGATACACCTTTTGACAAAACTTTGTTAAAGCCTTTTACTTTTGGGAGAAAATTAAATTCCATCAGCACAATGAAGGTGATGATGCCTCCTTTGCATTTTTTGAGAGGATAGAAAAGACTTTGGATAAGCATCAAGACCAATGGGAGTTCATATTATGAACCACCTTTTCTTCCTCTTCAACTCCTGAATGAGAAAAGAGAACTTTTTTTCCAGCTTTACCAGGACAAAACTGAAGTTTTATTCATCGCTCCTGAGGCCCAGAGAGAGAAACGTTTAACTTCGCCTGTGCTTCAAATCCCAGCCCCACCTGTGTGTACTTTGCATGTTCTCCACGTGCCTGTGTGTGTTTTCTTCATGTTCTCCGGTTTCCTCCCACGTACCAAAAACATGCATGGTTGGTTAATTGAAGACTCCAAATTTCCCGAAGGTGTGAATGTGAGTGTGAATGGTGGTTTGTTTATATGTGCCCTGCGATTGGCTGGCGACCAGTTTGGGGCGTTTTAATTGTTTGAAGAACATAGCCAGAGTCCACCTCCTACTCTCTCGGGCTAACACGATGCTGCTAATGCATGCTTTCATCACCAATTGGATTGACTATTCTAACGCTTTCTGGTCTTCCCAAAAAGCGTATTGGAGGTTTAGAATTATTCTGTCCTCCTTTAAAATGAACTAATTTTGTATAAAACTGAAAATATATGTGCAACAGAATAAGTGTATATGAATGCACTTTTCTATCTATACCATAAATGTGTTCAAATGCATTGAGTCCATGTTCAATTGGAAATACTGTAAATGCTGTTGTATTAGATATCTAATTTTAGGCCATTAAGCAACAATTATTTTAGACAGAAGTAAAAAACATAAACAACTGAGATTATGTGGTTAAAAAAAGAAAAAGAAAAAGTGTTGGGCAATAGGGAATACAATGATGGAGACGAAGTCCATTGAGTGGGAGGAGAGATGAAGAATGATCCCTGATTGTGGTTGTCTTATGAGGGGAATCCATCAAGAGTGACACCAGGACAAATAACATTTGTGCAGCACACGTGAGACTTAACTTTAGCATGATGTTTTTTTTTTTCTTCTTCCAGAAATAGTTGAATCGAATGCAATATTGATTATATTATACACTGGCTGCACTTATGTGCATAAATGATTGAAATAAAAAAATAAGAACCAGTGGAGGATTGAGTCCCATCTGCACACTCACAAAAATGAAAGTCGCATATTGGAATTGGCTCTAAAATTAACGCTGAAAGTAAGTGATGTGGCTTTTACTGGCTTTATGACAATGGATTCAAAAGAATACAGGTTTGTCTCACAAATGCTTATTAAAAAAAATCTTTACGTTGTGAGGACAATGGCCAGAAATAATGAGCAAACCATTTACAATACTGTATTGAAAATTAAATGGGTTGGAAACAATAGCAGTAGTCCAAAAGATTAGCATAGATTAGAATTGGATGTCTGCATTCAAAAAGCCTCTTCTTGAAGGAAGTTTTTAACCAAAATAATCTCTTTCACAAATACATTATTGAACAAGTTTAGATTAAGTTATATCCTAAACCTCGTAAGAAAGTTCGTTTTAAGGGCCAGGTTCTAATTTGCAAGTGAGGGTGAGGAGAGATTAAACAAGGGATTAGAAGGGTACAAAGTCATTGCAGAATGAGGAGACCCATAAAGTGGAGAAGAAAAGTAAAAGTAAGCAATTTGCCTGAGAAACAAAAAATGCGAGGATCAATGCTTAGCTAGTTTAAAAGACAAGCGAGTGTCAATGAGGTGTAGTTCTAAGGTATTCCTCTGGAAATTGCATGGGAGGTAGTGCAGAGGCAACCCCAATGAATAAATAAAGAGATAAGCTCACTGAACTGTCTGCGTATTCACATATAGAAGGGAAGCAGAGTGCAAAAAAAGCACTCATATTTTCAGGAAAATCCATTTGCGAAAATTGCTTTTGAAAAGCACCTACGCTGCAGTATCACTAATATCGAAAACTGTCCTAACGCCAATTGTCATGCTGTCACACCAATGTGGGGGAGGTGCGTTGCAGTTGCGTACTCTCTTGCTGCTATTTAAATGATGCCGTTTCTATGACGGAGCCAAATTAGATTTTGATCCAAAATGTGAGCCTTGCAAAAGCCAAAATCTTCAACAGTTGGCGAGTTGCTGTTGGTTGACTCAGCGGTAATGCATGACAACTAATTCAAACAGATTATGATAATTTGTGCAGTAAAACTCCCACTGCTTGTATCCAAAAATCTAACAGCTGCTATTTTTTTTTTTTTTTTTCCTGTTTAAATATTAATGTGACATTTGAACAGGCCCTAGGCATCTCACAATGCCTGCGCCAAGGTTCAAATATGGTTTCTTCTTCATATTTCTGGATAAAAGTATTGATTCATTGAGTGAGTCATCTACAATGGTTGGCACCCACCTCAAAACCAATCTAGATGTTTCTATCACTGACTATTTGGTTCTATCTATCTATCTATCTATCTATCTATCTATCTATCTATCTACAGTGTCTATGGTCAACTGGATCCTCTAATTAGAATTTGACAAAAAACTAATTTATGTATGTATTTTTACATATTTTTCATCCCCTCTTAGAAAAAAACTGCATCATAATGTTAGGGAGTGTTAAATGGTGATAGCAGTATGTGTCATTGTCGGGGGTTCATCGCATTCAGTCCCTGTTTGCCTCAGTTATATCAATATCGAAGATGGAGGTACACAAACATCAACATCGAGTCATTCGCCACCTGCTCGAGACCAAACGAACCTATGTAGCCTAGCAACAGCTCGGAGACGGGCTTATTAGCACTGCGAAGAGAGATGAATGTCAAGAGGAAGATATTTGGCCCGTCTGTGCCATTTACTCATTTACACAAGCAGACGTCAGAAGGACCATGGGCTCAGATGCGTAAGTCCAATTTCTGCAAGCTGCCTCCACTCCCGTCCCCTCGAACGTGTTTCGTTTCTGACAGCCTTGCATTTGTAACGGCCCATCGATCAGGCCGCTACACCAAACTATTTGGCCGCTATCTTTCTCTGTCTGCCAAGACTGGATCTTTTTTTTAATTGTCAATTTATTATTTGTTCTCTTTTTGTTTCAGTTGCGGATGTTGTGGGACCCGTGCAGCCAGTTGATGTGTGCCAACATCGCAGTGCCATGAAAGCAGCTTTGCTAAGTTCACTCCAGCCTTTCTTTCACTCTCTTTTTCTAAAACTTAAATGGCAGAATTTTGAGGTGATAGTCTGAAGAAGTGAAGGTAATTACACGTGAGTGGGTGTTTCCATGCGTGAAGGAGAAAATGTCATACTTGTCACGCTTGCTTCAGTTAATACAAACTCTGGGGCGGCCACTACTGTGGTTCATATGGTCAAGTGTAAACAGAATGATGCAAACCCTGGTGCGCGCCAAGCAAGTGGACCGAGGCCACTTGAAGATCTGTGAATCAGTTAACGTCAACTCAAGTGGAAACATGTCACAGAGTCACACTAAAAAAAACATCATAAAAACACAAATAAAGAACATCCATCCATCCATTTTCTGAGCTGCTTATCCTCACAAGGGTCGCAGGAGCACTGGAGCCTATCCCAGCTATCATTGGGGCAGGAGGCGGGGTACACTCTGAACTGGATGCCAGCCAATCGCAGGGCACACATAAACAAACAACCATATGCACTCACAATCACACCTAGGGGCAATTTAGAGATTAACCTACCAATGCATGTTTTTGGGATGTGGGAGGAAACCGGAGTGCCCGGAGAAAACCCACGCAGGCATGGGGAGACCATGCAAACTCCACACAGGCGGGGCCGGGGATTGAACCCCGGCAGATGCTCTAACCAGTCGTCACCGTCCCGCCCAAATACAGAACAGTATAAACCTAATTGTACGTGTCTTGCGCAAATGACAGCAACGTTTCATTTTAGTGGCTATTTATGACATTGTAGTTTGATTCGAACACAGTATAAAATAATACATTTTATTGTTTTACCCCATGTGACAGCATTTATGGATTTTATTTGTACTGTTTTTCTCATGCAATACATCACAAACATGGACCAATCAGCATGTGACTATGCACATTCTTTTTACTGGGTTGATCAGTGATGTGAACTGGTGAGATGACATTAGTTGGCCAGAATATTGAACACATACTCGCTGGTAGGTGCAATTCAACAGTATATTTAGTGCCTTTTAGTTTAGTTCCATGTCTCCAACAGTGAGTAGCAAAAATACACCACCACTGGTCCCACCACAGCGGCGGATTCTGCATGGCGGGAATTTGCGGTGCTTGCAAATAATCACAAATCTCTTCTTGTGCGATGGAGTAATTCCCTGTTCCCTTCCAGTTTTAGTCTGCTCAAAGATATTAATCTTGTTTGGCCCGCAACCTTAGAAAGTGCTTTGAGTTTTGCCCCCCCTGTGTGATAAAGTTTAACACCCTGCTTTCCAACCTGCTGACTTGAGCAACTAAAAGATCATCATGTTGTGAGCGTAAGACTCAGGATGGAACATAAGGTTCCACTGAGTCAGTATAATAGGAAGGTGCTGAGCCATGTCAGATTTTGGAGGTAAGTAACAAAACCTTAAAATCACATCTCAGGTGGACCGGGAGCCAGTGCAAGGTGGCCAGGATAGGGTTAATATGATCAAACGTTCTAGTTTTAGTCAAGATTCTAGTTTCAGCATTTAGTACTCACTGCAGGGTTTTAATCACAGACATGGGAAAGCCGGAAAGCAATAAAATAGTCAAAGTGAAAAAAATAAAAATAAATAATGAACTATGGTGGATGGTGAACATGGATAGTATGGCCTGTATCGTAGCAACATTGCGAAGAAAGAAAACAATGCAGTTCTAGTAATGTTCTTAAATATGCAGTTGAACGGAAAATGTTGAGTCAAATATAACACCCAGATTTTCTGCTGAGTCACTTTCGGAATCGCTATTTCTATCAAGATTGAAAATGGTCTACTTTAACAGGGACCTGTGTCTGGCAGGACCAATCAGTTTTCTCCCGGTGTAGAAGCAAGACGTTACTGGACATCCAACTGTTTAACCTCACCAAGACCCGCCTCCTGGATACAGCAATTGCGTGTGTTAGTTACTGTAAGTATGGTTTAGTATCATCAGCATAATAGTGAGAGTTAATGTCACATTTACATACATACTGTTAACTGTATATCTCTAAGTGGCAGCATAGATACTGAACTGTAGAAGGCCAAGTACCTTAAGAAACTTACAAGACACTGGTGTTGATTATGTTTTATTTTTTTCTAATTTGAGCAATAAATGTAGGCTCACATTAATTCCTGCAATTGACCTTCACCTTTTTTTTTTTTTTTTTTGCCAAATATGTGAGCAGTTTAAGAAGTTTGCAAAGTTGAATCCAGTGTTGTGGGACTGTTTATGATCGCAGAGGTTGGAGGCCAGTGCACATTTCATTATCCTGCACGGTGCATTGCGGAAAACTAATCATAGCGGCTGTATGCAAGAGGTGGAAATGGCATTCAGTTTCACCAATGGACGTTCCAGACTATTAAACACCAATTTCACGATTAGTGAACCAGATGTTGACGCATCTATGTTAAACAGTTTTCCAATCCGCTGACTGAATGATACACTGTTCATAGCTGGAGCCGTGATATGATGAAAATGATCAATTATTGTAACTGCTGAAATAGAATTATCGTGTTAGTGCCACGAAACTGCTACATTATTTTCAAGTGTTTTTGTTGACATGTTATTGTCTCTGGGACTTCTGGGCACAAAACCGTCAATTTCTTGCTATTGTGTCAATATTGGAGTGAAACCAATTCAAATATATTGATAAAGATGGAGGCCACAGATTCCCTATTAATCATATTTTATTTTATATTCAGTGTTAAAGCCCTTAATACCTTAATACACTTTATGGCCGCTTGTTCTTTGAGGGATGACCTGTTACTGGTCAAAGTTATCTGGAGATGAAAAAAAAAAATCATATTTCCACAACAAGCTGCTGATCACAGTGGCTACTGTTCTCAGTATGATGGTGCACTTCAACACTGTTACTTGATGTCAGGAGATTTCGTAAAAACAGATTTATGTTCCGTGCTGGGTGAGATGATCGGATATTCTGCAAGTGACCAGCAACGTCACCAGACTAATTGCTTGTGACTTCTTTCTTTATAGAACACTGTTTATGTACTAATTTTCCTGCAAACCTGGATGAGCTGAAAAAAAACCTAATAATAAAATTAGACCACTAAAGCAATATGCATGTCCGCTCCAGATATGCTGCAGAGCTAGATTATTGCAGTGATGTTTGCAGAGTAATGGGGCGGGGGTGCCTATACCACATCAAACCGAATGTATGTACATACTGTATATACAATAATATATATCATACAATTATGTATTTATAATAATAATGATTGTTGTCCTGATTAAGCCATGGCTTTACTCAGCATCTACATATATTTACATGGAAGCTTTATATTGCTATAGTGATGAACTAACCATTTTTAATTATTTCTTATTTTATTTAATTTAATTTTTTCAGGTAGGGGGCATTTCTGCCGCATCACTCATCATTTACATGAGAAAAAAAGCCCAGTGGAATGGTCATTTAATTTTATTACTGCCATTTTAAAAAACGATTTTATATTGGAATGGCTTGGCCACGTGGATTGTCACTGAGAGGCGCAGGTGGCGAGAGAGAGAGAGAGAGAGAGAGAGCGCTAGAGGAGAGAGAAGGTCTGCGCATTCTGATCTTGGCGTCACACAGAGCCGAGACGACGCTGTCAGATGCCACGTTGACATCTGGGAATAACTACAAACTGCATTTTTTTCTCCACACATCGAGATCCCGACATTTTTCTTTTTTAATTCTTTTTTTTTTTTTTTTTTTTTTGCACACAGATGCGGGGCCGAGAACTTTCCAAAAGGGGTTTTATTCCGCCGTTCCCGGATCACAACCCTCCTCCACCGGTGTCCACTCATTTGTACGTGATCCTAGTTTCAAGGGGATTATCATGCCTGCAAATGGTGACTGTCTGGATCGATATTTAGCTGCGCGGCAAGTCGGAAGGGGAACGTTTTGGTTTTGACGCGGTTCGTGCCTATACGTGGAGCAGCAGACGAGCGATCGCCGTGATTTTTTTACGCGCGTGGAGTCGACCAGCTTCCACTTGAAGCGTTTCATTTGGGTTTGCTGATCCCCCCCACCCCGTCCCCGCTCTCTTTTCCCCAGGTGTGAAATTCCCCATTCAAACAGACTCTGAGCCGTTCGGTGCCTGCAAGATATGCTTCAAGCCAGTTGCTCGCTCCGAGCCTCCTCCATGCATTGGGAATTTTCTCAGCACCGACACCGAGTGAATAGCTCTTTTCTAACCATCTGAGAACTATCACTGTAGCGTAGACCCGGAGAGGAAGCTTTTGCCATGGACACCGCTTCGAGTCAGGACGAGGCAACCGGACCCGAGAGGGGACCGGAATGCGCACGCCAGAGAGGGGACAGGATTGGGATTTTTGCTGTGATGAGTGGGGGAGCGCGTCAGTGGAGCCGGGTGATGCTTGTGCTCTATGTGGGGCTTCTCAGCGCATCGGTAAAGGGTGAGTCCCCGTAAAAGAGCTGAAGTCATGTAAATGCGGCAGGCTTCCCCCCACCCCCCATCTTCCATCCTACTCTAACAATGACACCACCCACTATCACCCCGCAACCACTGGCTGAATGCAAATCGGCACCACACGCACGCACACACATATTCATTAGACGCATAAGGATGCGCCTTGTGATGTTGCACTTTAACATGGAAGAGGTGGCAGCTGCGTCAAGAGCTTCTAACTATAGAAGTCTTTTGTGAAATGTGAAGCAGCAGCAATGTTATAGATTAGAAAGCGTTTTTAAAAAATGCATTTATCTAAATAAGGTGGCTGATGCCTTGCGTATTGTGGAAACTGATGTGGAATTGGGGAAGACCCCCCCCCACACACACACACCTACCCCCCCCTGCCAACAGAGAGAAGTGGAGAGGGGGGACTTACAAAGGAGTTGTGTTAATGGCTGGTGTTGTTGGTGGTCTTAGGCTAATTGTGCCCCCCAATTCTAAAGAGTTAAAGAGGGGGAAATCTAAAAAAAAAAAAAAAAAAGTGCAAGCAGGCGTTCAGCATCCATAATGCATCTTCATGTGTGCGCAGAGAGGGAGAGAGGGGGTGGGGGTGTCTTTCTTTTGAATCCTCCTTCGCCTTCAGACGTCAGAAGATCCCCCACTTTTTTTTCTCTCTCTTAATGACCAACGCACTCTTGCAGCCGAGCATTCAACAGATCATTTAAAATCTTTGACAAAGTGACGATAACCTTTCCTTTGTTTACATCAGTGTCTTGGCTCCGTAGATCATATATTGGACTTTATATATTTAGCTTAGTCCGTGTAGTGACGAGGCCACAGTGGATTTGACGGCAGTACATCGTGGCTCTCGCCCACTCCAATTTTTGGCACATAATCCACAAGTGAGTGGGAATGTGCTTTTCAGCTTCAGCGATATTCTCTTATTAAAATGTTCTTCCACCCACCAGATGACCAAACTTGTGTCATCAAGCAATTTTGTTTTTACTCTCAAGTCTTCAGTATTATTCAATAGAGAAATGCTCATCAGGGTGTTTAATCTGAATCCAGGGAGCTCTTATTTACTGAAAGTGTCCCACCTCTCTTGGAGGTCAGTGGACGATTGCGATTTGTGCGTTCCTGCACGGGAGTCACCGGCAGTTGCCCCATCCCCCCATTAAGGGGCACCAGAGCCCCACACTAAGCTGAAAGGTTGATTGATTCAAGAAATGAGGCCTGTAGCTCTTGTATCCTGTCCCAAGATGGATTGAACATAATGATTCAAACCATACAAATGTTCTTCATCTGTAGGCTGTGTTTGACAAGCAGCAGTCAACTCGCCTCGGGTGCATAAGAGGTATTCATTTGCCAAACAGCGCCTGACTTTAAAACAACATTGTAACCTCTCTGTGCACTCTCACGGTGTCTCCCGAGAGGTGTCGAGATAGAGACGTGTCAAAGAGAGCTCCGAGCGATCAAAAACAACATTCCCGGAGGACCTGTCGCTCAATAAGCGGTAATCAAGCTCAAACCCACGGAGGAAAGAACCTGAGGGTGGTTGAGAGAGGATGACGTCTGCAGACTGGTTCTGGCTCCAGAAGTGTCTGATCAGGCTTCATCTTCTGCTCCATATCTGTTTTTTTTTTTCCTATGATGATGATGATGATGATGCAACCCACAGTAATGCTATACAATCTAAAAGATTGTATAGATTTGCCTTAACTTCATAGCATCGCCTTGCATTTACACAGTCATAGAACAGATGCAATCTTTTTTGTTTTTTGTGTCTAGTAGTTAATTGCATTGTGCTCCAATTATCAGCAGAAAGGAATTAAATGCACTCACATAATCCAGACATTAGATGAGAAGGTTCTGATTGTGCCTTTATGAGGATAACATAAATGTTGTTTAGTTTGGAGTCTGCGTCATACTAAAAAATATGTGTAATGTACTGAATCACACATGCAGAGCTATAAGGTATCCATCCATCCATGCATGGATTTTCTGAGCCGCTTCTCCTCGTTAGGGTCGCGGGCGTGCTGGAGCCTATCCTAGCTGTCATCGGGCAGGAGGCGGGGTACACCCTGAACTGGTTTCCAGCCAATCGCAGGGCACATACAAACAAACAACCAGTCGCACTCACATGCACACCTACGGGCAATTTAGAGTCTCCAATTAATGCATGTTTTTGGGATGTGGGAGGAAACCGGAGTGCCCGGAGAAAAACCACGCAGACACGGGGAGAACATGCAAACTCCACACAGTGTGAGGCTGACGCTCTAACCAGTTGGCCACCGTGCCACCAAAGAAAGTTCAATTTTCACAAATTGTTTCCAATAGGAAATATTGCTTCAGTTTTCGTCAGACTTTTTGAATGGATTAATCGGGAAAGTCGAGGTTCCACGGCATGTTGCAAATTTTTGATGCATCTTGCATTTTCATTTTGCAAGTGCAATTGTACTCAGTCTGATTTCAGGACCATAGACAGCTCTAGCCGCCAATGACCCCAGCAAGCAGCTGCTTCTCGCTGGATCGCAAGCTGGCTCTTGAAATTGGGATTTCTCCAATGTTTTCATGGCTTTGCACCCCCAATTAGACACAGTCACACTTTAGGAGCCTATCTAACAAGATCTGATCAGATTTCTGCTTCTAATTTCATACTAAATTAGGCAAATGCAAGTCATTTTTAAATGAAGGGAATGTGTGAGCAGAAGTGAACTGAAGGCAAATCCCGGTCAGACTTACTGACATGCAATACTTTTCTTTTTTTTACTATTATCATTAACTACTGTTAGTCTTACTTTTATTAATCTTAGTTGGGGTTTCACCGAGTCAAAATGCAATGATATGGTTGATAGGAAATGATAATTGTTATTTTTACAGGGTGCAAAGTGCCAGTGTCCTCTAAATTTTGGTGCATTTTTTTCTCAATTAAATAATCTGTAGGCCATTTATTTAAAAGATTAGTGTTCTAAAATGAGGTTGGGGTCTATTGGTTTAAACTATGAATACAATATTGGGAGGCGTCACCATTGCTTGCAAATATTTGCTATTGGTGGGGGAAAAGGGCTGAACCCCAATGCGAATAGCCCAAAATTTGTGAGCTTTTTTTTCCACATCCAATTTACTGAATGAAATACACCATTTTTGATGTCGAACCACCAGTGTTAAATGATGGTATAAAGTACAACTGACATCAGATTCAGGTAATTGTGCAGAAATCAGGGAACACCAATTTGCCCAAAACAGAGTTCTATTTTTCTCCCCCCGGAATCGAAAGACAGAAATTTCTGCCTAAGTCTTCTGCACTTCAACTAAAACTAAAAATATTTGTGTTTGCTTTACATCTACAACATTCTCATGGGAACAGGCCCCTAAAATAATGTACTATTGACTTCCTGGAAGACATATTGGCCCAAACGTTGGACAACCACTCCCATATGTCCGATGCAATTAACGTTGCCATTGCTTCATCTAACCTCTCTTCCACCTGTCCTCCTGGTATATTCTATCTCTAATCTGCCGCATGCTCTGTTGCCTCCTATCTCCCATCTGCTCTCCACATTCACCGGTGAGCAATAAATGGAGAAAGGAAACACATAAGGTAGCATATTTATTCCAAACCAGGGAGTGTGTGGAATACATAATATCTGTGCGGTCAAGAGAGGGAGAGACTGCGAAGGTGTTGAGCGACGGTCGTGAGGAAGATTTTGCCAAGAAGCAGGAAAAGACAATGCAGAGATGGGAAATAACTATTAAGAGGAGCTTTGGGTTTATGTGCCTTTGGAGTGTCGGGTGATTTTCCGCCATATAGTAAATGATCAATTTGGAGAGCTTGTTTTCTTATCAGTCATTAAGGAGACTCCTGTTTGGACAAATAGCAGTGCGTGCTAAGTGAGTGTGTGCTTATTTATGTGTCTGTGTGAGCTGTCACCGTATTTCAATCTCACATGATTAAAGTGTTGACAAGCAGGTCATCGGCTAGTGTAAAAGAGGCCGTGAGTGTTTCCTGGAGTCGTGCTGTTTTGGAAGTCCTAATCCCACCTGCTGATGTTTCTGTCGTCTCCCTTCGTCACCGCCCTCTCTCGCTCCTCCCCATCGCGCTGTCATCCGTTTCCAGATGGCTTCAGCTCTGTCGCCGCGCGCTAATCTCAGCCACAACGGTGACTCATACTCTCTCGCTCGCTTACTAATTCATGCACGCTCGCAGACTTTCCCCAAAATATTCATAAATGCATACATGCAGCCATTTGCTAGTATGCAGTGGCTCATTGACTTTTACACACACACTCACAAACACACACACGCATGTACACATGCACAAACGCACAGACAAAGTTCAAGCTTCTGAACTCAAAAGTCTGATGTCCTTTTGCAATTGACTGATTAAAGTGGCACTTACTGAGATGGAGGAACAGCACATACAATTGTTCTATCAGACGTTTCCCCTATTAAGCATGAAACAATGGAATAGGACTTTAATGGTATTTGCCGTAAAACTTTGTATTATTATTGAACAATATGCACAGTACAGTCAAAGCAATCACTTTCCTGACTGGAAGCAAGTCGGAAGTTTAGTGATGAAAAACAAATGAAATATAAGCTTTTCCCTGATGTGTTGCAGACATACGGACATTCGGTACATAGAGATGTCACAACTAATTTCAGTAAGCCACAGTAATATTGCTATTGGTAATATATTCCTGTGACTATTGTTATATTATCTTTCAAAATGTGTTGTTCAACCGTTTGTGTTCAAATATCAGTTGCTGCGACACCGATGCTATTCATTAGCCTGTCTATGGCATTTCCCATTATGTGTTGGCATAAAGCTAGTGGACTGTAAGGTAAAGTTATGTTGTTGTTTTTTTAACACACGTGTAATTTTCTTGGTTTTATTTTTATTTGAGCTAAAAATTGAATCGTGATTGGCAATAAACAGCTTGAAGCCTCTTTTGGGAAGACTTGCAAAAACAGCAAAGCAAAAAAATGGCTGAATGACTGCTCATATCGCAAACAAATCCTAAATGAAGTCACTCTGTAGAAGGCTGCATACTGGAGTTTTGTCTTTTGTCTATGCCCCACACTTCGATTGATGGTAGTTTTTCAACCAATCCTACTGTGGAGCAAAAGATTCATATACAGTATTGCATTGTATTACATGAGTTCAGGGCAATCACCACTGTGTTCTGTATGCATTCGTACTGGAATACCATGTTCACCTTTCCTACCACAATCTCCCAGTGGAGATGTTTGGTTGCTGCGGGCAGCTGGCTGATGTCAGCATGTGTTACCGTTGCAACCGCTGCAACTCAGCTGCTATCACACTTCAGAAAATTAATTCTCTATCTTAAGGTAAAAATAAATCAATACGTACCTTGCATCCCCATATATGGAAGAGAGAGCTGCCAAAGACATGATTTTGAGTTTTTTTTTTCTACTCTCCCTATGCTGCTGTCACTGTCAGACAAGGGAATTTTGTCTAAATCCTCCCATAGAAAGGGACTGATGTAGATGCCCTGGCTGTCTTGTAAAGATGCAAAGATCAGGGAAAGGCTTTCATTGGCTTTCTGACGTTAGCTGGTCTTATCTGACTGCAATGATCCAGGAGATTGGAGATTAGATTTAGAGCAGCTAACTTGTCCTTGTCTTTGTCATGTTACTTTCCCTTCCGCCATTTCACTTTATAGCCAAGCTAGACACAATCTGCCTGAGGTTTTTTCCATCCATCCATCCATTTTCTGAGCCGCTTCTCCTCACTAGGGTCGCGGGCGTGCTGGAGCCTATCCCAGCTGTCATCGGGCAGGAGGCGGGGTACACTCTGAACTGGTGGTCCAGCCAATCGCAGGGCACATAGAAACTAACAACCATTCGCACTCACAGTCATGCCTACGGGCAATTTAGAGTCTCCAATTAATGCATGTTTTTGGGATGTGGGAGGAAACCGGAGTGCCCGGAGAAAACCCACGCAGGCACGGGGAGAACATGCAAACTCCACACAGGCGGGGACGGGGATTGAACCCCGCACCTCAGAACTGTGAGGCTGACGCTCTAACCAGTCGGCCACCGTGCCGCCTCCTGAGGTTTTTTATTGTTTTTTATTTTGGAATGGTGCAGTGGAATTATGTAGAGAAAACTATTGCTGCATGTGTTGGTTACCTGTAGTTGCAGTACTTTAGGTGAAGTAGGGTGTAATTTTATTACCTGCACAAAGAAGCAACAATAGTGGTTGCTTTAGAAAATTTTTTTTAATGAATATTTAAAACTGACATAATTAATTAAGTAAATGAAGTTCATTGTAATTAGAAAAAAAGCCTTTCATCGTAACAAAATCCAAACCAAAAGAAGTGTGTGTGTGTGGGCTGATGCAGCTGATTCATTATGATTGTTATCTACTCCTGACAGACACCCACCCACCCACACACACACACACACACACACACACACACACACACACACACACACACGCACACACACACACACACACACACACAAGCCTTCGTGGGGGGCACTTTGCATCAGAATCGAAAGGTTAACGCGTTCCACACTCAGTTAAAATGAGCTGATTGATCATGTGCTTCCCAGCCATCGCCTGGTGGTAGATGAAATAGTCCTACTGGGGCTCTCACGACCTGGCCTTTGGATCACATCTCCCTCTTGGGTTTAATATATAACAGTTACAAGAATCTCCCTGCTTACAGTATTGTATACACGACTCTGCTTGAAAAACGGGATCATGTTGTACTTAACACGTCTATACGTTAATTTTTATTCTTGTGGAGGGCAGAATAGGCCATTCTCGATTAATCTTTACTCAGCAATTTGTGAGTTTGGACCTCCAGCATATCATCAATGTAGAGTAATTATTAAAGAACAAAAATATTGTGTTAATATTGAACTTGGTCAAAGTACTCTATTATAATTTATTGTGTTCTTATTATTATATATTTTTCACATCATCCTTGTTTTGATGATTTGCCAAAAGTTTGTCATATGTATGATTGTCTTTTTTGCAATTGCTAAAAAAACAGACAATCAGAAGAACAAAGCACTGAGGTTCAGTCAAATTGCTCCCTCTATTGTCACAGCCTGCTCATGGGGCATAATTACATACAGTATAGACATTGCTATAATCTTATGATGTACTAAAAAGTGTTACACATGACTAATTCTTTGTCATTTTTACCCTGGGGGAAGAAAACAAAAAAACATCCATGCACAATTCCTGAAAAATTGCAATTCTTTATTTTACTTTGTGCAGTTGTACCCAAGCCAATAAGTTTCCCATTTCTCTTCTTTTTTTTTTTGTATTGATGCAAAATTCAAAATGAAACCTGCCACATGTTGACCATAAATTAATTATTATAGGAGACGTTTGTCCTGATTCAGTCCACAATGGGCATCACTTTATCATGGCCACCTCAAGCATTTCCAGCTTTATATAGAGTGATCCCCCTCTAAATGAAGCCATAATTCTAAAAAATAAATTTAATGACGTCCCAAACTAAGACTTGATAGTAATGACCTAGACCGTAAACTCTGATAGGAAAATGTTTACTGCACCAACAAATCAGTTGAGCTGTGTGGTCAGTTCCTCTTTAGACTTCTACACAATTAGACTGCACGGAAAGAGTGCTGCTTTGAAAGCAATCTATACCTACAATCTACGGATTACCTACAAGAAATAGGTGTCCTTTTGCCCCATCAAGCAGGATGCAGAGCGCTGTGCAAAACAACTGAGGAGAGCAGACAAAGATCTCTCTAAATGAACTGTAGAGTATTAGTTCAAGACCAACAATGTCTTAAGTGCTCACATAGCCTTCATTGAGAATATTCTTCTTTTGCAATGTTTTTTTTTTTTTTTATATATACCATATTGCATTAGCACCACAGTGATTATACTAAATGTGTGAATAGGGAAAATGAGCTGCTAATTGATTTCCACTGTTAAATTAGGTGTCACACAAAATCGTGCCAGGGAGTAGAGGGGAAAACAAATGGATGGAATTCAGGCTGGAATGTGCATTTGGTTGCACAAATGTGTGAGTGTGCCACATTAAGTGTTGAGGCGGACTGCAGCAATAATAAATAATTGAAAGATAGGGATTTGTCTTCATGTTTTCCTGCTTTTTGGTGTCATTGCCAGGGCAACAACACGCCTCTTCAATAAGGCGAGCCGTTAATGAGGCTTCTTGAACAGCACCATGCATTGAGCTTGTATCTTTTTCTTTTCTTTTTTCAATTGTGTTTATCCTGTGCAAAAGTGATAGAAACACTCCCACAGAAACAAGAGTCTTTGTGAAAGTGGGGATCATCAAGTATAACATGCCTTTGACTCTGAAAGGGGTATTTTTCTGTTCATCATCTTTAAGCTTTGCGCGTGGGCTGCCGAGGAGTGGCATTCTTCATTGCTGCAAAGAATAAACATGGTGCTGTTCGAGTGGGATAATGAGGAGAAATAATACCGCTATTGACTCTCTTTCTCTACTTAGTAGAATGCTTCAGTAAATTGAGAAATGGGCTTCTTGGCTGGTACTGCTAGTTAAAAATGACCCAGCTGGAAGGGGCCACCAGTCTGCACCGCCTGCATTTCTGTTTCTCTCTGTGTTTGAGAGAACACGAGCTCCATTGTGATTTATTTTTACCAGGCCGGACAACGGGCCGGAATTTGTGCAAGCTCTCATGTCAGCAATTAATGTGCACCTCTTCAAAAGACTTTTCTTTAAATGTGTGCTTGTTTGGTTCATTAAATACATTTCTTTAGAGGCTATGAATCACTGCAAACCTAGGAAAACAAGCTACAAATTGACTATTTTATTTGCTTCTTCTCATCAGCAGGTTGCTAATTCCTGGGTGTTTTTTGGTTAGTCAGAAATGTGTATCAAATTGGTAAACCTAAAAGTAGACGCTGTGTTGTAGAACAAAAACAGTTGACCTGTCATCATGTGTGTCAGGGAATCCTGTGAGACTTGCGGCGTTGCATATCAGTGTTTTATTCCCTCCGATTACCACACTATTGCTGTCTACAATTCATCAGGTCCAGTTATGCAATTTGACTTCAAAAATATTGAAAAAGAACATGGTGTGGCACAGTAACAGAAGTCTTCTGTTTGCAACAAGTCAGTGTGTGAAATTTCTTCTGTCAAATAAACCCCAAATCAGCTGTTATTGCAAAGTGAATGTGGTTAGAAAATGCAACACTTCCATCCGTGGCATAAACAGTGTGCTCTGGGAGCATTTTTCAAGCACAATTCCAAGTGTTGGATGCTCGCTATCACTGGAATGTGGGAGGAAACCAGAGTGCCTGGAGAAAACCCACACAGGGACGGGGAGAACATGCAAACTCCACACAGGTGGGGCTGGGGTTTGAACCCAGGTCCTCAGAACTGTGAGGCTGACACTCTAACCAGTCGCCCACCGTGCCGCCTATTTGGACGTCTAATAGACAAATTTTGTCCTTGACCAGGAGAATGTAACGCCTGTGCATTGTGCCCAGTAAGTTTAGTGAGGAGATAAATGGCTGTTTTTGTGGGGTTCCCACTTAGATCCAGTGAAGAGAACTCTTCTGAAGACACTTTTGTACAATTTAATGCTTTATTTTTTGCACTTTTGAGTGAGTGAGGCTGCTTTCTGTTCCAGTGCGACTGGGCTCCAGTGCACAAAGCAAGGCTTATAAAGGCATGCCTGAATGAGTTCGATGTGCAACCACATCAGTTCAAATGTCCGCTAGCTTAATCCTAACACACAATGTAAAACGCCGTAGACGGACCGGCGAATAGCATCTATGTGGTGATGTTATAATACTTTAAACAATGGATATTTGAACATAAACGGTGCAGGAACGGCAGGAATATATTCTTTATCCTCTGCGAAAATGACTACTGTTACTGCACCCCGCTGAGTCACTCAGTTATGGAACTCTTCTTTGTTATGTCTGGATGAATGTATTATACTGCCCAAGAGGGAGCACAAGGGCTGGAATGGATTAACGGTGTCAGAACAAATTTAATTTATAAATCACGGCGCCATTGTAAACGCCAATGGATCTTGACTAGGATGTCATAAAAGCTCATGTAGGTGTGTGCATGCTGTCGAAAGTTTTCTTTTTTTTTCCATGTAACATCAACAAAGAGACAGGACAGTTATATCACGTGCCATCGTCTTCCAGTACCTTCCAATAGACCTCTAAGATCCGATCTCAAACTGCAGTCTTGCTGCAAATCTCACACTGCTCACCTGTGACCTCATTAGCAGCACAACACAGATACCCTTGTCTGTGTTTTCCTCTTTTTCTATATACTCTTTCTTGCTGGACATTGTTCTTCCCCCTGCTGACCTTCACACACACACACACACACACAAACGCTGTCCTTCCACTTTCATTTCTTCCAGTCTGCCACTTTTTTATTGCCTACAGATTTGTCTCTTCATACAACCTCCCGCTTCCATGTCCGCGAAATTCTACGATTTTGGAGACCTTTTGCCTCCCATCACACCCTCGCTCTCCTCTGCTCCCTCTCTCCTTCACTGTGTCCTCACGTACGGTAGTGCAGCACAGGGCGCGTAAATTCCTCAAAGTGTCGCAGCACGCTGTCAAGCAAACACTATAGCTCTTCTCGCACACATAATAAACATACAAGTAAAGGCCCGGAGTGCTTCTCAGGCAAGGTCACACCTCTCCCTGTGCGCCCATTTGGCAGCGTGCAGACTGGAGAAGTTTAGTGCCAGCTGCGGAGTAGCCTGCGGCGCAGAGACCAACACTGTGAATGATAAACACCGCTCGCTATCTGTTGAAAGTTCACATTCGCACTACAATGTGAACAATCCAAACACATTGTTCCCCTAGCACCGGTCGCTGAAGCAGCGTTTTTGCAACTCGAGAAACGATGACATTTTACTCTGCAACGCAGCCAGACTTCGCTTACTGGCATATTACGAGGGCTGACTGGCGGCCAGGCGCTTCCCTTTGAATCTACACTGAGGAGCTTCAGTGTAGGTCACCAGCCTCCAACATCTAATTTCATAATGCACCTCAGGTGAAGTTTCAATTATTCATGGATGCCCCAAGAACTGGTCCTGTTAATCAAAGCCTCTAAGCTTTCAAAGCAACACAGAGTAGCATTGTGATGCCTCAGTTTACATTTAACACACAGAAAAAAAAAACATTTTCTAAAATATATTATTTACACACTAAACCAGAAAACAGTCACGGATGCTGTTCCTCTCAAGCTGACTCATAATGAGGATAATTACAGTCTACATATACCTAAAATTATACCCTGGACGAATTTTGACTTAAAGAGGATAATCAATGGGACAAGAAATGGAAAAAAGGACTTTGCAAATATGAGTTTATTAATTCAAAATAGCAATCCTCTTCAGGGTCACAATCTGTGGGGGAGAGCGTGCAAACACTACAGAAATTATCCGAACCCAGATTCAAACCCAGAACTTCTTGACTCTGTGGCAGATGTACTAGCCACATAGTTCTCCGTGTCACCAATAGAACTCTTGCAAGTAATCGGTGTTGTATATTATTCAAAATAGTTTTTTTTCTATTCACCGTATGAAGTCGTTCATCAAGTGTTGACTTCTCAGGAGAAAAGAAAAGTTCTTGACTTCAAATAAGTGAGCAAGCAACCACTTTAAAAGCACTTACCTCCTCTTTAAGCCAACATTGTGTGTCAGCATTGATTCTAAAATTGGCCACTTGGCATGAATCATCCATCCATCCATTTTCTTTACCGCTTAACCTCACTAGGGTCGGGGGCTGCTGGAGCCTATCCCAGCTATCTTCACGCGGGAGGCGGAGTACACCCCGAACCGGTCACCAACCAATCGCAGGGCACATAGAAACAAACAACCATTTGCACTCACATTCACACCTACGGGCAATTTAGAGACCTCAATCAACCTACCACCATGCATGTTTTTGGGATGTGGGACGAAACCGGAGTGTCCAGAGAAAACCCACCCAGGCACGGGAGAACATGCAAACGTGCACACAGGCCAGAACTGTGAGGCAGATGTGCTAACCAGTCATCCACCGCGCCGCCGCATGAATCATCATGCTTTGAAATATCTTTATGATCCTTTTTCATTTTTCTGAAACCTGTGAGAACATATGCAGCCTAACCAATCTCGTGCTAGCAAATACACGCCATTGTCATATATACCCAAATTGGATTTCTGTTACACTCTTCTCTCTGGAATTTTTACCACAACATAATATTCATATACTTATTATAACAGATGATTAGAAATGCGTTCGCCTTCAGTTCACAGGTTATGTTTTGTCATTCACACCTGAATCTCCTATTGACTGTTTACAAGAGATTCTCTGCCTAATCTGACCCCATTCGATCCTCCATCAGGCTGCTTGTATGCGCAATGGATTGGCCTGATGGAAGCTCATAATGAAGGGAGCTTACTGACCTAACTGGGTGTATAAAAATAAGGTAGAGGTGGATGTGGAGGTTTTACGTGGATATTAATATTGACCTGATGCTAATGGGAGGGTAGCTTCTGACTTGCTGGGCCCATTTCAAAGCTTTAATGAAAAAAAAAATGCTGATTGATTTCTTTGTGGTTTTTTTTTCTTGTTAAATGAGAGGCGGTTGGTTATATGAAGAGAAATACCTTTGCATGGTTATCTCACAATAACCGAACTCAAATTGGTTATTTTTAATTACATTTTATATTAATAAAGAAGCTTTCTGAAGAAAGAATTAAAACGGCAGCAGATTCCAGCAGTTGGGTGCAGCTTTCTACACCTAAAATGCATTTCACACACATTAGGCAGCTTTTGGATGGGGTCAGGCACATGCGCAGTGCCTCAAAAGAAGATGTCTGATTGTCTCCTGCTTGTTCTTTTCGCAAGCCACTCTTTAATTCCCAGGGGCTTTCCCTAGGAATTCAACGGTGGCATGATACACAAACTGGCACCGATGTGCTATTGTATTGCATGAGCTGCTGATGTCCATCAAACCTTTCTGCACTGCTTTCGATTGTGTATGGGTGTGTGTGTTTATGTGCTTTCTATTCTACAGAATAAAGTTTTCAAAATTCTAAATTTCAAAACTTTTGGAAAGTTCTGTCAAATACACTACAAGCAAACAATATCACAGAACAGAATTCCGTAGCTTGCATGTCCTCTGTAAATCCACCACTTGGATATACAGTAATTATAGTATATATATTATTGGTTTAAATCAAAGTGTAGTTGCTTGATATTTTTTTCGTCTTGGCTGTCAAATGGTTTTGATTTGTATGTGCATTAGTTTGCAGCAAACAAGAATGCAGGTTTTGGTGGATCTTCAGGAGAAACAAAACAAAGATCAAATCCGTATTTTGTGTTTGTTTGTTCCATTTGAATAATGTCAGCTCTACAGATAACAGATGCCCTCCAATTATTCTCTTCTAATTCCATTTTATGCAGTCTGCATAATGATTTAGGGATGTGGCTTCAGCAAACAAAAAGAGAGAGATTTAATATTTATTAATAGCATGCTTCTTGCGTGACATTCTAATTTAGTCCAGCAGGGATGATATCTACTGACTGCAGCGTCCACTGTGCACCCGTGACCACACGTTAACATGCTTTGCATGCAAAATATAATCATATAAGGACTTTTTTAAAGCTACAAACACTTCATGTTTAAACATAACGTGTATGTTATTTTACAAAAGATACTGTAAACTTGACCAACTTAATGACAAAGTGGTCATTATCAGTATGGTAAAAAAATAAAAATAAAATGTTCACATGAATGCATTTAGACACAAATTACAACTCAGTGAATGTGAGCTGCGGAAAATATAGTTGCAATATTTCCCCAATCGAACTTGATGAAAACCCAATCTCTACATTTCTTTTCAGTTTATTTATTTATTGTACTACATTATGTACATTATGTATGTACCGGTACATTTCTTCTGTGCTGTTATGCTCCCTCCTCGAGACATGTCATGCATTTATGTGTAAATCTACTACTAATGTAGAAAGTGAAACTTTGACATAATGGAAGTGCTATTGCTTTGTTAATAAAGTGGAGGCCTTTTTCTCAGATCAGAATAATGATAGTTACTGCATATGATGCTAGCTGTCTACACTTGTGTAATACACTTTTTAAAACCTGTCCTTTTTCTCTTTCCAGCTCAGAACTGTAGCTACACACTACACAGTTCCAATGGGACGATAGAGAGCCCCGGCTACCCTTACGGTTATCCCAACTATGCCAACTGCACGTGGGTGATTGTGGCAGCTGAGCACAACCGGATACAGCTGGTGTTTCAAGGCTTTGCCCTGGAGGAAGACTTTGACATCTTGTCCATTTATGACGGGCCATCCAGTCCCGGGAACCTGCGGACAAGGTAGCTACAATTGAAGTTATTACCGTTATAAATAATTATTTATTCTAAGTCAGTGACGTGAGATGTTTGAGACTTTAAGGTGACTTATTTTCCAGGTTATGGTTGGATGATTACCTGCTTAGTTGCTGAGATCTGATACTAATGCAAACCTAATAAAAAACACTTTTAACAGATGTAAAAAGCAGGGGGATCCATTAGTCATATTTGAAGATGACTAAATTAAGACCCTTAATTGCTACTGACCATGGGTGCATGTAGAGAAAAACAATACATTAATGTATTCTTTCATAAGTAACTATAATTGGTTCACTTAAAAGGTCCACTGCAAAATTATGCTTGTTTACTAAAGAGTTTTGGGATTAGGGAAGGGATGACTGAAATCCGAGGAGTGGGAGGAGTAGATACTGTATCTGCAGGCTTTGCCTTTGACCCTCTGGTTTTCGATCCTGAACAAAAACAAACACAAAAAGGAAACAAAAAAGAAGAGGAACAAAAACAAACTGAGGTAAACCTTTCCCAAATTAAATTATGTAGACCCAATTCTCTGTTTTCATTGTTTTGTTTTTGCACCCTCATTTGTCATTTCATTTATTTGAAAATGTAATTAGTTTGAAACTGGATGCCAAGATCAATTCATACTGCCAAAGCTAAAATATTTTTTTTACAGCGTGAAAACGATAATAAAAGATCACCTTGTAAACATTTGATTAAGATCATTTATTTTAAAAAAGATGCTTGCATGAGGCACACAAACTTAAAGCTTTTCAGCATTTTTGTTAATGCATTATTTTTGCAAAAGAAAACAAAAAAAATCCTTGTCCAGATGAATAAACATATGTCGCATTATTCATGTTTCGACCCATATATGCACACCTCTCCATTTTCATCTCGTCCTCCCAAATTCGAAGGTTCGTAACTGCGACTTGCAGAGCCGATTAGGTGAAAAGACTAAAATGTGTGAAAGCACTAAAAGCTTGGTGCCAAACTGCTGTATGTAGGCTCACATTTGAAACATCATTACACCCACAAATTCAAAAGCTGACAAAAGCCCTATGCTGCATTACCTGTATTTTACCCGTATTAGCTGCAATTATGAGATGCACCCACAGACCTACTATTCACTGACATACTAATGCTATTTGCGGTATTATTGCCTGCAGACCTGACAGTACATGATGTACATGCATTATTTCAAATGGGAGTCCATTTCCTCACCTGATCAGGGCCATGAGAATAATAATGTGGATGTTTTTTTTTTCCTCTCCACCACAGTGGCTCGAAACGTTACATGTTATTCGAGCCATCTAGAAAACTTGCAAGGAAAAATGTATCTTCTCAGTTCTAACAATGTTTTGGTTCACAGTGGAACTCAGTGTTTCCCTGCTCTCTTTCGCCTTCCTCCTCTCACTCTGTGCCACTGTTGCCTTTGCTGGCTGGCTCGGCTGGAACCCAAGGAATTTGAGAAGAAAGACATTATGGATTTGTGCCATGCTGTTGTCCTTAGCACTTTTCCTGTTTCGACCTCTTCAGTTTGTTATGGATGGAAACTCCAGTGGGAGAAAGTGTTCCGCAGTCTCAGTCTAAACAGCTTTCAAAGGTTTGCAGATTGAGGCCCTCTACACATCGATTTGGTGCGCAGAGACTTCGGAATTGTTGGCCTTTTTTTCTCCCTGCATTGAACCAGTAGTCACTCAGCTGTATGGCTCCCCGGTTTGTCTCCCATGTCATGCTTTTTGCTGTACTGTGCAGCTTATAGGGCACACTGGGTCTTTATACATACATATTTTCATTTGTGCAAAACCATCACATTAGTTTTAGTCTGCAAGTAAATCACGGAAGCTTTTGGTTGGGTTCATATCAGAGCAGAATCATGGGTTCTGCTGGCAACTTTCCAAGCAAGAATCACACTAAGCAGAGCGCAAACCTAATAGATAGAAACCTTCATAGATATCCAGGTGGATTATCTATTGAGGCACTGCGGAAACAACTGTAAAATAGTATATCCGCACCTTGGCAGGGTATTTTAAAAGATGATTGCATGAGGACAAACTTTGGTGTAAATGCCATGAATGAAGTGTTTCTGTGCGAAGTTTCACGGTCAGCTATAAGTTATTGGGTTTCAGTTTTTGCAGGTCTGTGTGAATGAGGTCATTTATTGTGAATTTCAAAAGGAGAGCAAAATGCCGATTCCTGAATGAGGAGCGTGAGAACATTTGCTTTTCTCAAGCGTCATGGTGCGGTGAGCAAATAGCCAAGTTGTTTAGGGCTTTGCACTAACCCACTCAAGTGGCGTTACAAATTATTTATTTCACCTTCACACCCTACCATTATACTTCCATACAATCAAAACATTCAAGTAGGATAATTTCGCTGCCCTTCTTGTGCCTCTCATTTCCTATAGGTGCCACATATAATTTTCTTTCCATCTCTCATGTGTCCTTTTCTGTAAATTGTCTGTCACGCTCTCAATCCAATCTGCACCGTATCCCTAAAGCTCTTTTAAAGCCTTTGCTAGTGTTCTGCGTGCTGTTTGTTGGTTTGGATTAAGTTTACACACATTTGTTTAAATTGAAAGTAGTTGACAATGAGTATTGTAGTGCGTCCCTCGTATTAAAATTATAGAAATTTTAAATTTACGTAGACATTCCCTGTGAATGCTGAGAGACGCTGTCAGAAGTAAAGACTGTAATGCTCTGTCATAAATCGCAATATATCATAGCGGTCACCAGATGCTAATATGTCCCCTTGGGGCTGTGAGTAGCAAAGAGATGACAACAGAGAAATTTGGGTATACTATTTAACTTGCTTAACTAACTAGCTTGCTGAGTTCCCCACATTGACAGCATTTTTTAACATCATTTTGCCTGATGTCTCAAGAAAAAGAGAATATTGTGTTCTACGACAACGTAAGCACTGATCCTGCTGAAAAAGTGAGTCTTCTTTTACCTGGGAAAAAAAGTTTGTTTCTACCTTCCTCATACTTAGCAGAAGAACATGGGTTGGTTTCACCAAAAACACAGTTTTTGGACAAAAAAAGCAGAGAAAATTAGCTTTTCGTTAAAAAAGAAGATGGCAAGCGGAACGTTGACTTTGACGCCATGTTTTGTGACACCTCAAACTATAAAACAACAACAACAAGACTGAGAAAGGGCTATTGATAGTAAAATAATAATGTATTAAGAAAAAATAGAGAATGATAGTGAGAAACTCTGCTCCACCGCATGGCTGGAGTTGAACGTTGAACATTAGTTTTTTACGTGCCGTTTGTCAGTCACTCAATGAACTGCGTCATCTTTTCTCACAATCACAACACACACTTTTAACTACCTACAGCGACAAATACTCAGTTTATACCAAACGTATACTTAATCTGTTCCAGTGTGAGGTGTCTAAACTTGACCGACTTCCAATGTGTTGACATTTCTGTCCATCATAATTGACGTGACAAGACCAAATTCACCCCCTGATCTTTATCTTCAACCTAAAAGCCGTGCTGATCTCAAATCCTAAGTGATGCAACACTGCCCTCTGCAGGGATCTGTTAATCATTACGGTGGTTTACAAACCCAAATTGGACAGACAAGCTGGGCAATACCCGTTGAGAAACGTACTTGACGTACATATCAATTCAGATGAATATGAATTAATTAATATTAAGCAATTGGACCTTGCATAAATGTTGTGACTTTAAAGTCACAGCAATATTGATCTCACTGGGAATACACAGTCCAGGAAAGTATTGCAGTGTACAGCAGAGTAGGCCCGTGAAAAGGCTGGAGTGACAGAAGCTATCACAGTCACACTAAAGCGACTGTCACTAAATAGACAAGAAGGTCTCCGACACCTTTTATCTGTCGCTTGGACTACAACATCAGAGGTCTTGTCCCCATGGCGACTTCACACACAGACACACTTTGGCTACTGTGACCCTGATGTCTCGCATCGTGGCAAACCGAGACAATGACTCACATTTGACATTTGTCCCCATAAGTGCTCACATGACCCCACAACAGTAGTCACTTACAACTGACGCGCTGAAACGTCTGCTATGTTGCCTTCGTAAGGAAGTGAAATATGAATGTTTGCACTCCTGCTCGTACTCCCTGGCGTGGGTTTTATCCTGCAGCAATGGCATTGTGAGTCACAGTGCCACCTCAGAAAACACATGAGTCAGTCTGCAGCAGAAGCACTTCATCCAACTGCTGCTGAAAACAGACATCATGGAAGCAGATAGTTGTTAGAAGTTGGAAATTTAGAAATAAATACTATGCAGCGAAACAGAAGTAGAAGATGCCTAATGATATTCCCATTTCCCTTCATACATGAAATCAATGTTTCCATTGTTTTAGTTTTATTTATTAGAAATGAATTATTATCTTTGTAATTGCAGACTTATTTTCATCGCGCTTGATATACTGTAGATGGTTAGGTGTTCTGGATTGTGTATAAAAAATCGTAAGGGAATAGAAAATCTATCTATCTATTAGTGATTGTTTGGATTGTTGACAATGTCCATAACAATGGCAAAGCACGTGTTCCTCTCGGAGATGAGTGACTAAGAGGAAGGTCCTGGTCTGTTTGGGGTGTGGAGTGGCAAAGAGGAGGCAGCGGTGTCATTGGAAGTGACATATTTTTAGCCCACAGACTGGAATGGACCTAAATAAGGATGACTTGCGCATGGTGCTGGGAGCAGCATCGACACGCCAGTCAACCTTCAGCTTTTTGAGTGCAGCCTGTCAAAATAAGAGCTTGTGTGAGCATGTGGGAGAAATAGATACTTGGTGTGTTTGTCATAGGGGATGCCGGCGAGGTTGTGGGCCATCCCAGCCAGCCGACAAACTGAAGAAATGTATCGGTTATTGGAATAAAAACAAAATTTTCACAGCGTGGGCCCAATATATACAATTCTGCAGATTTTCATGGAAACAGCCTCAACGTAAACATGCATTACCTACCGCTATCAGTGAAATTACTTTTCTTTTTTAACCACACTCCTCCAGCATTCTTTATTAATATTTTTGATGATTGTGTTAATGACCAAAGAGGTAAAGTCAATAGTGTCTCAATGATAACGATGACATGGCTTCCTCTTTCTTTTCTCCTATGGAACTTAATGTGATTGTATTCTTTAATACACGACTATGTTCCTGGGGATGCAATATGTCACTCGATGATGCCAGGTTATAAAGAGCCTGTGTCGACAGATCAGGGTGAAGAAGCGGGGTGACGTATTACACTTGCTGCCTGAAGACTTGCCTGAGCTATAATTATACCCTGGCAAAGGCCTTGGCCATTAATCTCTCACGGCACACACTTTGGAAAACGACCTCCGTATGTAAACACTGATGCACAGGTGCTGAACGTGTGTTTGCATGTGCGCCTTGGCATTGTGAGTCTGCATCGCACGCTGCATGAGCATTTTCCAGAAGTGGGTACAAACTATATTTTAAATTACATGAAGAGCTATCGTGTGTATGTCTGTGTCTGAGGTACAATCTTTCTGCATCCATACATGTTTCTGCGTGATTACATGTATTGTACGTAGGGATGCACCAATACCATTTTTTTCTAGACTGAGTACAAGCACTTACATTTGTGTACCAAATCCCATTACGTCTTCCAATTGTAAAATGAGCAACAGCCTGTCATGACTCATATTTCAACATCCGACTTCTTATTTTTCTAACAGTATTTCCACACATTTCACATAAAACAAGGCCATTCTGTTATGCGGTGTCTCGTTCTGAACACTATATAAGATGAGCACATCCAGGAGATAAGAGACAAAGACGAAACAAAAGACGAAGAACGTAGTCTGGTGGATATACACAAAGGATTCCATATAATCTCAGTGTGTTGACTACAATATAAATTGAGTAAAAATAAATGACTGCTTCTTGAGAATACCACAAGTTATAGATTCAAACTCGCAGGACAATTTTTGTAATTTTACTCTCTTTACGTTACTTGAGGCGTCACGCTGCAGCGCCCCGCCCGATCGACCCGGCTGTCTCTGTCACCGCTTGGTGAGGGGAGCGCAGCTGGTTCTGTCAGGGCCCACCAGCGCGAAGGGGAGCAGGCGACAGTTTGTGGGGTGGCTGCCTCACTCGGCTAAAAGTTGCCATTTATGTTTACCTTAAATTTTTCCACACCGCTGGTATGGCTTCTTTCCCTAAAGGTTTTTTGTCAGGCAGAAGTGGTATTGGTGTTCACGTACTGGAGATACCAATATCGGTATTGATGAATCATTAATTGTATATAAATATATTTTTTTCCCATACACACACACACCCATACAAAAACAGCAGCTCGTATAACCAGTCACACAACATTAACACACACACACACAAACACAGACTATTGGATTTTTATGGTTCCTTTGAGCTCGGGATGTTAATGGAAAGGCTACCACTTATCAACGCCAGCTTTAGCGGCAGGCCGCTGAAAACAGAGGGGTGGGGTAAGAGTGATAGTTTGTTTTTCATCTTCTCACAGTAGGGAAGAAAAGCGAAATGAAGTAGAGATTTATCGGTGCCAGCTCACTTGTGAGACAGAATTACTGGGCTCAGATTACAGAAATAATCAGATTGATGGCTCTGAATTTACACGCCACATCCCGTGCGCGCCTCATTGTGCGTATTGCTATTGACGTCTTCCCGTCCCCGGGCCTATTAAACGTTATCACGGGACGCACTTCAGCTGCAGCAAGAAAGAAAATGTTTTCTTGCGGCGATTAAAGAACGAACATGCTGTATTACCCTTTAAGGATAAGTCGTTATCTGCGACCTAAGGGGTCGACTTTCATAAGTTAAAGGAAGATGACACTGTGAATTATACAGTAAGCCTCAAAACCCTCAACCCTGAAAACGCGAAAACGCTTTACAAACAAAAAAAAATACCATCTCCAAGTAACTTTACTTAGCATTTTACCCCTTGTAATTCCATTTAATAATGCAAAAATGATTCATGCAATTCTTTCTGCAACTAATCGTAAAAGGTTAGAGCATATTTACTTCTTTGACTTAACTACATATGTGATTTGGTATTGAAGCTGTATCCAGTATAGACCAACTCTTTTCAGAGAAAAAAACTGTTGCAGCCGAGTAGAGCAGTCAATTGTTTCAAGACACGATTAATCAAAAGTCAGTTCCACACAATTCACCACACACTTGAAGTATCGATTGATTCATGAATTATTGTTGCCATCACTAATATATGCAGGAATGTCTCAATTATAATAGAATAAAATCAATAGGATGTTTATTAAAAGCTTAACTGTACTGTATGTAATCCAGTGTACAGCCATTCTTATTATATACAATAATAAAACATTATTTTAAACGTATGTATCTCGATAAGCTCTTGTCTCTGGGATGAGTGGGTGAACCATTTGTTTCACTGCTTTTGCAAAACCTTTCATATTTTCTAGCATGTCTTGTGTCCCTGCCACCCACCCTTTTCAGTGTAGCATTCACGTTTTTCCATTTGATTTCATCCTTTTGCCTTTCTCTGCTCTCTGAAACATCGAGCATATCCTCCTAATTAGTGATCCAAACACCTTGTGAAATGTGATAATGGTTCAAGTATAATGACTCTGCCAATACACCCATTTGGCTAAACTGTGTCCAAAGGATATGTCTGGCATGTAATTAAGACACTTTTGGGGAGACCGAGGTCAAGATTAATACAGCATATTCTGTAGCAAACATAGCAAGGATTTTGAATAACTCTACAACAAATAATTCCAAGAGCTCTATTTACATTCCGAAAAGCGGCACGTGGAGAAGTTGAGGACTAAAATGGATCAGATTATCTCGACTGAGCCACAAAAGATGCATTGTGAAGCGATGAAGAAGTTTAGAGCTCTAAAGGAGAGACTTGTTAATCAAACCTTGGATTTTTTTTTGTGTTTTTTGGGGGGAGCACCTTTACCAAATTAAAGGTTAGCACCAGTTTTTGGTTTCATGGCATACGTAAGTATGCTCAGCTCCCCTTTCTCATCCTCATTTAATTTGCTGTCTCCTTTCTTCTTCTGCTGTTTGATCGGCGACGCCCGTGGAACCAAAGAAGTGCCCCGCTCCAAAAGTAAATAGCATTGCTCGGGCACCCCATCGGTCACTGTTTCCCTCTTATCCCTGCTGGATAATCAGATTTTATGCCCAACCTTGTTTGGAGTCTATTATTGGCGTCCCCCTGTGAAGTGAAACTGAACATCACAGCGTGCAGGATCCTAACTGTGGAATTCAAAATATGGATTTGTGGCATCGTGCTGAGTTGGAGACTTGAAAGACGTGGGGTTCACACATTCATCAGCTCAAAAGCCAAAAGGCTCCATTACGTTTGTGATTTGGTGACATACTAGTATGTGGCAATAAAGCCTGCTTCATGCTTAAATCAGGTCCGTGGTGAGAAAGAAATTTGCACGTTCTGTTAACAAAATAAATATTTGAACCAACAACAACAAAAAACATCTTTAAGTCTATTCCAAATCGTTCACAAAACCTTATCACGCTACACACACCATCATATCATCAGTGGGATCTTTTTTGCATTGGGTCCAAGTGCAACATGTGGCAGTTTTATTGCATCATTTTGTGTTAAATACATATGATAAAAAGCCCAACATAGTTTACTTATTAGTTTGAATGCACAACAGCTGTTCTTCATCCATGCTTCTTGCCTGTTGTCTCTTTACTTTTAGTTGACTCTGTATTGTCTTCATTTTCCCACCTTGTTCACTTGATGAATCATCATATATTATATTCGCTCTCCACTGATGCACTGACTGACGCCCAGGCAATACTGAAAAAAACGGATGGCATATCTCTCGGCATATCTCTATCGTGAGCTTCGTCATTTACCTGCTGATACGAGTCATGCGACATTCAATCAATGTTACTTCCCCCTAAATTGTTTTTCCCCTGAGGTTTATTGCAAGGTGATTGGTGTGGGGAAAAAAGCTCCATACATGTGAACGTCATCTCATTTCATTTGCCTACGAACCTAGTGACGATAAGTGGAACGGAACATGAAATGAAATGTTTAGTCTGCATGTTTATTGATTCTGTACTGATGTTTTTTTTTTTGTTTTTTTTTAATTCCAGATAATGCATACTGTCAAGGCATATGCCTTTTTCACATTATTGTTGTATTATTTGAGCATGTTCTTACAAGAAATTAATAGGCTTTCATGTGCACAGTAATGCACTTAAAGTATGTAGATAATTAACCAACAGCTAAGATCTGAGAAATGCACTGGGAAATAATGTAGCTGTAAATGATTTATTCCAGGGCCAAACTGTCACCATCATAAAACCTTTATTCACTCTACAAGCATTTCTTTATAACATGTTAACATTCTTAATTGTAAAGCAAGAGTAAACCTAAAAATACCAAAACTAAATAAGAAATAATATGTCCGCTGCATTAATTGGACAAGTGTAAATTGGCCATTTGGTGACTTATTGGGGCTACCACATGGTTCACATTCCCTTTTTTAGGCTTAAAAAATAGCTACCCCTATCTCCAACCCCGTTGTCTTGGTAACAAAAGTGTTCTGGCGTTGACCAGTGGTAGCCGGCAGGGTGAGCAGTGGCATATTTGCACGAGACAGGATGGCCTTTCTAAAACAGTCTGTAAAAATAGATTGTGATAGTGTAAAGTACTGTACTTAAAAATCTTTGGAGTATTTTGATGAAAGCCTGTCACAGGCATGTTATCAAGACAAAAGCACAGCATGTCTCATTTAATAGTCTCACGTAAACTTAGACCATATGCTGTAGATGTTACCTTAAAGGCACATGTTGTGCTGAACAAATACAGAATGGAATGCAGATACCCTGCGAGGAAACCACACGCCACTGACCAGCTGATTCTCCGGTTTGTGTGTGTGGGTACGTGCGTGCGTCATTTATCCTTCAAATAAATCATTAATTCTGGGCATTGATACCTGTTATAAAGGATGGATAGATGACAAAATTGATGGACAGTTGAAAGGATAATGGATGGATGGATGAATTGATGGATGGATGAAAAGATGGATAGATGGCGGAATGGATGAATGATGGAGGATTGGATGGACAAATGAATAGCTGAATAGATGGATGGATGGATGATGGATGATGGACAGACGGACGGACAGGTCACTACTTTTAATCCCAAGGGAAATTCAAGTTCAAGATGCTGCATAATTCTGCAGGAAATGAATGTGAATGGCATGATGATGAAAACTGTCCATAATTGCAACTTTAATTTAGAAGAATTATGATGAGACGGAGGGAGGCATCTAATTAAAGACTCCATGGAGAAGTTATCTCTGGTGGAGCTGTGCCATTTGTGTGCAGTCGTCTGTAACCCTTCCACTCACTGGCATGCGCGTTATGAGTCCATTAATTCAGCCGCTGATGACTTTAACCATTCTGCTGAGCAAATGGCAAATACTCCGTAGTGTGTTTCCACATAGATGAACAAAGTCTTTTGCTAACAATTCACTTGTTGGTAAACTACACCAGCTGTAATGTCACACCTTGACTCGCTTTGTCTCACATTTGCCTTCACTTTGCTTTTTTTCCCCCAACTTCGATCCCCGACATCCCCCCTCCCTTCTTCACTCTGGAGAAACTAGTTCGTTAATGACTTTCACAGCGGTTCGTCTCTCAGTGGGCGCTGACTGCGGTTGATTATCTCACCATCAGCACTGCGCTTCAGTGACATCGGAGAGACTCACCAGGCGCTTGCCGCTCGGCGCAAACACCTTGTGATGTCACGCAGTTATGAATATTTACGAGCTTCTGCGTGCAATGCCGCTCTTGATGGAGAGAGAAAGAAAGCCCAATCTTTTTGGGAAAAGTTGTTTGAAACATTGATGAGTTGTGGAATGGCTAGGGAGCTGTGCATGAGGTTTACAAATTCCACTTGCCTCCAGCTATGATAAAATTCCCCTTTGTTGTATGATCCGCGTGCCCTCCGGACTTCTTGAGTTTGATCATGAGCGGCACCAAAATAAAAAGAAATTAACAATTTCAACAATGGAAACTCATTAACACCCTACAGGACCATAAAAGATTAGTCTCAACATATTTGCTTAAGTTTTCTTATTCAATAGAAAAGAATAGAAATAATTGAATAAGATCCCAGCCTTGGGCATAGTGACTTGATATATTACAGTTGCCCTGATGTGAGAGGATAAAGAAGGGCCAAAAGAAAGCCAGACTAATTGGTTGTGAATTTCTTCCTATAAACTGCAGTAATTAGGTTGCGTGAATTAAGTCTAACCTCCAACAGTTGCAGTCAAGTGTAGAGCTTAAGATGAGTCACACAAAAATGCACTCAAACTGAACTTTAGCTTCGTCTTTTATTTTTTTTTACTTTTTTTTTTTTTTTACGTACCTCACGCCTTTAAAAATAAATATGTCTAATTTTCATTTTATAACGCGGGAATTCGTTTTTGCATGTGAATAATAGCGCACACAATTTTATCAGTAATCTTTTTTCCTAAACTTGCTGCGCCTGCTCCCGAAGTTGTCCGGAGGAAACCAAACCATTGGCTGGAAGAAACCACAGGTTACTGCCTTACAGTCAGACGTTCAGGGTATCAAATATGGAATTTAATTTCCCTCACTGGATGAGTGAAGCACCAACCTATCCATCTATTGTTTTTGGAAGCTCTTCGACTGAGAGTTTGTGCACAGCACAATGGACTACACTCTCTCCCAGACCTCCCCAAATCTATAGCTGCGCACAAACACAGATCCACAGAAAATACACACTTATCACTCTGTATCCCTGTGTCTCATCTCACCGATCATTTATTGGATAATACCTTCCTTTCCACTTGGCCACCAAAATCCTGCCGCTCTATGTATTTTTCTATTTTTCCTCTGCTATACCGCTCTCGTTGCTGGAAAATCAGCTGTTTCAGCACTCTGTTCTTTCCATCCTGAGAGCACACACACACACACACACACAAACACACACACAGGCTGAGCAATGACATTAAAGGGTAGATGACCTCCTTCAGTCTTTGTCTGTTTACAACCGTCAAAGTGCAAATATTTACAAGGTAGATCACAAACATGCTCACACTGAGGCGTTCAAATGAGTCAAACTGTGCCATTGCGTGCATGTACGAGAGAAGGTGTTCAAATCTAAAGTAGCCGCGGTGCTTAATGAAGGAAATCAAGATTCATTTCCTCATGGCTGGACCCTCGACATGCCTGTCCTCCAAATAGCTGTAGCACAACGTCGCTAAGCCCTCATTATTACCATTTCTCCGGTGTTTCTTCCTCCGCCGCTGTCATCATGTGTCCTCTCGGTCCGTCTGTCTTTCCTCCATCCCATGGGTGGCGGCGGGATAATTGGAAGCAGAGGCTTCTCGTTGAGATGAAGCCGAAGCCAGTCAAGTGGAAACTTTCTCTTAATAGACTCTATCCTTACACACACACACACCTACACACACACACGCATGCATTTGAATCATACGTTGCTGATTAATGCATGCATACTAAGGAAGGATTCATCGAGCCTTGCATTCAATAGAAACAACATCTGGTTTTACATATGTTGACCTCAATTCTTAAAGCAACAGTATATGTTTTTATTTGGCTTAAAAAAAAACAATAAAAAAAACAACAACTTGTAATTCTGATACAACTCATGATATCAACAGCACGTTCTCTTCTCTTCTTCTGTAATTTACTATGGGGGGTCGAATTATTTTGGTGAAACTGAGTACCGTTGGGTGCGCTCAGCACGGGACTACATCCTGATACTTGTAAATTGCGTTTTTTCTGCTTTGGAGTCCACTTTGCATTATAACCTTTATCCAGCTTCAAAAGGCAGCTCCCGGACAGGGTTAAGAACGCAAAACCACTGGCATGAGTTTAGGATTTGAGAGATGCGCATACTGACTTCATTCAAATCTCCTTTGTGAATTTATTACGGTTTCATCGTTGAATGCAAGATGAGGGAGTGAAAACTACTGACTGTTATTTTCTTGCTTGATAAAACATGTCCCGAAAGAAAAAACAAGCACAAACCAGGAATAGGAGGAAGTTTACCATCTGAAACTGTTGTCTTTAAATAACGGTTAACTTGAAATAAGTTATATTATTCAGTACACTACATATTGTACAGATAAGTAAGAGATCATTTTGAGAGAGAAAAAAAGTTCTCTCCATTTACAAAACACCTACTGTAAATGTACCGAACCGTGGCCCAAAAACCGAGGTACATTACAGGCCTGGGTCTCAATTTTGTGCAAGCAGGATGTCATTCGCTTTTCCTAACGAAATACTTCCTCTCCCTTCTTGCCATCTTTCATCCTGCAGCCATCTATTCGCCACACACTTGTGATAGCTGTGATTTAGGGCCGATGTTTTGTGCCTCTCAGTTGCAATCATGCCGCACATCTCCACCTCGGTGGCGGGCAATCTGCAACCATGCAGTCAGCATGCGCCATATGTCCACAATCCATAATCACATCGCAGTCTTTAATCTCCTTTCTCTTGTCGAGCCAGCTTCTTTGTGTTTTTACATGGTGTCCACTTTTGTTTTGTCGGCCGTAAATGATTCGGGGGCGGTGTCCGGCTCGTGCCAGATTGATCTTGACTTTGATGCATCAGCAATCCTCTCCCTTTTAGTTACCTCCTCCATGCTCCGTATCATCCCCCTCTTACCCCGCAGTGCGCTGCTGAACTAAGATGGCTGCCTTCCAATTCAATTTGTGGTCAGCAAAAGGTCTATTTGCATGAACACATGTCCCATTATATAGCTGCTACACCCTACCGTGAGGAGTAAAATTATGCATCTTCATGTCTTTTTGGTACTGATTCATCTTCCTCTTACTTCTTGTGTTCTTTCTCATATCCAAAGTGCTACTAAGTGAAACACTGGGGAACCTCTCAGCAAGACATAAAACATAGGGGTGCTAGGAGATTTTGAGGGAAATGTATACATGCAACGATAAAAATGCTAATTAAAGTAAACACCCCAAAAAATGGGGTGCGGAGGGGGGAGGGGGGGTTGGCTAAAACAAAGAATGTTTTTATGCAGAAAGGGATCAGGCTGGTCAATGGTTTTCACAGCAAGATGTGGTTTGATGAAAAACAAGTTCAAGTGTGTTTTATCTATTAAAAAATAAATAAATAAATAAAATGTCTGGAGAAGTCTGGAGGAAAAAGAACCCGGAACAATGAGGCTGCCACCATTATGCTTCACTGCTTGGGCTCGGTGTTGGTGTTGTGCAGTAGTTTTATGATAACGTTGCATCGCATTTAGATTGCAAATTATGTTTGTGAATTTGTATTATTAGCCAAGATCGTGAATCGTGTCCTTATTAACAACAGAAGGATGGATTGCTATATAAGACAATAACAATGACACATCAATAAAAAGGCAGTAGCCTACCGTATCTCGAGTAAGCCCATGAAAATATGAAAACTACACAAATAAATTAATATTTGATATTTCATGTATGATAAACAGGGTGTGCGTGCGCCATGATGGGTCCACCTGTCATACAAAGGTGCGTGGTTTATGGTGAAAGGGTAAGAATGATGTCCCCCGCTGCTATTTATGACAGCAGAGCTGGAAGACTGTGTTGGAAAATGAGATCTGCCTTCCTGCGGAGAGCTTTGGGATGGATTGCCCAAGATGGAGGCAGGTTTGTTTCGGTGAGCGCCTGCTCCTCCCTGAATAAAAGGTGTCCACATTTCGACCTTGTGAATGATTTTTATGAATGTATCTAGCGTGACTGGCACAGATGCTGCTCCCGCCTCCTTCCCCATACTATCTGTGTAATCAGGATAACAATGCCCATGTTATGTCAGTACTGTATGTGTACATGCATTTTAATAACCAAGCTTCAAAATAGCATCTGCATTAAACAATTATAACCATATCATCATCATATACAGTCTAGCCTAAACCTAAAGAGACTAGGATCTGCCCTCTAAGTTGCTATAAAGGGAATAGTCTCAGTAAAAACACACCGATTGGCTTTTCCACGACAATGCACACTAATTAAAACTAATTATTGAAATATAATATTCAATTTCTGTTTTCTAAATTTCACACAGCGGACTTTTAGCACAGCAAAGCAATGCACAATTCAATAAAATCACAAGACGTCATAAAGGACTCATAAACGTTATATATTTATTCTAGGAACTCGAGCAAAACAAGTAAAAAGAAAGAATACAAGCAAGACACAGAACATATTAATACAGGAATCTATTGTTGTTGCAGCAGCCACATTTTAGTTTTGCCACTTCAGACGTTATATTACTTATCATAGTATTATACATCTCCTTTGAGATGAAGCAAAAATTATGAGCAATGATTCTCTACGTTTCACCTTGTGTGATAGCTTCACTCACCATGTCATGATATTAATTATCCATTTGTTAATAATTCTTATTTACTGAGTACGAAGTACAACCAACCAAACAAATACATAATTGTGTCCTCACCTTTACGCATGAGTGTATTTTCTCAACTTTCCCCTGCTCAACTTGATATGTAATGCATATCGCCGGTCTGTGTTGAAACTGTCACACTCCAATGGAGGAAATGTCGCCTTTTTTCACATGCATGCAGTATTTTCCATTTTCCCAACCATGTTCCTGTATATGTACTCTGCTTCTCTCCCTATATTGCAAACATATTTTCTTTTCCAGTTAACTCCCACATCTAAAATGTTCTGTGTGGTTATTAGGGATGTTTGTTGACTCAGGGGCTGGCAGTTTTATGTTTGTCTACTCAACTGTTTGCTCATTCTTACACGGTGTTTGATTTACTGCATGATTGCGGTCCCTCAGTCTGTGCTGATGGAGAAAAATCTATGGAGCTCCTCTGTCTTGAGGAGTTGTCATTTGAAATTGCTTCTCGATGATTCAGGACCTTATTAAAAACAGACACAAAGAAAAAAAAAAAGGAGTTAGCCCTGAATGCTGTCATGAAGCAGCTGGCCAAATACGTGACCTTGCAGCCAACCCTGTTGTTGATTTTTTGCGTCTGATTGTTATTGTCCTCCTCTGTTCATTTGTTTGCAGGTTAACTGGGTTCCAGCTGCCATCACCCATTGTAAGCACAGGCTCCAGACTCACTTTGTGGCTGCTATCTGACTACGCAGTGAGCGGCCAGGGATTTAAAGCATCCTATGAAGGTAAGGTTCTTTCATATGTTCCCATTAGAACACAAAACGATGCCATATATCATCCAGGTGACCGCTCGTAAGAGATGGTGCTAAAAGGGAGAAAATACTCTCTCCAAGGGCAGAAAAAGATTATCTGAGGATGGCTTGTCAAGGAAAACATTAGGATGAGATGTCCTTTGTTGAAGCCTCCTTCGAGGACGACCGACGTGACTGAGAATCTTCAGACATGACTGATTAGCAGTGTGCAATAAAGTACCCGGGTTGTTGCGTACTTTCATTCAAAACCATTCGATCTCGCCGGGTTATTATCGCTTCCTTCACAGAACAGGATGTGAGGCTTCATCACGGTGACACGGGATACTTTATGACCCATGTTCTAATAATATTAATGAATGCACACCTCAGGCCTGTGCCGATGCAACAGCGAACCCAGGGAGGGGAGGGGAAGATGAGTGAGTCGACTAATTAGGCTAATTACCTGACAGAAGGATTGTCAGTCTTTTTGAGGTACCGTGAACACAATATCGGGATGTGGCTCAATGGAGCAGTGTCAATCCACAGAGGAGGCTTTGAGACCACATTGCGTGACTGCGTGAAACTGAGGAGCAAAGAAAATGTTTATTCCGTTGGGGTGCAACTGGTCTCATGTTTGCTTTCAACAAAGACCGGAACGGAATAGCCACATTTTTCTCGTATCTTTTCTTACAAAATCTTACAACAAACATGTTTATAGAGTTTTAACATGTAATGCATATGCAAAGGGTTAGGGTTAGGGCTAAAATAATGTGCGTATTAATGTGCCCATTTACCCTTTGAGCCTATTTTTGTGAGTTGTGTATCCAGGTATATGGCTAATTTAACAATTTACAGCTTCGTCTTTTCTGAAGTTTTCCCTGTTGAAATCCACAAAAGATATCTCCAGTTACCTTTCTTTCATTTGTTTGCAGTTATTGTATGTGACATTTGACTTGATTTCAGCAAGTTCGCTATTAGACAACGCTACAGTGCACTAAGGCTGGAGCTGCGATGCATGGCTCAAGCGACACAATTACATTTTGTTAAAGAGAACAAAAATAAACCACATGGAAATGGCTATCCGCAGATTGTCGCCTTTTTCCAAATGTGGCATGTCGTCATCAACATAACCCATCTGACACGTATACACCAATATGTCTTGCCAAATTACAGAAAAGAACACGTAAAAATACACCAGCTGTAAATCCACAGTAAACAACAACAACAAAGGTAGAGACCATATTTAATGTTCTAAATATGGCACTGTGCAATAGTGGTGTAATTATCGGTAGCTGGGGGAGTAATGGTAAGGTTAACATCATTTAAGCAAATCGTATGTAATGTTTAATATTTGTATGAGTTTTTCATTATTGGTTACTTCCATGCTGTTATTGCCCGGTGTTGACGTTTGTGTAGATATTTTCATAAAATTTGAGCGGGTGTGTATGTGGGATGTTGCATGTGTTCTGTGAATGTAAACACAGTTATATTGAATATGTGTCGCTTGAAATGAATGTGTAAATAAAGAGTTAAATGGATATAGTACTAGCATTGGGAGTGAGCACTTGGACCTGCAGTGTAAATCCCACTTAAGACCATAAGAAGTGAGTTGTTGAAATGTCGCTTTGTGTCTCTAGTTCCAAGAAGCCAGCTTGACCAGAGGACACTGGATTTGAGCCTCTTTTCTGCTTCGTTGTGATTAGTTCCCAGTTCCAAGAGGTGTATTTCAGAGGCAAAGAGCCAGCAACCAAAAGTTTCATCTATCATGAGTCATCGACTGTCGATAGTTTGTCGAGTTATAGTGTTAAACTATGAATGAGTTTGTGTCATTTGTTTTCAACATCTCATTTCATTCAGGACATAATTGGCATTCATCCAGCTCTATAATAAAATCAAAAAAATCATTATTAGTTTGCAACCCTTAAATGGATTATTTATTCTGACAAGCAACAGTACATCACTGATTTGGTTATACCACAACCAGACTGTCAAGTTAAGTCGAAGGTAAAGTATACATTATTTAGGTACAGTAATCCATCGCTATATCCCGGTTCACCTACAGTGCAATGTGGATGTTTTTTTTGGGGTTTTTTTCATATTCAAATCGCAACACATATTACAAGGAATAAAATGCACATAGTGTACAGTAACTGTACGAATATTCATTCATGTATGTTTAAGTTTTTAAAAGGCGTTTAAGAGTATAGAAAGTGTTTATAAGAGTATGGTAGAGGTTATTAGGAGTGTGAAGAAGATTAATAAGAGCCTGTAAAGGTTCATGCAGCTTTAAAATATGTATTTTATATTTAAAATATATATTATTATTATATATCATTGTATATAGTAATTGGAAAAAATGTGGTCGCAACTGTGGTAACACTAATTGGTCTGGAACAAAAAACCCCGCAATAAACGAGGGATTAAAAAATATGTGAGGATGACTAAACATTTCTGGTTCCTGTTCTGTGGTTCACAATTACGTGAGTAGTGATGTATAAATATATTAAAACAATAAAATAAAATTTTGCAGGTCAGTGTTGCTCACTTGGAATAAATAATTGTATGGTAAACAGTCGTCATTAGCAAAGTTTTACAATCGCAAGTGTTAGCGCAGGTTCATGAAAGGGCTGTTTAGACTGTGCTGAAGTTCATTTCCCCTCCTACACTCCCTCTGGAAGCAGGGCTAACTATGACATTCTGTATGTTATATTTACTTAACGGCGACTTAATATTTGCATAATGTATGTCATAAAAAGTAAAGAATGGCTAATTTGTATAAGTGGGCATTATCCATAATGCATTACAGTTTCATATAACTTTTCTCCATGCAAGGTTATTTCCAAGGGTTATGGTGTTTTCACTTCCGTTTCTGATTATGTCCAATAATATCACTTGCGCTTTTGCAGTACAAGAGAAAATGGTCTTCAATTGACAACTCTGATTGGATTACAAAACAAAAGCCATGCTTGTTTTTGAGCATTTGTAGCACCAGCTCATTATATTTGGCCCACTAGTACATATTGAAACTCATTTTGGGTTGCAAGTCTGGTTATACTTTTACACATATGTGTGTATCTTATAGAGGAGCATGTGTTGTGTTGACTCACACTTGTGCGCACATGCACACGTGTTCACTCACTGTATGCGCCTCATTTTCACAATAAATGTGATTGTCTGTCTTGTCTGGCAAGCTGTCTCTTTGGGTGTCTGCTTCCCAACCACGATTTAGGTCTAAGCTTATCTAGTCTGTATTAGATACCCGTTATTTTCAGCCAACACATCAATAAGACCAAGTAATACGTGGTAAACTAGCCCCCAATCCTCTGTAATGGCTGAGACCACTCAAGAATCTCTGATCACCATGACAACCTTCATATTTCTTGTCATCTCCCTCTTCCATCTCTTTATAAACTATTTACTCATGTTTAATCAGTCACTAGAGAGAAAGTGGATAATGGACAGAGGGGAATTTTGAAGTTTCTTTTGATATCTTTTGGGTACTGTTTATTACTTTTTGTCCAAGTGCACTCCATTTCTTTTTCTTTTCCCTCCTGATTCCCCTCTCATCTTGCGGGTCTCGGATACAAGATTACTCTTTCCTAAAGAGCGCTCCCCGAAGTGAGGTGATGATTATCGAGTTGTGTGTTCCAGACGTTGTCTTTCGTCAGCTGCATAGACAATGCGCCTCCCAACTGGGTCAGCCAAAGAGGAAATGCATAAATAAACAAACATTGCTGCACGACTGAAGCAGTCTACTGTATAATGAAGTCATTTCTTATTTTTATATCACTAATTTTTATTTTTTTAATTTTTTTCTTGCGCATGCATTATCTTATTAATGATATTTTGGAGTGATATTCAGAGGAGAGGAGTGGTGTGAGAGAAAGTCAAGGCTGGTCCAGGTTATCCCCATGATGAAAATATTTCACTCCTTTTAAGACATTTTCCAAATGAATGTGTGATGCGGTTAAATTGTCACTCAAATCATCCCATCTTAATCTTCTATGTCCAATCCATAGGGACGTATGCACAGATTATTAAGGAAGCCAAATCTTTATTAAAAGGGAATACATGAGAGATGGTACTTCCGAGTTTCAGGAAAAATGTTAAAAAAAATCGCTTTCTCATAAATGAGTACTTTATATTCGCTTAAAACACTATAGTCCACCAAGATCAAATGTGACTATTACCCTGCAGCATGAAATATTAGTTAAGAATAAACAGAAACAATGAACAAATGATCATAATACATCCCAAAAGATCAGTGACGACCCAGCAGCCATATGCCCTTTCTTTGTGTAACAATGTACATGCATGTTTGTTCTGAAGGCTTAATGTCATTCAGCGGCAACATCTCCTGTGGAGGATAGATATTTTCATTTTATTCTTGTGGCTGTTAACGCTCACTCAAATTTGTCACATTCTGGGTCTGCATGTTTGATGAAACTGCAACATAGCCAACAGTTTCCCATGATAATACTCAGAAAAAAATAAAAATGTTATGTGATGTGAAGTGAAGCCGAGCGCCTCATCCTCTGACATGCTTCAAGTGTAATCAAGCATTTATATTGTTACAAACTAAAATGTTGTGGTAGAAAGTATGATGTCATTCTTTATTTTGGGTTTGTGCACTCTTTTACCCTTCCTTCTGGACATTTTGTTTGTTTTCTGGGTTGGTGAACAGCGAGGTTGAGATGAGTGTTTGTTCCACTCTGTTGCTAAATACATTTCCACCCTGTAGTTGCACCCAGGCAGATGTTCAAGCGCACACGTTCAAATAAGTGATTGCTTGGTGTCATGTGGCGCAAGAACAGAAAGGTCATCTTTCGATGAGTGACTTTACATGATCTAGTTTACAGTGCCAAGGGGTCGAATGCATAAAACTGTCCAAGTCAGAAATGTGAACAGCAGTCGGGATCTGCGAGTACTTAATGTCAGTACCTATGATATAGATCGCTTACACTGGATTCAAGATCACACAGTAAAAATCCCACACACATCCTATTTTCTTCCCTACAATTCTGACACATGCAAGAAAGAGTGGGTGAAAACATGCTGGTGGTTGTGGCATGAGGTTTAAATTTGTGAGTGACAACCAAGAGGTATGCCTTAGCCGAGCGTGAAACGTGTGTGAAAGCCAAACTGACAACGATGTAGTTTCGTCAATGCCACGTATTTATTTTTGCTTCACTGAAAGGCGCAATGTGCCGGCTACTGTTTCCATAATGATTGACGACACTGGGAGCACCTACCCTCCTTGCATCCCAACAAAGAGGGGAGAGGTGAGAGCGCATCAAATGGTGTGAAAACTGCACCATAAAGCCCACTGAAAAAGAAGGGCGAATAATAGTTAAAATAAGAGAGGTGTGAAAAGCTTACCGAAAGGTAGACAAGGGTGACTCACACTTGCGAGGCAATGCAGCTGTGCGAAGAGCAGGTTTGAAGCCCAGCGGCACTGTTCCCGCATCATTATTCCTGCGCAGCGCTCGCTCACCATCCACTGGAGCCATGCATTTTTTACTTGTGCGTCTACCACCGTCTCCAAAACAAATACTCAAAGAATGCTCTCATTCCCTCATAGCAGTTCATTACCTCAAGCAAGCACCAAATGGTACAAGTTCAGAAGTAATCACTATTTTTTAGTTGGTTAGCAAAGTTAAGCAGAAAGTATATAACACATTGCTATGAAACTGAGGTCCTGTTTTAGTCACAATTGAGGCTTTTTACTGGTGGAGTCTCGTCTGTTAATTCTGTTAATTCCTAGTGTTTTTTGGGGTCACGAAGAATGGTGTACATTAGCCATAAACCAGGGAGTAACTTACAACTGTATGAACAAGGAAGTGACCCGCTAGTGTACAAATGGACATAAAAGCTCTCCAAGGTGTCATTTTAGTTTAGAACATCTCATCCAACACACTCCACACCCGCACTCTACCTTATGTTGATCTCTCTAAAACGTTTCATGTGGATTTATTCATCATTTGTTCTATGTGGCAGCATTCTACAATATAAAATCTGCAACTTTACATAAGTGTGTAATTAACAGTCTTGCTTGGCCTCTTGTAAATGCCAGCTTCCCTCCCCTCAGGATTGTAGGCTTTGATGTAATTGCAGCCCTCGCCCCCAGACTCTCTTACCCCCGCCCATTCAACACCCTTCATCAGCTGTGATTAGGAGAGAAACCGCCACATCTTTTCAATTGTTGTTTTGAGGACTATGAAGTAGTTTGATGGACGACTTGCACAGTTGCAGTATATGAAAAATGAGCAGTGGGCTTTGGATAGCATCGTAAGTCGTAGGCTCACATTTGGATGGGTTGTAGTTTTATAAATAACTTTGCTAATGACGATAATGATGTTTTTTTTTTTTCAGCACCCAATCAGACTAAAAATGTCAGCACAATGTAGTTTATATTCTTTATTGTCAAGCATCATGATGCTAATTTTCTTTTAAAAATACCGTCGTTCTCTGACCCATTTCTTTCTCTTTTTATGCTTTTTCTGTATCCCACTTTTACTCCTCTTAAAAGTAATTTCATCCTTTCTCGTCCAGCCTCTCTCTCCTCAGGATTAGCCGCCTTTGCTTGTTAGCACACAAGCCCTTTTCTCCCACATTTCCACTTCGTCCCTCTCTGCACAATCCCTGTTTTGTGTGGATTTGTGGCTGTATTGTCTTCAGATTAGGTTGTCATTGTTTAGGGCTGGGATAAGGTAAGAACTTCCCACTGTATATAAACTCCCCCAACATTTTTTCAGGGGTTATATATTAGAAATGCCTTGGACTATGGGTGACATTTTTGTACCACTGCAAAGTAGAACCATTACTAAATTAATACATCACTAACAGTGTCAATCAACTGTCCTGGTATGTTAAAGGGCTACGGCAAATCCCTGATTGATAAATTGGATGATTAAGTGATTGAGTTGATGCAATATGCTTGTTGAAATGTTCATGCGTCCATTATGAACCAGTTCCCGGCCAATCACAGGAGAGCATACAGATGAACAATATCAACTCAGATTCACACCGAAGGACCACTTCAATCTTCAATGAATCTAACATGTATCCTCAGAGCTGTCAGCCCGACGTGAGAAATCCCATGCATGCATGCAGAAAACATATAGACGCCACACTGAAAAGCACCGAAATCTGGTGTTAAGAGCAGTCCAACCTGGAAATGAACTGGCGACGTTCTTGCTATTGAGCAGCCGTGCAAACCACTCTGCCATCCATACCCATGCTCAGGCAGAAGTATTGTTTTATTGTAAATTATCACCCACTACTATATTTTTTGCTGCTATAAAAATGTTCTTCTTTTGATTTTCTTTTTCTTTCTATACGGCATTCATATAATCCCTTCCAACTCCAACCCATTGTAACCAAAAAGAGTGGGAATTCCTCCTTTAGTATCCGTCTGTGTTCATTTATCATGTTGTGCCTAATGACTAATTTGATGGTATTTTGAAGGCATCTTATGGGAAGTGAAAATAAATTTTGTAGCATTCTCACTTCACCGCTGCGTTAGGCTCCCCTCCCGAGTTTCCCGTGTACCCCTTTCGATCAAATCTCTATTTTTCACTCTCAAATGCCTAGCTTCTTGATATTGTCGTGAGTGTTCACTTCCTCAGTTTGACTGATTGGGATACATACCCATCAACTCTATAAGGGGACAGCAGCAAAGGCAGCTTTGGTAAACCCCTGTTTATAATTAAGCAGCTGCACAACAAATCCAATTAAAATTTCAGCCGTGTTATCTTCTGTGATTAAATACCCAGATGGTTATGAACAGGAATGAGTGCATTTTCAACCCGGACTATAATTGATATCAAACAACCGAGCTCCCACTCGGCTGCAGTGTTTAATCATTTATCCGCATACAGGCTCTACTCTAATGTGTAGTCATTCATCAGGAAAGAGTTATCGATCAAGCATCGCCTCTTCCTTCTTCTGGTCCGTTTAGGACCTTATTGCCTCGAGGATAGTCACTTGTTAGCCACCTAAATATCAAAGGTCAGTCATGAGGTCAGTGGAATTTGCTTTGGTTTTTCCACAACCAATATAATATACGACAGTATATCTTGCCGATTGAGTTGATTTCTCCGACTAGATTGTTGTTGTTACATTCTCCATATTGAGTTGAAGTAAATAAATGTGTGGCATGCAGACAAACAGATCTAAGTGAGCTGAAGGGCATCAAATGGAAGCAGTCTATTAAAGGAGAAAGTCCCTGCTAACTCTTCAAGGCTTTATAGTAGATCTGGCATCACATCTTGGAGAACACACACAGGATTTGAAAAACTAGACGAAAGCAGCAATGCCAGCAAACTACCTCGTTTTATCAATTAGGCCACAACTTTTTTGGATGGTGTGCATTTGGGAAGGCCAGAGGTGTTCAAATGCCACCAGCAAAAGGGGAGGGAAGGAAATAGTTCCAGATTCTGATGGAACTGAAGAAAGCGAGAATATCCCGAAGCAAAAGCCATGAATAATATCATGATTGATTACATATCCCCTTCTAACTACAGATTAATCATTGAGCAAATGCATGAATATTGAGCAATAATGGTTTAAATAAGGTTGGTAATTGTAAGACCAGTAAGATAGTTTTTTTATTGGCTCATATGGTGGATTCATTTTGATAATATTGCCAGGTATTTTAAGGACGATGAGGTATTAATTCCTTGTCAGCCAATACCTGGTCATATGACCAAGTTTAAAAGAGAAATCTATCCCAAGTCTAACAAACAAGTCGAGCTGAAGAACAGTAAAGTGGGCATCAGCAATGTGATCAAATCTTGCATTTCAAATTCTATTCTCTTATCTTACCATCACGCCCAAAATATTTAGTTATTTATGAAATAAACACAAATGCAAATCTGAAATGTTCTCTTTGTCACCTCATCTTCACTTTAAACTCTGAATAGCACTCACATGGTCATAAACAACATCACATTTTATTGCTTATTACGGATCCAAGATCCAATACAAATTTAGCACTGTGATGCTTGCTAATCCGCAATAATTTGCCGTAGCATCGCCCTAATAACATATGCCAGCACAAATCAACAAGATTTAAACGCATACTCCGGACCCGGAAATTCACTCTACTTAGCCACACTGGGGGTTAGGAAAGAGTTGAAAGGGAAGCAGGGAAGTGTGGAATTTTGAGGAGTGGACGGGGTTGACTGAAGGCATTGATCAGTTGTTCCAGTGCACCTTTTTTGTACCTCAAGCCAGTGCTGCTTTTAACTTAATTAGGGAGAGATAGTTAATACGCTGTCTATTGACATTCGTGTGTTTGTTAACGTGGCAAAGGCAGGAATAAGTCTGTATAACTGGAAGGAAGATGTCTCTTCATTTGAAGGCCTCAACTGCATAGGTGGGAGAAATTCAATCGAAGAACACTTTGAATGATGATTGCTTTTGTTGAGGGCCTTAGAATATTCTAGATGTTGGAGAGTTTCCAGGTTTACTGCATCTTGAGCAGATAGGTGCATTTCTATTTGCTTTATATTCCTCGGCACGTTTATGGTCTGGTACGTCCTGTTCACATATTCCCCTCCGGTGTGCCTCGACTTGTTTCCAAGGCAACCTGCCGAGCGAAGGAAGGGCAAAGCAAGACAATATGTAAGAAAACAAAGCAGTACAACAATTGATCAGACTCCCTCTTAATGTGATGTGATGCATTTGTATTTTGGTACTTCGGTTATACCAGCAAAAACATTTTTGGGGGTCTTTTTTCCTCATCTCATTCTGGATCATGAGAGAACATTTTCTTTCTGAACAGCACCAATTAAGCTAACGTATACTGCCATATTCAGCCAGCAAATAACATGAGATCTATGTTGTTTGTTTGTTTGTTTTAATTACATGAGTCCATGCAACACAGATGGTGTGATGATTGTGGCCTTCCTTGAGGCTTCCTTTGCTTCCCTATCAGTGGTAGCACATATTGGATTGGATTTTCCCTTGTACAAACATCATATCTGCATGATCTCAACATTTCACCCCAGCAGCCCGACACAGCAACCCGCTCTTTTATTAAATTTGATATCAAATGTATGGCAAATAAAGGTATCTGGCATACATTTTAAAGTTTGTGTGGGTGTGTGTGTTGGTGTGTGTGTGTGTGTGTGCCATCGCAAATTGGAAAAAGATAAATAATCTGCATATGAGACAAACCAAATTGGTTTGTGTGGTAACAATAAGTTAAACATGAAACACTTGTAACATGCATACTCATCATCCATTGACATTTACTTATAAGCCTGTATATATAATACAATGTTACATTCATTTTTATACAGTGGTTTTACAGAGTATTAAAAGACACCTTACAAATACTGTCATCAAATACTGGAATAGAAGAGACTCTAAAAACAAGAATAAAACAACACATTTAAATGTATACGATATAAACTATAGTTCATTGTAGGATTTATTTTTAAATATGTATTGTTTGCTATGGTTAGGATTTCAAGCGCTACGGTGCCAGTTAATTTCTGCGTTGCTCAAATAATGCGAATCACCAGCCTTTGTCCACCTCACGTGGAGAAACAGGAGGAATTGATTGAATTACTGCTTGTCAAGGCAAAATCTGCCTATTGAGTTAATGCACCTGTGTTGCGATCAATCTCACAATGTCATTCAGAACGCATAGCTATAGGAGAGGAAAGAAAGTCACAGCATTTATTTATAGAGCCCACCCACCCACTGGTATTTAGTTTAACAGAATAGCGATTTTTGATGCAACTTTGTGGTCCACACAAACTTATTTGGATAAGAAAATTAGCTTTAATGGCTTTGGCTGATTAGATTGGCATTAGTTATGCAAGGTTACATTTGGAGGGTTAGGGCATTACATACAGCACCTTACATTTTAATGCTGGTATACTGTATTTAGGGACGGGAATTGATATATATTCCGATGTTCCAATTCCAATATCAATTTTGCTTAGTGAGGGAAACCTTTCAGAGACATTCAGGAATAGACCATCACTCTAAAGTCCAGAGGTCCTCCTGTGAGATCGGTTTCATGCTGTCCAAGTCACCAGAAATAAGAGGAAAATGGGAAGGAAAAGGGATAAAGAAGTGCAGAGGCTGTGATGGATGGCAAGGTTCCTCTGTGTGTGCGTGTATAAGTGTGCATGCGTGTGCACAGGTGTGTGTGTGTGTTACAGGTTTGTGGGCACTTGATCACCTTTGCATGGCCGCTCCGTGCTCTACTGACAGGGATGCGTTGATGGACGAGGAGCATCCTTTGCCGTCTCAGCAAGAAGAAGCGTGTAAAGCGTCTTGACCCCGGGGACGAGACGTGTCACTGTCTCCCATCCTGGTGAATTATTGAGCTGTCATGACAACCCACTTCCCCAAGGGGGAACGTACTTGGGGGGGGTTGGGGTTTCTTGAGGGTTAGAATTTAAAACTTCATGGAGCTAGACTTTGTGGATAAATTTAGTCAAAGTTGAGCTGCTTGTATGGTTTGTAACATAAGATCGTGTGCAGGAAAATTAATGATGAATAAGGTGGGCTCATTATGTAAATTGACACTTTTTCCTCTAAAGTTTTTCTGTTTTTTTTTTTTTTTTTTTTCTTACTTGCTTTAAGTTCAGCAATTATTCATAAACCTAATAAATATGGTTAAAGCTGCATGATATGTTGCACTACATCATTCCATGTAGTTCATATGCTTACCGTACAGCGTCCTTGTGTAAATAATAATCTTGTTATCATGGTTGGGAGGCTGTGATAATAAGAACTTGTTTGGTCATTATCAGAATCAGAATCAGAATCATCTTTATTTGCCAAGTATGTCCAAAACACACAAGGAATTTGTCTCCGGTAGTTGGAGCCGCTCTAGTACAACAGACAGTCAATTTACAGAACACTTTGGAGACATAAAGACATTGACAAAAAACAACAACAAACAACAATTGTGCAAAAAGATGCAGAGTCCTCAGTTCGAATGGCTAATATCGCAATAGTCCGGTGCAATGACCATTGTGCAAAGGGCACTGAGACTTCAAGGAGTGTATGCGGTTTAAAGTGACGAGTACTGCGATAATCTGGGACAATGGTTGTGCAAATGTTACAGATACTCCTCAATCAGTGTGCAAATGGAGCAGATGCTACTCTGGCATGAGTGGCCACTATATGCAAATAGTGCAGCACGGCGAGACAACTACAGTGAGTGCACGAGTAATACATAATACAGAAATGTGACAACGAACTCAAGTCAAAAAATTGCCAGCTTGTTGTAATGGAATTGTAAGTTAGCTGTTCAAGAAGTTGATTGCAAGAGGGAAGAAGCTGTTGGAATGTCTACTAGTTCTAGTTTGCATTGATCGGTAGCGCCTACCTGAGGGAAGGAGCTGGAAGAGCTGGTGACCAGGGTGGGGAGGGTCCGAGAGGATTTTGCACGCCCTTGTCTTAGTTCTGGCAGCGTGCAAGTCCTCAAGGGTGGGTAGGGGGGTACCGACAATCCTTTCAGCAGTTTTGATTATGTTTTCTTAATAACTAGATGAGCCTGTTTTGGGGAGCAAAAACCTCAACCAAATGTTTTTTTGTAATTGCAGATCTAACGGACACCATGCTCCGCAGGAATTTTGGACCATTATTTTTTACAAAACTGTTTAAATTCAGCAGTAGTCTTGGGATATCTGATGTGAATAACTCTCTTAAGGTCTTACCATCATTATCAATCAGGTTTAAGTCAGCACACCGATTGGGCCACTCCACAAGGCCTATTTTGTTTTCTGTGTAATCCTTCCCAACAACATTTTCTTCTTCCCTTTTCTCACTTTGATATCGGTTCATCTTTGACTCATCAGTCCATAAGACTTTGTCCCGGAATTTTTGGGGGCTTGTCTCTGTACTTTTTGGGCAAATTCCAGCCTAAGCCTTCCTGTTCTTCTTGCAAATGAGTGGTTCGCATCTTCCAGTGTAACAGCTGTACTTTTGTTCATGTTCATGGCCCTTTGGAGGTTGTTGCAGATGTCAAAAATGTTGTTTTAGGGTTCCCCACAGCTGTCGTTTCCTAATTCTACCCATCTGTTGTTGGTTGCTTGGTAACTGGCTTATTTCTTATTCAGGGCAACTCGAATGCTTATATTAGTTTTTGCTAGCATTTGCTCTGTCTCTGATAGATTTTAATATTCCTATTTTAATGTCAATGGGAATGTCATTTTGACTCACATCTTTACTCTGTATTCTTTTGTTTTATATATATACATTGCTTGCATTACATCACACAAGAACCAGACTGGATACATGTTGGCAAGGAAAGAAATGTGGGGCATGCAAATGGCGCTGCTGTGTATAGATAATTATTATCAAATCATTTCAGTGAGTTCATATCAAATACATAATTTATAGTATTTAGTTGTATGTATTTTAAAATATATTTCATATTAAAATATAGCTCAGATTTTAGCTAGCCTTACTAATGGACTGCACTGACATTGACCATTCTAACTTTTTTAGACGAATCAGTTTGCATAATCGTGAATTAGACAATTAGTATTTGCAAGTGTCTTACTTGCACTGCATAATCCCAGTGAGACGCAGTTTTGATACTGCTGGAGGACAAATGCTCAACACACAAATAAAATGAGGCAAATTTGGAATAAGCTCCCCATAATCGTCACTTTGAAAGTTTTTCTCTGTGGTAAATGGGAATAAATAATGTGAAAGCAAGCATGTCCAGAATCACCAAAATGCTTCTCAGAAACCAATCATAGACAGACCCATTGAGGATAGCAAAATAAAGGAATTTAAGCATAATTGTACAAAAGTATTCAAATGCATTGAAATGGAAATGAAGCGAGTATGATGATGGAGAGATGCCAATAAACTGTGTAGCTGCATGAAAGCCATTCTGTCCACTACTGAGTCCCTGCAGAGACACTGAGTTGCATCCAAAGTCCAGCACATGCTCTGGCCAGCTCGCTCGCTTTGTGTGGAACTGCGCAGGACTTTAAAGCGGAAAGTCACAATACACGCTTATGTGCACAGTGATTTGTCCACACACTCCAAAGACCTATTGTTCAAGACTCAGCAAGCTAAGACACCATCTTCCTACTAAAATAGCCTGTTTACTGTAGGCACATCCACTTTGCTATTATATAGCCACTGAATGGTGCTTAGAAAGCTGAAATAAGTTTTTTTTTTTTTTTTTTACTATAATATAACAGCTGAAGCCAAGAGAGATCCAGGAAGTACAGTTTGGCTGAACCATACATTTCCTTATTACTATGAAATAACTCGCATGTGAGAACGATTGAAAGAGAGTCAATTTTGCACGAATGAATGACCGAGTTATGGTAATTTGTAGCACTGCAATTTGTTTGATTTAATTATATTTTTCTTTTTTAAATTATGTATATGATCTTCTTTACATAAGACATCATTACAATGTGTTAACTAACAATGGCTCGTTTTTCTTCCAGCTTTGCCCAGCTACAACTGTGGTAATCCCGGGCTGCTCCTCAACGGTCAGCAGCAAGGGACCACATTCAATATCGGAGACAAAATCCGGTACAGCTGCAACCCGGGTTATGTGCTGGAGGGTCACACAACGTTGTCTTGCCTTGCCACTTCAGCGGGCACTGCTGCATGGGATTTCCCCCTGCCCTACTGCAGAGGTAGGTAGCCTGGAAATAGTATGATAATTATGATAAACGGTGAGAGGTTTACACTATACTGATTGTCATTCTATTCTGCTTAGTTTCCGCACTGTGCTCATACTGATATCTTATTTAGCATGACAGGACCTCATATGTTCGCTCCCAGTCAGGCACACATGCACGTTGCCCCTACTCAAAGTCAGGCGGTGCCCCTGCAGCTACACCTGCCAGTTTGGACTGCCTGAGCCAAGTTGACAGTTTTTTTTTTTTTTTTTTTGTGAAATATTTCACTGCGGGTGATTATGCTGCTATCAGTCATCGTTTTAAAAGGCGGTCAATCTGTATGCATGCACATTTACATGTACAGTATGTGCATTCAGCTTGCACATTTGCTGCACCTGAATATGCGGCTTATGTCGGCGCGCCTGCCGAGCGGGGAGCTGAGACAGTGAGCCATCTGCATCCAGGCCAGGAGTCAGGAAGTCCACATGAGAGCACACATGGCTGGGCACGTACATACGCCAGAACATGCAGACACATGCCTGGACAATGCAAAATTAGGATGCATGCAATTTTAATAGACATTCATCAAAATGAATTCATTTTTATTTCTAAATGTTTCTGTTTATTATTCACCACCAGCTTGCCGTTTTAGAACCCAAATCTGCGATTTCATTTTCCTCAACAATGCTCACCCCAGACTCCTCAGGCACTCAAGGATGCAATTCTGTCAGCTACTCAACCAAAATTACATACAAGTTGTTGGGGCTGGCAATTTCCCTGGTGATTAATTTGAGTTTCCCAGTAGCACATGAAATTCAACATGTACGCCTGCGGGAGTCTTCACAACGCATAAGAGAATTTTTAATGACACTCCAGTTACATGCAATGGCTACCCATTTGTGTTGGTGCAGAATTCACAATCTGCTGTTTGTAGCAGCTGCCAAATGCTTCTTGCCCGATTCGGACAATTGACCTATAATTGAGGGTAAGCCATTCTTGGCATTTAACGACTAATTCTGTGTTTTATAGCTTTTATTTTGTGTCCATTTGTCACGTACACTCACTGGACACCTCATTACATATGGCTGCTGAGTTTTATGAGATCCTACATGAAAGACGTGTTAAAATAGTTAAAAGTTTTGATTGCCGTGTTCATAGATTTGCTAAGTTAACACATAACAATTCCAAAATATTTCTCAGAACCTTATGATTGCTGAAGTTTGGGATGGACATTTGACCAAATGTTCTTGATTGACTGGAGAAATTTACCAAAAAAAAATGAAATTAATTGATTTTAGTTTTTATATGGTGTTGCAGAATCCTCTCAGAACACCAATTTCTAGTTTAACAGTTTTTAGTGACTATATTTATTGTATTGTATCTCCTGAGAGGCATCACTCTGCTGGTAGAGTGTTTGTCTCCCAAACTGAAGGTTGTTGGTTCAATTCTGAGCCCCTGTGACCATGTCGAAGTCCTTGAACAATATCGTAAACACCCAGTTGCTGATGTTGTGTCATCAGGAGATGAATGAGGATACAGTGTTAAAGCACTTTGAAAAACCTCAAAGGTTGAAAAATACTAAACAAGGGAAATTCCATTTGCCATTTGTACCCATTTTTATTTTTTTTTGTAAATAGTTGTAAAGAAAGATGTACGGTAGTGCAGCTATTCACCATGCATGGCAAAACATCAACCACAGTTTTGAAATCAGTTCTTTCTTGTCTTTGTACAGACAGAATTTTTGATATAGCTTTTCTCAGGGAAGATGTGTTCTTAATTTTGTGGTTTGTATTTAACAAAAGCAGACATTTCCTTTGCCTCCATATCCATACACTCGATGTAACTGAAGTAGCTTTTTCCCCCTTCATGAAAAAGCATGAAATCTTTATTGAGTGCTTGAAAATATGCAATCATAGGAATCATTCTGGCCTCTACAATAGAAGATAAGAATATTTATACCCAGTTGAAATGATTTCCTGGGTATCATGAGGCCCACAGTGTTAGTTTTCCACAGTTTGCATTCACGAGTGGCAGATACAGAACGGAGAAAACAATACAGAGGTGAAGTTTGGAGCCAGATAGTGCCCTTCAAGTGTGGAGAAAGTAGCTTGCGTTGAATTTCAATGCTCTCCCTCATCTACTGTCACTCCCACTGCAACGATCACTCATCACCCCTCCCGCCATATCTGCCTTTCTTCATCCCCCAAGCCTTCACTTCTCTCTCCGTCACCTGTCTTCTGCTTCTCGGCGCCCTTCTGTCTTGGTTTCCCTCCTATTTAAGTTCACACCTCACAGGTTTCCGCTTGTCTGTACACACTCTTGCCCTCCCTCAGGGGGGCTGCCGTTGTGACAAGTAGGATGGATGACAGACAGCTCTAGCTGGCCACCCATTGATGAGTCCCATACCAGACTGAGACAAATGCACAATTGTTACCTTCACATCTTGCACATGTAATATCAGAATCAGAATCATCTTTATTTGCCAAGTATGTCCAAAAAAACACACAAGGAATTTGTCTCCGGTAGTTGGAGCCGCTCTAGTACGACAACAGACAGTCAATTTACAGAACACTTTGGAGACAGAAAGACATTGACAAAAAAAAAACAGTCACTGAGCAGTAAAGGGTTGCTAGTTATCTGGTAATGCCGGTACATTATTTTTTTTTGACAATTGTGCAATATGCACACAGTGTATCATTATTTTCACTCTATATGTTGCGAGACGTGACGAACACATCAGTAGCTAGGCGGGGAGTAATATTTAATGCATTCTCTATTATCCACTGGTCTCAAAACTCAGTGACAAGACCTGCTTTGATTAACACAAATATGAATTAATCAGGATGTAATTATGTCTCCCCGAGTGGAATCGTGTTGCATCATGCAATCTACCCCCACTTGCACATTTTAAAATCATTTTAATCTTCTCTGACCTAACATAGATCATTGATGCTATTGAGGCTGTGCACCTTAGTGTTCCAATAGTATCATATCCGAGCAGGGAACACGTTTAAAAAAAAAACTCAAGCTACTTAATAATGAGATAGACTGTATTGTTTATACAATTGCTGACATGAGAAGTGTTTTCTCTTTTTAAGCTCTTAAAAAAGTTGCACACTGATAAAGTCATAGTCATAAAACATAAACTCATCATGGCCCATACATAGATTAGCTCCAGAAGTATTTGAAGAGCTTTGTTCCAGTATACTATGAATCCATTTTGATTCAATTGCCAAATGCAAATTTTACACACAAAAAAATTATTAAAATGAAAATTAAATAATGTCATTTGTAAAATTCATATACTGGATTACATATGTGTTAAATATGTGGGTTTGCGTGGTAGAGTTGGTGGCAAAAGGTGGAGGAACTGAGTGCAGGATGTACTCAAAAGATTTCTTACAAAAAAAGGCCAAACAGAATGTACTACAGTGAAAGCTCAAAACACTGAATAAAATTCCCAAAATCATTAAACAAAGACACAAAACACTCAAGACCAAAGACTATCGGGAACACATGACAACAAAACCTATGTGACTTATGACAGCAACAAAAACAGACCAGGGAACTAAATTCAAGTCAACTGACGAGTCAGTTAGGCACACCTGGAGAAGACAAGTGGCTGGAAGGAGGTGATTGGTCGGCCCAACGAACACTGCTGAGGATACCAGGTGGAAACGAAAACCTAACGAGACAAGACATGAACAAGGAACACAGAAAAAAAAAAGACCTAACTGTGAAACAAAACTAAATCTAAAAACACAGATCATGCCAATATTTTTGCAGCGGATTCCTGGAGTATAACAGTATTAATTAAAATATTCATCCATCCATCCATTTTCAACACCGCTTATCCTGGTTAGGGTCGCGGGGCGCTGGAGCCTATCCCAGCAGACTTCAGGCAAAAGGCTGACTACAACCTGAACTGGTCACCAGTCTGTCACAGAGCACATATAGACACGGATGACCATTCACACCCACATTCACACCATCACTGAGTGGGAACTGAATCCACGCTGCCCACACCAAAGTCAGGCGAGTGTACCACTACACCATCAGTGACTCCCTAATTAAAATCTTGAGTTTGCTAAACCATATACTGTAATCAAAGCATAATCTCGGTACAGTTGTGCCAGGTCAATTTTTTTTGATACGGAACAATAGAACAAAGGCACAATTACCTAAAAGCACTTTAGATATGAAGTGGGTCCAGATACAGGGCCTGCTGTTATCCATATGCCATGCGATTGCCCAAATGTCTTGATGGTTCTCTTTATTCAACCTTTGTCACTTACATCCTGAAAATATTATTTGCTCTGCATGACTGTCAAAAGTTATTCATCATTGTAAAATATTTGTCTTTTAAACCGCAAACTGAAACTTGGCTCTGTAATTCCGCATGGTGCCATGTGGGAATGTTTACAATACTGCTCAAATGCTGACTGGTCAATAGAGAGATGATTTGTTTGCCCCAAAAATAAAATTTTAAAAAGTCATATTTGGCAGATTTTTTCCCCCCAGAAACAATATTGAAATTTAAGTACCTGTAATTTATGTGTCCCTAATAAAAATAATTTTGACTGTGCCTGAGGAACATGACTGTCGTTAGTAGCATCCAAAGTCATATACCGTGCACAGAAACAATCTTTACAGGTCACTGTTTTATTTGTTCAGTGTGTGCACCCAAAATATAGCCCAAATATGTAGGTTCCAAATAATCCAATGGTCCAATGGTCCAAAAATGGTCCATACTTGAAGAATTGAATTCTGTTAGATGCAACCATCTAACGTCAATGGTTTTTTGACTTGGAAACTGACTTGTATTTTATTTATTTCCCTGCAGCAGACGACGGGTGTGGCGGGACACTTCGCGGCCAGAGCGGCGTGATCACCACTCCCAATTACCCTGCTGAGTACAACAATAATGCTGACTGCACGTGGACTGTCCTGGCCGAGCCGGGAGACACCATTGCCCTGGTGTTCTCTGACTTTCATCTGGAGGATGACTACGACCTGCTGGAGGTCAGCGGTACAGAGGGCTCGTCGCAGTGGTGAGTAAGCATTTTGTGTGTAGAACTTGGGATATAGGACGCTGTGTGATTTTTAAGTGGGAAGGGGTGAAATTCTGTAGACTGAGTGGAATGGAGCCATCTTGCGAATAATCATTGAGATATCATTCATATGGGGTAATATCAATTAAAAATATATATTAATCCTTCTATATGGCATTCACAGCTTTCTCCCTTTGGTGTGTTGCATGTGACAGTGGTTTAAGTCTCAGTCACACACACACACACACACACACACACACACTCTGGTATCCTTTCAATTAGTCAGTCTATGATAATTCACATGCTCAAGTCTAACAATGAAGACGTAGGACATCATGATGTCAGCGTAGTCCTCTTGCCATCTGTGGCAGCTCCCACTTGTGATGACAACTCTCTCAGCACAGGAAGTAATTAGTCAGCTCGACACACAAACGTATGCCGGAGATGTATACACGGACGCAAGCATCAAACCATGCGCAATGTGTGTTATAATAAGAGCAGGTATGCGTCAAGGATTATATAAGGGGTCACCTATTCTTTTAAACAAGGGAATACTTTGAACTAAGAGCATTATTTGGAAACAAAAGGAAGAATGATATCCACCCAGTAAACACATTAAGTCGTTCAGCATAAGCACTTCCTGGATATAAGTGCATCGACTGTCCAACAAAGGAGAGCTGCTCGATATGAAAGTCACTTTGGATCAGACTGACTGTTTGACTGAGAGTTGAGCACTTCGCAGAGTCCCAGAGGTGGATGTGCAAAAGAAGCGCTTCTTTTGCAGATCCTACAATGTCATTTCCCTCTTGTCCAAGACTTTGATTTGCTCTCTGTTGTTGCTGCGGGGCGGGGCACAAAAATCTCGACAAAATCTCTGTGACGGTTGTTGTAGTAGTACATCTTCAATGTCTTAAATGGAAACGAGTGGGAGAAAATTAAGGAAATTGTAACAGGGCAAAAAGCATACATATCTCCTTGTCTCTTTTGTTTCATTCAATAGGCGTGCCAGTGGAACATTTACTCCTATATTTGTTAATCACTAATATTTGGCACTGATAGTGGCCTCATATTAGTCCCTTTTTTACTGCAGGAACCTTTTTAGGAACTTACCTATTTAACCTGGTAATTTGAGTTCCCCGTGTGTTTCTAATGCAAAAAAAGTACTCTGGTACAGAAGGTTTCCCGAGGAATTTTTTTTTTCCTCCTGACCACCACAGCCTTCTTAAGACTACAAGGAACTCTACCCGATCCTGTATTATACTGTATGTATTGTTGTCACTTGCTAAATATGGTATATAAAAGAGCAAGCTCCTGGGAAATGCATTGGGGTCCTAAATTCCCCTCTTTATAGTGACCTACATCTAATAAGTTATTTTTGTGGAACATTATTACATACAAGAGTCTCCAACCTATACGGCGCAATGCTAACCTGTGGCAGGAAAACCCTCTATTACAGACAATTACCATCAAGATCATGACTGTAATTAGGTGAGAATCGTAACGTGTCCTCTTACATTGTTGTTTATAGCGCACAAACCCATACGTTGATTGACAGCCCAGCAGAGTTAGGATTCTGAGAAGGCAGCATAGAAAGTACAACCTTGAGAGCTGCCTTCCAGAGCAGAGATGTGCATGCTGATTAAATGTCTCAATGCAATGGTCTAGCGAAAAAAGAAATTCTCCGCTAGGAATTACCCTAATAGGTCTTGGTGTGTGCTACTTGCCTAAATAAACACGTAGCTTAACATTTTCATTGTTTGCATCCACATTGATTTTCCCTCCCCATCACAGGGCATGTGATGGTAATGTAAATACCCAACACCCAGCAATTCGACCATTTGCCACTAAGTGTAACTCATAAATATTTGATTATGTTTCTTGGGTTCTGAAAGTCCCCCTCATGCGCTCTCATCTCCCAGCTGCACTTGAGATGTTAAATCTGAGTCCCGTCATAGTCTTAGTCCCATAAACAGCGATAAGAATGCGCTTGAGTCGGACGTTAGAACTACACTTCTTACATGACAATGTGGCAGAGAAACACAACATATGTGTTCATATCATGTATGTGAGATATCCACAGATGATGCCAAACATAAGAAAGCATGTATGCCTAACGTCTGGATAGAAAATCCTCAAAGATGAGGTTTAAATGCAGAAGATAAAATCACTACATGGTGCAAAGGTGCCTTGCGCAGGAAGTTAATTAAACTGTGTGTCAAACGTGATCAAACAATGAACACAGCACAGCGTTGATCTGAGAGACGACAGCGTTTGATGTCTTTAAATCTCCTGCTGCTACTCAAAACAACAATAGAAGAAATTAGTTACAGCCCGTCAGTACAGTCTGCTTCAACATTTACATTTGAGATATTACAGAATATTCATCCATCCATCCATCCAATGAGTAAAGGTGGTATATAAAATTGAGGGATGGACATTTACGGTAAGTGTGTTCATAATTTAACTTGTTTTGCTGACAATTTTCCTTGTGACAGATCAGTCTCCAAAACAGGCTTTTTACTTCTCTTGTATTATTTCCTCTCTCTCTCTCTCTCTCTCTCTCTCTCTCTCTCTCTCTCTCGCTCCCTCTCTCTCTCTCTCTCTCTAGCTCTTTCTCAGTCAATTGTTTTTATTCGTCAATACGTTTTTGTGGCGGTAATGTGTCTCAGTTTTAGTTTTTGCACTGCACATATTTTTCCGAGGCTCATGGGTCTTACGTTTTACTGCGGCTCTGCTCTCATGAGTTGTGTCGATCTTATTCACTTTCAAGCTTTTACATTAAAATGCAGCAAACATTCTTGCCCAAAATTAATACTACTTTCCTGCCTCATATTCTTGTAGTGTCCATGGTGCAAAGCTACTGTAATAGTCCCTCACTGTCCTTGTTAGTATTCCCTGCGTAAAAAAAATAAAAAAATAAAAAATGGCACAAAGGCAGTTATTTTCAGCATAAGACGACTGAGTGTCGGCGTAGCAGGCAGCGGATACTTTCTGCAGATGTGTTTAAATGGAGGCTTCTTCTGTGTGGTAGTGAATTGGGTGCGTACTCTTCGGGTTAATGTTTGTTATGCTGTGACCTGTTTCTCATAACGCCGACTGGCAGGATCGGAAGCACTTTGCTTCAGAGCTTTGCTGGTAATTCACTGCAGCATCACGAGTCCGGTCACGTCTCTTTGGGCTCGACTGTGGCATTACTCCTGCTACCGCGCTCTCTCCAGCATGCGCGAGTCATAAAACATTTGAGCGGATCGTTTTGTCTGATTGTCTAATGAAGGTCTATACACTTTAATTACATATTCTATAGTCCTTTAGTCTAAGTGGTTCTCTCATCATAAAAGCAAACGAATCATCCGAGGGCAAAAAACAAACTAATAGTGAGTTGTATTCATTGCATTTGGTAAGGTTTTGCTGACTGCAGTCGTCGTCTTATATATTTTAAATATTTTTACTCTCATGTTGTTTTCTTTTAAAATTTTGTTTCACTACTTCATTTTTCTTGCTTAATCCCAATAGCGATATATATGCTTGTAATGAAATACCACAGAGACTATCATGATTGCTATGTAGGAGCCATTTTCTATCCCATTTTCTATCTGGTCAGCCATCATGGATGTGATCTAATGTTCTTCCAGTAATATTTGTAAACATTTGCTATCAAATCTTTCTCACATTGATTTGTGAAGTACTTCAAAGAACAAGCCATCAGATAATTTCAGCTTCCCTAGCTCTGCCCTTTCAACTATACTACTTTCAATTTTGCATACATGATATGAAGAAAGCTGATGTGACAGATAATGCGGGGGATGTCAAGGATCATCGCGTCAAACAACCTCCAGATTGTGCCGAGTTATATATACACGAACTATCACGGATCTCATCTCACTGCATCTGAATCCCTTTCTCTTCCGTGTTATCATACAATTATCTTTTTCATCGCCTACCTCGACAGACTCTTACATACTGAATAGATGACTTTGGCCCTTGCAAAGGTGTTTGAAAGTCAAATGTTTGATTCACTGCCGACTTTGATATAATAACCATCAAAGTAATCCCATACAAGTCATGTTTCTATACAGTTGAGCTCAAACGAATCAACTGCATTGATATTCATCGTGAATAAAATCATTCTTCTTGAAAAAAGTAACAGGCCTTTACTGTGTTATAGTTCGTTATAGTTCTATAGTTCAGTATGTGTCTGCACAATGGATCAATAGCTGTTGTCGCCAGTCTGCCAATCAATGCCCCTCCAAGCCCACTTGTCTGATTAAAGATTTATTAACCGCAGCTCTTGCTTGAAGACTCAATCTGCAATGTGTCATCAGTCAACAATGTTATCTCCAAAACCTTGTGCCTTGTTGCAGATCGGCTCATCTTAGACCTCCAAAGCATTAATCCATCCTCCCTCTGTCTCATTGCTCATTCTAAAACTGCAAGGTGATGTACAGTAGTGAAGTGGTGGATAGAGATCAAGGTTAGTATTCCATCAACTTTGAAGTCTGTACTGCTTGTTTCTCAAGGCGAGGCCTTATGTAGGCCACAACGGATGGGCAGGCACGGAACTCCTGATTAGCATCTATCATTAATTAACTGTTGATCATCTGCGTTTTGTTAAGGAGAAACAGCAGGAGCGGCAATTTAGTCTTCAATGTTTAGTCTAACGGGCAAACTAGCTCCCCGGAGGCGGGCAGCCTGGAAAACAATGTGCCTGTGTAAGCATGTCTAGCCATGTGGTACCACGCACCTTATTCCAGCGAGAGCGACAGAACACACAGAGGTTAAAGGCAATGGACCACATCACTGCACCCTGACTGGGTGTCTTTTTAGTTGTGTTTACACGGCACCGCTGGAATCCAACCTGTCACTTTCAACAGTCCCTTCGATGCACTATGAGCTTATGAGCTGTACACACAAATATATTTAAAGTATACACACTGATGCCTGGAAACGATTGCTTTTGGGATTTTCTTTGGATTTGTGTGCACAAACTCAACATAATCTCAAGAATGTAGTTGGAAATGAAATGCAACGTTAAGCAGTCGTAAGGCCATCTTCACTGCCAGCCTCCTGAAATCCTACAATTACAATACAAATACAATTTAAAAGCACAAGTGCTTGAAGGCCATTTGTTTTCTTGTGCTCCTATCACCGTATGTGCGTTGTGATTTTGTCACATACCTCTTAATGTTCACTTTAATTTTAAAACGACGTTTAAATTTGTGGTCATTTACGGTAGCTGTGACACATAATCCACATACTGTACATGAGCTCATCACCCGAGAGCTAACTTGAGCTCCAAAATATTGTTTTGTACTGCTTTTTGACATATATGGAACAAAAGGTAGGAGAAGGTTGAGGAACAAATACACTGAAGTGAAAAATACAGTAACTGTCTCTCACAGATGATGAGTGCAGGAATACAATAGTTAAAAGGACTAAATTGAGAAGCAGACAAGCTGAACCTACATTCTATTGTTATACGTTCTGTCAATCGTATTTTTTGTGTGTGGCAAAAACGAAAAACAGCACAATGAAAATATCCCATCGGTCTTTCAGAGCAGACAAAGATGTGTTCAAATAAATGTTAACATGGATTTGTGTCCATGCTGCAGTAACAACGAAACATCATCTTGCCACTTCCCACCCACTAGAGGACAAGATGGCATTGTCTGATCCAGGTCACTGCTCAGCCACAACAAATCGCCCCAATTTTGTTATCCTCCACTTTTCACAGGACAATCGAAACACATCAGTAAAACATGTACTATGAGCACAAAGCCATGTACAGTGCATGCAAAGTCACTTCTTTAGCAAAACTAACCATCTTGGTAAGTAATTTAACTTGACAACAGCAGCCAAGAGCGTCAGACGTATTACCTTCATGCCCACTCCAATCACGTTGTTGAGTTATATTAATATGCATTGGGATATTAGTACAGGGGTCTGCTGTTCATGGAAAATATAGTTTGTGCTCAGTTTAACTATAGCCATCTTATTTTTGCTTCAAAATTATTGATGACACACTCTTGAGTGGACAGAAAATGAGTCATGTACCTTTTGGGTCTAGATGACTCACACTGAGTGGATCCTCCTACACAAGCACTCGCCTGTTATGATTTATTAAATATTACCAAAAGATATCCTTTGCTGCTTGTGTTTTTTATTTTTTATTTTTTTTCAATCTGAATATTCTTCAGATTAACAGGACTGGATGTTAGTTGGGTACCATGTGAGAATTGTGTGTGAACTCTTCCCACTCATCACTTTTTTTATTTATTTTTTTTATTTGAAATGACATTCAGGGCAACCTGAATATATTTACAGAGGAACCTCTATGAACTCGGGTGAGCACGCCATGACCAGCAATTACCAGCGCTGCACGGCAATGTGCCTCCAATAAAAACTTATTCCATCAATAAAGGTGGGAAGCCCAAGGGTGACAGCCAGCAGAGGACAGAGAAGGACATGTCCAAGCATGTAACTGTTGAGTTGCACACGTGAACTGTTATTATCTTTTTTTTTTTTTTTTTGTACTAGTAGTGGGGGGAGGTCAGTCATATCTACAGGATCAATATAATAATATATTATATTTTGGGACCCTTTTTAATGGAAACACAAAAACATGTTCTACACTGAATTGCACAAAGTTGTAAAAATTGCACAGTGTTATTAGAAAGACAGTAAAGTAATCCCTTTATACGTGTATATATACATAGGCTGTCTCTGTTATCACTGTTTTGTTTAGGCAGCTATTGAATCTTTAAATTTTAAGTGAAACAGGTATTTTTGTGTTTTATACATAGGGCAAAGTGTTTTATTTTTTTTATTTTTTTTTAAACAACCTCTATGTGCTATAACTAGCAGAAACAGAGTGAGGAAGAAAAAACTGCTTTGGGATTATTCTTTCTTTTGTTTTGTTTTTTTTCCTCCCTTGATGTCGAAGCCATGGCAAGTGAGTGGGAAGGATGGCTTTTGCTCTACCAAAGCTAAAACCTTTAGTTCATCTGTGTCATCCTTCCTTTTTGCATACAATCTGCTGACACAGTCTTTTACTTGGGACTTTCTCTTGCTTATGTCTTCTATTTCCCAGCTTGTTGCAATTTCCACTGCAGCAAAGAGGGGCAGGATTTCGAACTGTATATTCAACCATAATGTAAAGGTGGTTAGGGTTAGTTCATAATCTTTAGACTTCGACACTCAGAAGTGCCAGTTCTCTACCAATTACATTATTATATGCACAAAGTTCTACTACGTTCTCATGAAAACACAAGACTAGTAATAGTAATGTAGGAATTATCCACATTTCTTTCCATTTCAGCTCTCTCGCTGTCTCCAATCAAAGATAACGTTGTTTGTCAGCTCTACTGCAACTTTTAAATTGTTTCCCTCACTACTAATAAGAGGCAATAGGGTAACTGAAACAGCAGGACAGAGTTAAAAACATGATTAAAATGAGGAAGCAAATGAATGTCTCGCCTGTGTTAAGATTCCAGCAAGGTCAAATAGTGTTTGTGCAGCAACATCTCATTACCCTGCATCGACATACTGTCAAAATCTGATGACATCAGTTGAGGATTTGGCTGACGGGAAGGTAACTGAAAAATGGTTTAGCAAATGTTTTCTTTTTTTTTTCACCATCTTGCTAGTTAGTCCCAGAGTGCAAAGGTGTACAACATGGTTATTCAAGTAAGAGTCTATTAATTATTGACATTTTAACAACACACTTGTGGGCTATACACGGTAACATTAAGCTACTAAATGTGACAAGCAAATAATGTCCCTGGTAAAAACAATGTTCCCATTAAGAGATTTGTTTTGCCAATTGTTTTGTTGCCAAAAAACACATAATGTATTAAATACAATAGGATAGCACAACTACAGCTTTTTAAAATGTTTTTTATATGTAAAGAGGTACATAGGGACTTTACTTACATTACATTAAAACTGATGGTTTTCTTGTTCAGACCATAAAATGTCTGATATGGTAATAGAATGATCACGGACTGAGTCATTTTGATGCAAATATAATTCCAGAAGCAGAATTGTGCCCTGTGAAAGATATGGTCTTTGTGGCTTCATCGGGACTCAACAAATGTAATTAAACTATATTCTGAAGAAATTCAAGTCACTGGGGGGTAAAAGAGCAGTAGAGAAAAAAAAAAAAAAAAAAAAAAAAAAAGCAGGTGTTTGCTTTAATAAAGTGGCCAAACTCTGTAATAGCACTTTACGTGTACTTGCATTGCAATAAACCTGCTAGGAGCAAAGTAGACTTGATGAACAAAACTGTTTTTGCACTCAGGAATCATACACCATGAAATTAGGAAACTACACACAGTGTATGTGTCCTTATTTTAAGACAGAATTCACCTAAAACGAGCTGCTTTGGTCAAATATTCCACTTTTAGGGTGCTTCATTTAAGTGTAATTCACAGACAGATGCTTATAGGTGTATTAAACTGAACACCTAAGATCCCATGCCCCGTACAGTATGTTTCTGCCTCTGGAACAAAACATATGTTTTAGAAAGAATTATGCAACTGGGTTTGCCTTACATCCTGTGGGCATAGGATTAAGAAGCATATCATTGGGAATTTCTGCTTAAATTGTGTCCAGAATGCACTTGCATTTAGAAAAGTGTTGGTCAATTAGTCACACCATTCCACAATATTTCACCAATTACACTGCATATACACACACACACACACACGCACACACATTGACACTCTTTGGTGCTCAAGGGCAGGTCAATTATATCATACCTTTTTAATTTTTGTTTAATTTTTTTTATTTTTTTATTTTTTAAACACACACAACTAAATCTAATTGAGTCCAGTGGGATCGTTGGATCTGATTAAGTTTTTCTTTCAAGCAAAAAAAAAAAAAAATCAAGCAAAAGGAAAGAAAATCACACTTGGCCGCTTAAATTAAAACTCTACTTTCATATAACAGCTTCACAAGACAATATACTTGATGTTAAAGTAAAATACTGCATTTTTAACTATTGGGTAGTCCCAGTTTGGCCAATTAAGGTTGGCAATGGCACATTAATATAATTGATGTGATTTATACTATAAGATAATTGCCCCTACATAGCATAATGTATGAGAACCTAATTACTTTTGTGAACTTTATGTAGGACTACCATGTGTGCTACTGACCCCTGTTCAAAAAGTGTTAAAAAATTAAAACGATGCTCTGTGATTTCTGTTAATCACGTTACTGGAGTTGCTGCAAAGATCAGTGTCTTCTCGTGGGAATCGAGTAGGAAATTCTTCCAAAATGATCAGCAGTGGATTGTGTTCACCTTAGCACCACATACTTGACAATCTTACATGACACTGTTCTTGTGCTAGGTCGTGGGCAGCGATACACCAAATAATGGTGAGTTCTGCTGCAACACATTTTTACAAATCCTATATATTTACATAATTAAGGAATGAAAGACTATGCTTTTGCTCTAATGATTGTCTAGTAAATGGAATTAAGGCATTTTCTTCTTTGTATGTATGTGTGAGAAATGTAGTTTTTTTTATACTGAATATCTTTTCACTTGACAGGTTTTTTTCCAATTATACTGGGAACAAGAACAAAGCAAATCAATCATTTTAAGAACCTCTCCTAGAATCATATATGACTACGTCTTAATTTTGAGGGTTTTGCCGCCTATAGTTTGTAGCCACCCATCCTAATGACATGCAACAATATGCCATCATTAGTCTACATATAGAAAGAATAGTGCCTGGTTTGATGTTGCGTGATAATCTATTTATTCTGAGGCAGTATAGTAGTGCAAAATAACAATTCCTCCTGCCACAAAGAGCTAATACATCGAAGTAATAAGGTTTCTTATCATTTGTATCAACACACACCTGAAGTGAGCACAAAAAGTCAGTATATCATTGTTAAGGGGGTGGAGTGAAAGGTCAGGCACAGACTCCTTCTAATTGGATGTTTTTTTTTGCTCAGGACAAATTGGTCAGAATCATGGGTGTTGTGAAAAAGACATACCTGTAACTTGTCCGCTGTTCATTGTACCACTTGTAATGTTTTTTTTTTTTTTTTTTTTTTGTAATTCAATTGTTAATTGTGTCTTACTTTTTTTGTTAATTTAATTGGATGGATGAGAATGGATGGATGGATAATTGGATGGATACAATATATCTCTCCCGAATCATTTTTTACCCTAACCCTGGCAGAATTGAAGGTTAATGGAACGAGAATTGGGGTCTTTAGGGCAAGGGTGAAAGTTCACACTCGGTAATGAAAAAAAAAAAGAAAAAAAGAATCGGCCATTTACACTTTGTAAAGAGTTCAAGGTTTAATTCCACTCAGCCTATGTCAGGTTTTATGCAACATGTTAAAAGTGTTTGTTTTAACATATTGAGAGTAAATATTTACTGACCCCACAAGTAAGCATGTTAAAGCTTTCTCTGTATACTTTTAAATGTGGTGAACATTAATTGGAAGTTAGATTTATAGACTGTCTGGACTAGTATTAGTCAATATAGTACTTAAAAAACCACTAATGATATATGTCCACTATGTTCTCAGTCCTGTGTAAATATGTAGGTAGTTATTGTAAATAAAGGTTTATGTAATATTATGTTTAGAATTTTGGGCATGCTAATTTAGGCCAGTGTTATTTATAATTTCTACATTGAGGAAAACAAAAAATCTGATCCCTATGAAAATGTCCCTGCATAACACAGAAAGAAAGTGTGGATCAGAAAAATAATAGAAATGGATTGTGGAGAATATTGGCAAGATGCAAAAGGAGAAGTCAATCTCATTAAAACTAACTGTGAAAGTCAGACAAAGGCCAGTGTACACAAAAGAACAGAACCGAGGGATTGTCTATCTTTTGTGCACTACATACATTTCTGTTAATGCCTCAGGATGAAAGTGAACTCATGAACAATAGCATGGCCTCTAACCAATTAAACTGAAACTACACGGTGCTCCCACGGAAGTGGGTGGACAACAGGGGATCACACAGATGATGAAGTGTTAAAAGTGGACGATTAATCTTTGGCAGTTCTCAATACCTGGTTGTCGCAGTTGGCATGGAGCCCCACATCTTGTATGGTTTCTCTTCTGTCGGTGCCATCTGTGTTGCACGGGGCTTCTTGTCAGATATGTCCTCAAACTTCCCGTGAGATCAGTAGAAACTAAAATGCATGAAATGACCTGCTTCGAGAAAGTAAAGTCAGATTAATTTCAATGAAATGATAGGGACAGGCAACTGTGAAGTGGAAATGTAAAGTATTGGTTCACTTTGAACAATTACACCCATGCTCAACGTTAGTTGAAAATCAGTTTACTGGTTCTTGCCTAATCCTGCTAACAGTTGGATGACAGGCAGTCAAGCGGAAAATCAAAAAATAGGCCAGCAAAAGCACACTGTCTCCGCCGGCGTAGGTGAAAAGAGCTTGAGTGGGAGCCGGCCTAAAATCACATCAGTTCCTCTGAGCAAGTTGTTGTCTTTGAATCCACACTCATGAGGGACAATTATAAGCTCCTGATTTAGTTTAAAGAGTGGAAATGATCCCTTTGTCTCCCTGCGAAGAAGGCAGTTGGTGACTGCCACACTAATAAACTTAAATGCATTGGACATTGTAGTTAGAATTTGGTGGACATGTTGGCATAATGTATTGACTGAGTGTGTTTCAAACTTGCTCTTTATCTGCAATAATTACAAGTCTGTTATTGTATTCCACCCACTAGGCAGGCTTTGAACGTGTCATTGCAAGAGCGATGGAAATATTAACGGGACTATGGAGAACACCGCGGGGATATTTGAGTTATAATAGCTGTTAAGTATGTGTATGTGATTTAGAATACAACTAAAGCTTGTGGGTTGTATCCCAGATAAATCACCAAATTATCTGACTTTCGAGAATGAAATCGTTCCATTGTAAGCACTTTCGGGGGATAAAAGTGTCTGAAATTGATTACGGCCTCGCTTAGTTTCCCACACCTTGCAGATTGAGCCCAACTGTCGTCGGGAAATGAAGATCATCTTATTTCATTGATGGAAAACACAGTAAGAATAATAGCCCTTGAAAATATTTTTTGGTGGTTTAACTAGTCACCATTACTTTTTAGAACGCTCACACCCAAAGTTAATTAGCTTTCTTCATGCATTATATTGACCTTTTATATATTGTATTACCGTTTAATACATTGGCTTCCTTGTCATGGCTTATTCTTTAAAAGGGAAAGTTCTGACTCTGCACTATTTGTCCATTATAAGAAGTGCACATGAGCAGATTGTATGGCAACAGTTTTGTATGCCATATAATTTCATGAATGTCAGTAAGTTACTGTTGCTAATGTGAGGTTGTTAAATCAGGGACACATTTAATGATCACAGCAACCTCAGAAAATATTTTTTCAAAGATTCTGTCATATTTCTAGCAGTCGCAGAATTTAACAGCAGCCAATCCCAGCATTAGTTGCAGTTGTCCATTATCAGTATACACCCACATTAGTATTTATCTGACTGCGGTTTTACAAGTTTGAAAGAGAGTAACCCAACTTCTCACTTGATTTGTTACCTCAATAAACATTTTCCTAATGGGTTTATGTCTCAATTACTTTATTTTAAATCTGTTTGTCAATGCAACAAGTTATTTATTTCATAAATAATGCTTCCATTTAGAATAAAACTGATAGTAGGAGGGGTATTCAAGAGTTGATTACCTTAGAATTGGGATAGAGCATTAACAAAGCTTGGATCCTTCCCTGGTGGACACCAAAAAACCAATACCAAAAAAGATTGACATCGAGATGGCTTGTTCCTCTTTCGTTGGAGCAATAAAGATATTTTGACACTTACGAATACATCCTCGGTTCCATCAAATCGTCCCGTCCATTTTACAGCAAACAATAAAAAGCCCCATAGACTCTTGTTGACACGGACATGTTTTCATGATATAACGGCAAAACACTCCCTGACAGCCACACATGCATCGGTGGATATCAAATATAAAAGTCAGGTTATCGTACAGTCTTTCAACGCATTATCGACAGACTTTAAATACATCATTAACCTTGAACCATTTTAATAGTCGCTTTGATCTCTGCAATGTGTTCTCCTTTGTTTGCGTTGCTTCTCTGCATATGTTTTCGTTGCATGCCACGTTGTGTATTTGTTTGTTTTTGATAAGCTGTCAGTTAAATACAAGGATGAGGGTGCTGCAATAAGTCCTTAAAAAGGACATTCTTTTAGAGTTATGTTTGTTCTTGTATAAAGTACCTGAAAGTGACACTTGGGTAAAGTACAAATATGTTAATAGAAAATAACTTCAGTTAAAGTTAAAATCACCTTGTATAATATTACTTGAGTGAAAATCTAAAAGTATCTGACGTTTTGCTGTATTTAAGAATATAAAAAAATAATTCTGATAGTAAATGTTCTCGAGTAGTTTTTATTTATTTTTTATTTAGTTTACATCAATAGTGTATTTAAATATCTGCGTGTTGGCTAATGAGCGAAGTACTTGTACTTTGTTACATTACAAGACGGGTTATGTTTTATGGTATTTATCGCTAGTAGACCTTATTAACCTTTATTATTTTTCTTATCCTCAACACATCTTACAGCTGTTTTTAAATGTGGTTATTATGTTCTGCTTTGTTTTTACTATCTGTATTTTAATACTGTCTGTTTGTTGGTGAGCCAAATACAATTTTCCACCTCGGTAGACAAAAAAAAAAAAGAATTATTCTATTCTGTGCTATTGAAAGGATTAGTGATTGTTTCACCTTTACGTGTGAATTTAAATTAAATTAAACGAAACTGATTTGTTTAAGTTCCTCTATCAAACACTTACACTGAGGACTTCAGAAACTGGTTCAGTCTTCTCTTGATTTGTGTGATGTGATTGTGTGACTGCATCTGACTGGGTATTTCATAATTTTATATCCTCTGAATTTTATTTGTATGATTTGTAGCGATTGTATTAATGATATGCGCACGTGTAAGTGTTCCTGTATGACTGAACATGCCGTGGACCTTTTGACTGAATTTTATTGAATTTTAGTCATTCTGTTTGTTACAGTTGTGCACGGTGGCGCTTATCATGAACAAATGGCAGACAAGTGATCAAAGTAATTCTAGGAAAAGCCATGCATATTTTTTTGTCATTGTACTTAAGACAAGATGGGGATTATTATCATTAACTTGCTTGGAATGAGCGCGTGACATTAACTGTACAACAAGTATATGTTGCGGTCATGGATATGTAGCTGTGTGTGACCCTGCATACTCATATTCTGTTGATGCATTTATTTTACGCAAGGTTGCAGTTATTAAAACCTGTCAAGGGATACATTTTAATTAATGACCAATTGTGCAGGCCCACCTCTTCCAAGCACACCAGAGGAGCGGAAGTGTCCCACACTTGAGCATGCATCAGCGCACTCGTGCAAAATTATTGGCCTGCAGATGCCAACTGGGCTGAAACACATCATGGAATCTGATAACACCCGAAGATTTTTGGTTGGAGCGTCTGCCTCACAGTTCTGAGGACCGGGGTTCAATCCCCGGCCCCGCCTGTGTGGAGTTTGCATGTTCTCCCCGTCCCTGCGTGTGTTTTCTCCGGCCACTCCCACATCCCAAAAACATGCATGGTAGGTTAATTGACAACTCTAAATTACCCGTAGGTGCGAATGGTTGTTTGTTTGTATGAGCCCTGCGATTGGCTGGCAACCAGTTCAGGGTGTAGCCCGCCTCCTGCCCGATGATAGCTGGGATAGGCTCCAGCACGCCCACGACCCTAGTGAGGAGAAGCGGCTCAGAAAATGGATGGATGGATGAAAGAATTCTCTACTTTTGCGAATTGAGATGCTTTGGTTTATGTCTCTGCCCCATTTTTGCTGGTTTTTACATAGGAAGGATGTGGTATTTGTTTACTGGTTATACATGACAATGTATGTATTCCTCCAGTTGGAGTTGTGTTTTAACACTCACTGTATATATATTTAAGTTTAAGTGTATGTGTGTGTGTATATATATATATATATATATATATATATTTGAAGAAGAGTGGATAGAAAGAAAAGAAAAAAATGAAAGAAAGGGAGATGACTTGTGACGTGTTGTTCATCCCAGAAGGAAATTTCTTTCAATCAGTCTCCATATTGTATGTTCAGTGAAGGCAAAAAATTAGGCGAGAAGAGGAAGACAGGAATCCCTCTGAAGATTTAACAAGAATCCCTGCTAAGACCAAAGGTCTGCCTTTAAATTATACAGGAACTGCTGAAATAGAATAAAGCAGACTCTGTTTTCCGGGAGGTACATATAAGAAAGGAGAGCATGTTGGCATGATGAAGTTTCATGAGATGTTACTGCCCTGAAGGTTTTGCACAAAACTTTATCGGTTGATGGTTTTTGTTTCCCGAGAGGTGGTTGTTTCTAGAATTGAATTGGCAGTTCAGTAATGTTTGGAAGGGTTTATTAAAACCCCCAGTGTTTGGCCCATTTCTGCTACATCTGAAGGTCACAGCCAACACTCTAAAACTGCCACACTAGACTTCCACACTGATTACTTTCACTTCAGAGGGGATTTTGTGTGCCTACCGGTAGTGCATGGCCATGTCAGTGTGTCTGCTTGCACGATACTGTGTACTTTATCTGGATTAGCCTGTCCTGTGCTATAATGCACATCATTAAAATGCTGAAAGTTTAGTTTGGTGCTTTAAAGTCACCGTGACCCTCACGCCACTGCACAGACTTGCATAGAGAGCAGACTTCTGATTGATCTTCTAAAGTATCCCCAATTACCAGCGACATCTACGTCGTCCCGAAATGGCCCTCGAGCTAACCATGGAAACACCCACATGTGAACATGACCGATGTTCATTAGATGCACTCATGCCCTAAAACTGTGATTTAACACGTTTGATCCTGCTGTGAAGCCAGTCACCTCTGACACATAAACTCCAGCCATTTCTTTGTATGCATAGTGATTCCCTAGAACAGGGAGAAGATGATTAAAAAAAATAATAATTATTATATATATATATATGTAAAGCAGGGAACAGGACATTTGACAAATGTGGCAGATGAAAGGTATTTACCATTTAGGGTGTTTCACCCTTTCGTCATTTTTAATAACCCAATCAAACGGTCGATAAACATCTAAGAGGTTGCCTTGGTAGGTTTGCCACATGGTGAACTTCCATTGCAAGGGATGGCCCAAAAGTCAAAAGAACAAAAGGTTCTCATTGATGTGATCAAACTACAAAAGTTATGACTAATTGATCAAGTGTTCTTTGTTTATACGGTTAGCATATTCTCATATTTAAGGTGACTGCAGTTTTCCTTGAAAATCTACTTGTCTTTTTGCCAGCATTCCATTCATATACTTATTAAAGTTATTAAAGGTCTATATTGTGTTCATTAGTGGTGTTACATTCACTTTTCTTTACAACAATCTTTGTTCATGTTTATGGAACTAAACATATTATCAAAGCATAAACGTTCAGACCAGAGAAAGTAGGCTAAAGTTTTGAAAGCACCTTTAGCATGTTACAATGCATCATGGAATGCGTACAGTTTCAGCCTTCAATCACAACCATCCTCCTCTTTCACCTTGCCCTGGCCAAAACACATTTTATCGGACTAGAAATCATTAAAAAAAAAAGGTCTCAGACAATGGAGCTCTGGGCCCAAGCAAAAGAAAACTGATTTAGGGCGGTGCTCTCAAGACAATAATAAACTAATACAGGCAGGTGCAAAGGAACCATTGAAAGCACAAAAAAAAAAAAAACACATCATCCTTCAGAAGACCTCCAACAGTCTGCTCCAAACCAACTGTGTTGCTCCCTGTCGTCCTCTTCATTTTTAAACTTATGTCACGTGGAAAAAAGGTGGTGAAATCCAAAGAGAACCTGCCAAATGTGTTCCCTGTTATGGTGGGATGAACAGTTAAACAATTAAGGATCACTGGCATAGTTTATGGCTTGCATAAACTTTTTTTTTTTGTCACCAGTGTCTTTCTTAGTGAAATGTAGTTTTTTCCTCAAGCTGCCATGGGAGACAAATACAACTTTTCATTCCTCCCTATGGTATTACATTTTTACATAAAAATATACATAGATTAATATTTTGGTGTCTTGGAGTGTGGAGGTGATCTGTGGGGATCATTTACTGTCATTGAGTAGTGTGCTCATGATCTCACTCTTTTCTATTCTCTTAAGTGATATAACATATCACCCCTAACTAAATATGGCTGACCCCATCGGTGTTGGACATAAAGTAGCATCATCTATCAAGTCTACTGTCATATGACATGCATGCAGCTGACTTCAATTTCATCATGCAGCCTGCTGGTCAAAGTAAAACAAGAGATTTAGCTCAACCAAATGAATGACTCACTGTAGATCTGTGTTAGATTATTAGCTATAGAAAAAAAAATGTTTTGTATGTGACATAAGGTACAGTATGTTAAATTTAAGCGCACTCTTTGGTTAGTTTTGGTAAGAATTGTAACAATCACTACCTTCATTTACTACTGCTTATTTGAGTCAACGATTGTAACTGTAATATTTGTTCTTATGATATGTTTTAGACTATGATTAATGTGAAGCATATATTGGAGTTCAATTAGTGTTTTGGCAGTTGTTTTCATTTATACCAAAATCTTAGACTAACATTTAGATATGCATATTACACAAAGTATATCACACCTTATCAATTTTAGTAGGTAATTTGGCAGAGAAGTCGCCCTTGAGTTGTCCTATGATAAAATCATGTGCTCCCAAGTGACTTTCTTTTTAACAAGGACAGAAGTGCCTGGTAAGCAAGAAGCCTCATTATTATACAGATCAGAGGACACTTTAAATGTTTGTGAAGTACGGTACGCAATTCTTTTCTTCCAAAGCCCGGAAATAAAGTGCCTTGTTCCTGCAAATGCCAATACTGTTTACATTTTTATTGGTCAATAGTATGGTGAAATGCTGTTCAAATTAGTATCCTCTTGGAAGCCTTCCTTAGATATGTAGCACTTCAAAATCGCCATCACACGCTCTCATTAAATGTGAAATATTTGTATAAACAAAAGCCAAACAAAACAAGAATACAGGGCACTGACAGGTTCTGCTACCATTTAAGATAGGGTATAATCAATGCTTGACTAAATTAGAATTTTGATGGACTGCAGTAAAGCCACTTAAAAGAATAGACTGAATAAAATATGGGCATCTTTGTTTTTAGAGAACACTTAGCCAAAGGAATAAGTAATATAAATTGTTTAAAAATAAAAATAAAAAAGCTTAAAAAAAGTCTCTCAGATTTCCAGTCACACTTTAAGTGCTTGTAATTATGTGCTAGTGTATTTGTAAGCACTGCGCCTTTTCTGCAAATGCATTCAGGTGCACAGGATGTACAAACTAATGTTTCTGCTGCGTGCAATGTGTTCAATTCATAGAGTATTTGCATGCGAGAAATGCTCCGGTCCTAGTAATCGAAGGTACTAATGTCTACTCTGTCCTTTTGTGCTCACAGGTTCACTGGCCCTAACCTGCCTTCCCCAATAATTAGCAGCAAGAACTGGCTTCGTCTGCATTTCACATCTGATGGCAACCACAAGCTGAAAGGGTTCAGTGCTCAATACCAAGGTATAGGATGTTGTCAAAAGCCTCTATATGTAAATATACTGTACTGTATAGTATGAACATTTATTTCATTCAAATCCTTCTAAATGAACACATTCATATTTATGACCAAGGAAGAGTTTAAAATCTGCCCAAAACATTACACTGTGGAGGAAATTAAAAGCAGGTTAAAGTCATTACAGACTGCAGTGCAATTTACAACTGTTAAACTCCAGAAAGAGAACATTTTTCTAGTTTTAGACACTCCTCGCCTATTGAGTGCACCTCAAGCACAAAATCTGAACCAGTGAACTTGTCGAAAGATAAGTCATAATATAAGAAGGCGACAAATCTGCTGAGCATGCTGGTGTTCCCAGGGAAATAAAATGTTAATGACCTTACTTTTCATTTTGTTCCACTCTCAAGACGACGCTGAACAGAGAAGACGATGTCAAGCCCAGTGGATGAAAAGATGATAGTTTGAATGACAAGATGTTTTGTTGTTTTTAGTGCAAATGAGAAAAAAAAAATTATATTGTTTGACGCTTTTCAAATTGTGCTTGTAAGGAAACAACTCATTTACTTCCCACAGGTCGGAAAACAGGATTTAAAGGGAGTAGGATATTGGCAGTGCATATATATATATATATATATATATATATATATATATAGGCATTCTTTTCCCTCTAAAACATGTTTCCATTTCGATTGAACTGAACTCACCCAATCGTAGGTCACATTGCTATTGCTATATTTGATTTATTTACAATATCGTCCTCACCACAGTTGTGTTCACTTTGTATAGCCACTGTACGTACATTGCACAACCACAGATGTTGATGTCCAAATACAATCCCTCCCTCCACCACTGCCATTTCTCATGCTATTATACTTTGAGGTTCAAGGGCCAACTCTCAGAAAGGATGAGCTGAGAGAAATGGGTTATTCATCCTCAAAAAAAAGGTGCTCTCTACGGATGTTTGGCTTTCAGAGGCAATGGGAAAAGACAGACAAATAAGGAGCAAAGCGAGACGGAATCATGTAGAACGCAGGGGGAAAGCAGGGTTGGGATTAAAGGTTCTCTTATAAATATTAAGATTCAAACTAAATAAATATTTCACACTTCACTAAAATTAAACGTTCCGTCCCCACTTTCCCCACCCACCTTTTGCCATTCGCATGACAATTCCCATAAATCCACAGCAAACCTTTCTGAACAGATTATCGGACTGTTGAAAGAATGCTTGCGCTCATTAAGTCTGGCTTTCAGTATTCATTTACTTTATGAGACTCTGGTAGCAGCAAAAGGTGTTTCATAAATACACTGTATTTATTCTCTTTTTTTGTTTGTAGTCGGCGTCATCAGAAACGCACACCCTTTAATTGTCCGGAAGTGACAAAGTAATCAAGTTGAATTGGTGTAAAAGAGAGCAGATAGTTTTGATGTTGTTTTTGAAATTCGTCTATAAATGTCACGATCGGCAATGCCGTAAGGGCAGATCCCAAAAAAATAGACTCCAGGTCAGAGGTCCGAACAATTTTAATTAAATGGCAGAGCATGTGGCGGCACGGTGGCCGACTGGTTAGAGCGTCAGCCTCACAGTTCTGAGGACCCGGGTTCAATCCCCGGCCCCGCCTGTGTGGAGTTTGCATGTTCTCCCCGTGCCTGCGTGGGTTTTCCCCGGGTACTCCGGTTTCCTCCCACATCCTAAAAACATGCATTAATTGGAGACTCTAAATTGCCCGTAGGCATGACTGTGAGTGCGAATGGTTGATTGTTTCTATGTGCCCTGCGATTGGCTGGCAACCAGTTCAGGGTGTACCCCGCCTCCTGCCCGATGACAGCTGGGATAGGCTCCAGCACGCCCGCGACCCTAGTGAGGAGAAGCGGCTCAGAAAATGGATGGATGGATGGATGGCAGAGCATGTGATGGCGAGACATACGAAACTAAAGGAACTCACCACCAGAGAGAATCAAAAACAGATAACGCAGGGAGACACGACAAACGGTCCGTGCGGTATAATCGTATTGAGCCTAAATTTGGTCAGAACGGCGGCAAACACGGGGCAAAAACGAGTGAATATTCCGATGCCCACACACTGTCACGGTGCCCCCTAAAAAGGCTGATGATTACAATGCATGACAGGTGCGTCACCGATGTCCACGCCCACCCAGACACTGCAACAAAAAGAAAAACAACTTGAAACACAGGGCCATGAGAATAAATATTCATTGACAGATAATGAACATTGATTTTTCTTAATTTCTATGTCATGATTGTCTAGCTCTGGAATTTATATTACACATATTTAATTGTGTAGACCATGTGTTGTATTTATCCTCTGACACCCTTTGTTCCAAATCAGTAAATAATAATGCCAATCAAAATATTGCTTTTAAAAAAATTATTTGTTTTCCCTCTTCAGTGAAGAAGATGACTGAGCTGAAGTCTCGAGGCGTAAAGTTGTTACCGAGCAAAGACAACTACCACAAGATATCAGTCTGTAAGTCAATAAAGTAATCATTGGTGGCTTTGCAAATATTTTGATTACTAATAATAAGCAACAAAAATACAAAAACTGAGTTTCTTAACCAATAAAGTAAAATAATCATTTGTGATTGGTAAGTCTAAAGAATGAGAGGTTTCCATATGCCATATATAAAAATCTTTGTAGCATCATACATTTTCCATGTAAAAAAATAAATAAATAAAATGCTGTCCTTTTCCACGTGTGTCTTTTTAATGCAGTGTCTCAGATGGGTGTGGCACAAGGGCACAACATGTGTCCAGACCCTGGCATTCCAGATCGGGGAAAAAGAAAAGGCTCAGATTTCAGGTAAAAACAAAGAATTGTGTCAAGTTGTCGAATATTTAGTCTGAAAGTTGAACAAGAGCATCGTTTTCTTGCCATCGCTGCATTCTCCCTGAATGTAAAGTGTGTGACCCGATTGCAGGCGAGGAGCCACCGTGCATTTCTCCTGCGACGAGGGTTACGAGCTGCAGGGCTCCAAGAGCATCAGTTGTCTGCGAGTGACTGACAGCTACGTGGGCTGGAGTGACGAGCGGCCCATCTGCAGAGGCAAGTGTTGACACTGTGCTGGAACCATGTTGGCGCACGAGAAATGGAGGTCACCACAACTTGCCCCCATGTTATACGTCACCTTGATTACTCAGGTTGAATGATTTGAATTTGATGGCGTGCTGTCATATGTTGTATTTTATTTTACATAACACACAAGATTTGGCAAAGCCTCCCTTCTTTCAGTATTCCAAAATTTTGTTCCTTTTGGGAAAATAAACCAGCTCTGTAAATATGAGAACCAACCCCTCCAATGGGATTTCCTATTCATTATCTTGGACTGATCCAATTAAATCAAAGCACTCAGTCAGTGATCTAATGAGAGGCAAATGTTATTGAGAAATATATTTAGTCACAAGTTCTTTGTTACAGGTTTTTTTTTTTTTCTTACAACTAATAGAAAAAAAATATAAATGCGAATGCAATAATGTGCATACCCAACAATATCAACATTGCTTTATAATAATATTAATTTCCATCTACCTGAGTTAACCTTTGGTCGTCTGCTTTGTTCTGCCTCACTTGGTTAAATGATGATTAAACATCATCCAGGAATAATTGAAGATCTGTATCCTAAATCAGCATTAGCCATGGTTACATTGAAAGCACCATCATTAGCATGCGGTTCGGATTATCAAAATGTATTCACTTTTCAAAAGAATGTGCTGTCCTTAATTATTTCACATGGTCTTTTTTTTTTTTGTTATTTTTGTAAGGGTCACCTTCAAGGTCAGAACAACTATCATTAATTGTAAGTGTTTTACCAGGACTCACGTTCATGGCCTTTTCAATAAATGTACGCACTCTAGGTACACACACACATGCACATACACAGACAATTCCCTTCAAGCACTCATTGAAATTCTGCTTTAATTTGAAAGGATGTTTAACAGCTCTACCATGCAGATCCCCGCAGGCCTTGATAACAAAAGTCACATTGTCCTTTGCAGGATGGGTTGTTTCAAAGTTTTCACAGTCCCTCTGCACTGAGGACCTATTGTTGTTCCAACAGATTGCTTTGTTGTCTCCACATTAGGGTTAAGGTTTCTTCTTAATGTTTGTATCAATGGCTTCCATATACAGAAATGTCTAAATGGCAAAGCTCCCCTTCCTTCCAAAGCTGTATATTTTCAAGCAGTGCTTTGCAATGCCTGTATTTCTCGTACATTGTCATTCACAACTAATTATCGTTATTATTACTATACTTGTATTAACAGTATTAGTAGTATTGTTTTTGTTGAAAATAATTCAATTCTATAGGCAGTGAGACAGCAATACATTTATTTGGTTTATTTTATAACTTTATCGACCCCACGGTCTCAACGCTCGAACACCTGCAGTACAGTATAGGACTACAGTACTACATACAACTTAAAACTTTCCATTCAGACAATAATTTGTGGCAGCTGCAACAGCTAGATCTTATCTACCAACAAATATTTTTTTCTCTGTAAAGCAAGGTTCATACTATTTTCTTAGAAGTATGGTAGGCTATTACTGTTTATGGTTCTTTGTAGACAACTGCCGCATAGAAAGAACATTAAACAACAACTATTTATCTCCGAAAAGGAATGATTTAATGCGGTGAGCTGCTCACATTGTATTTCTAGTGTTGCAAAACCTTGAAGCTCCATTTAGAAACCTGACGGTGAAGGGAAGCATCTTACTTGTGTCTGACATTATAAATGGGAGTCTCAGAGCTTTCACATAGTTTTATTTCTCAAAGTTATGATTGTAATCATAAATCACGGTGGACTCTTTGGAATGGCTTCAAGGACTTTACACAGAGAAGAGGCCGATAAAAAGACACTGGCTTTACTGTAGTTTACAGATTTTGTCCATCGTACATTTAATATCAGTAAAAACAGAATGTAAATCTGCGCCATCATATATTGTATAGTGCGTTAAAGAATTGTGTGTTTAAGAATTAACCCCTGAGGGAGTCCATATGGAGCTGATTCAACTTAACCAAGAGAACCAGATAGTGATGTATTAATATGATTATAAGAAATCCAATTTAGAAATGTGCCTCCAAGGCCTGACCACCAATGAAGGAAGTGAAGAGTTTCACAAGTAACTTTATCCAACGCTGCACTTAGGCCAAGAAGTATCGGAGTACAAACTTTAGGGATTTCCGATCTAATGCTGATGACTGCAGTTTCCACGGTGATAAACTCTAAAATGTGATTCAAAGTCTTTCCCACATCCATCGTCTTCTAGCCCCAGTGTGTGGAGGTCAATTAAGAGGACCTACTGGTGTCTTGACATCCCCAAACTACCCGGTTCAATACGACAACAATGCCAACTGCACTTGGGTCATCACTGTGATGGACACATCTAAGGTAGGAGTCAATGAAAAGCATTACTGTGCAGTGTGATTTTGGATGCTTCTATCGATTCCAGTTTACATGGTTATAGCAAATGTTTTGTTAAATTGCAATCCAAATGAAAAGATGCTGCCTAATTTATCTGCACTTCTTTAGAGGAGCTTCATCGGCAACCCTTACCTGACACATCTGAGTCATTTCATGCTTTAGCCAGTTCCTGCTATAACATTTGGAGACTTTCCCAACTCACCACACTTCTTTTGTTGAACAACATTAGTGATAAGGAAAATGAGAACGGAGGATAAGGCTGCACTGGAAACGAGCCAGTCAGAGACAAATGGACTTGTTTGAGCCATTTGTGGTGAAGAGAGAAGATATATATATTAAAGCAGAATAGATAGGGAGGTATTGCAAGTATTCAGGATATCAGGTCTTACAACCACCATGAAGGCCACCCAGCCTAACAGTTATTATTTAATGGAACCACATGGAAAATGATGAACTGTTTCTTACCTCGTACTGCAAGTGTAACAAGGGCTAATGAGTGCTGTGCGAGTATGTTGGTGAACCACTCTCCCCCGATGTCTCAAAGGTTTGCTGGTCAGTGGCAGGCAGCCTCAACGTTTAGCCTAGTGGTTAGTGTACTCAACTCTCAACTGGTGAGGATGGTGGCGTGGGGATTTGAGGCCAGTGGTGGTTGCACCGTGGAGGACACAAAAACCGGTTGTCTATTGAGCAGTGCTATGTATTGAGCTTCTGGCAGTTCCTAATTCAATTATGTTTGTATGAGGAAACTTTCTTCTGTGAGTAGACTTGCGCACAAACAGTTAATGGGTTTCAAACAACTTTACACAAACAAAATCCAAACTTGTCACTTCATGAGCAAAACGTAATGTTGTATCGCAAGTTGCTTCCAATGTTAAGTTAATATCAAGAGTCTCTGTTTCCAAACAACCTAAATATCATAGCTAAACCATGAGAAACTTCAAACATCATTAACTATGTGTGATTGAGTATTCCCCCCCCCCCATTATTGCTTATGCTATCCTCGGCTGTCATTTCACACTAAGTCTTAGGTCTGAATTTTGATGGATCTGAACTCTGCATGATCTGTTTTGTCTTCATGATGGTAATTTTTCATTGGGCAGTGAGTTTGACATTGTATTGAGTGCAATTTGCATTTACTGAATATAGTATAAGCTTTTTCATTAGGCTATGCTCTCTGCCCTCTAATGACATTACAAAAACATTTGCTGGACATGAATGGCAGCCAATTTAAAATTGCAGACAAAGATTGTCCTTGGTTTCCTTTTTCAAATGATTTCACATAGAGTACGTAATTTTCAATTTGGTGTTCCCATTAAGTTTGTACCATGACGTTTATGAGAACATAATTCACGGTTTCATGACTGCTGTTTGTATGAGACAGTGTGAGCTCTGAATACATTTAACGGAAAATGCATTGATTAAAGATTTGAGGAGTAAAGTTCAAAGGTGTGACTGAAATTCTGTCAGCTGACTGTTAAAGAAGATGGATGGAGGTAATGAAAGACATGAGCTACAGTATCAGAAGAAAGGGACAGACACAAAAAGGCCTCTGTCAGATCTGTTTCAGCATCTGTTGTTTAAAGTGGTCCCGTCACTGTCCCCAACATTGTCTAGGTGATAAAGCTGACTTTTGAGGATTTTGACCTGGAGCGAGGCTATGACACGCTGACAGTGGGGGATGGCGACGTGGTGGGGGACCAGAAGACGATCTTTCACGTGTAAGTGACACCTCTGAACTTCTCTTTGCTTCTGATCTCTGCATATGTCCTTAAACAAATTGTGTTGCCCTTGATACCATTTTATTCAAGATCCAGTTTTATTGTTGCCCCTTGGATTCTGTAATCTCTGCTTTTTAGGCTGATCCCTGCCATCTTCCCTTCTGTTTTCCCCAACACTTGATACAATGGTGCATGTAAAGTAGCCATAGCACCACGGTGTATTCAAGGAGATTAGAGCCATTTAGTCAAATATAACCACTGGAACTTTCTAAATTGCCAGAGACAGTCATCAAGCACTGCCTCCTTTATATTCAAACCACCTTCCATGTGCCATCACTAAAATTAGAACTGTTAATCACTTATTCTTCATGTTGGAATTCCTAATTAGAATTGAGTGAAATTACTTTTCCGATTGGAGGAAATTACTTCTGTGCCACTGACTAATCTTGACTCTGTTTTCCACTAACTTGACTCCAACTGTTTAGAGTTTTTTTTTTTTTTTTACTTTCTTGCATCAAAGCCTGGGTTTGCCTTCTAGACTGTATGTATTATACTGTATTATAATTTGATTTAGAATGTCACATTGTTATGTTTTGCTGCTTTATATCTAAATATTCTGAGCTTGTCTCAGAAGAAAATCAAGAAATGTTTTTATTAGCCTGTCAGGTACCACCACTCCGGACCTCGTGGTCAGTACCAGTCACCAGATGTGGCTCAATTTCAAAACAGACGACACCAGCGGCTCTCTGGGCTTCAAGGTGTCTTATGAAGGTAAGGGCTGATTGAAAGATGCACGTCTGTTACAGCGAGTGGGTGTCTGCATTGTAAAGTGGATATTTTGACTGTCATTATCAAATCTAAATGTACCAAGAGCTCTTATTTCGACATCCTCCTGTAGGCTGATCAAGGTCAAGATGTGCGAGTTTGCAAGAGTCTGTTTCTATATGAATCTGTTTACCTTTAGCTGCATTGCAAGTTGTCTCCCTGGCCCACAGATGCTTGTTTTTCATCAGTAAAAATAACCCAGAAAGTGGAACAGGATGCAGAAAGCAATAATTAAAAACAATGAGCTCTACTTAATGAAGGGGAAGATCGGCTTTGAATCCCTTCAACTCCAAAGTCTAATTTGCATCCTCAGTTTTTTTCAAAACCCTATCAATAATATTTACCAATAAAGTCATTCCGGTACACATTTCCACACACGTTACCCACGTGCTGCAATGACTTCAGTGTTTCAAATTAAACATTAGTTCATGCAAAATATTGTGGCGCTATAAAAATGAACACAATACAAGCTGCAAATCTAGGGGAGTTATGATTTGTTTGGATTTTCTTTTTTTTTTTTCACTTTTAAGATGCTCAAAGAGCTGTGGTCTTGCTTGATGAGATTATTAGGGCTCAGAGTTTTAACTCTAAACTGCATTAAAATAAATAATAAATAAATAAAACATTCCCAAATTGCTTGGACCATTTACAAGCTTTACAGTTTCCACTGTTAATTAGTGAAATGCATGTGTCTCTCTTTGCCTCTGATACTGATATGGATTTTTGTGTTCATTTGGATTCAACTAAACTATCCATCCCTCCATCCATTTTCTGAGCCGCTTCTCCTCACTAGGGTCGCTGGCGTGCTGGAGCCTATTCCAGCTATCATCGGGCAGGAGGCGGGGTACACCCTGAACTGGTTGCCAGCCAATCGCAGTCAACTAAACTATATGCATGCATTTTTACAGTTCTGATCAGAAGTGCATGAGAGCGCCTATACAGTGCTCTGTGCGGCTGTGCCCAATAAGACCTTTGGTTATATTTGGGTATTTGGCAAGCAAAACCCCTCGTCATTTTCTGGCTTATGAGATCTCATCGGTTTTGTTGTTGACAGTAATGTGTTTTTGAGAGCCCATTAGAACGCTCGGGTAGCTCTGTAAAATCAAACAGACAGGGGCAACAAGCATGCCATTAAGGCCCTTCCCTTATTCATAGGAAGCAAATACTGTTTATACTTGACACAATGTACACAGAGATACCTGGAAACATGCATAATCATAGACAAACACTGAGTCAATGAGGATATTTGGATTACTATTTGCATTGCTATAGTATATTTTAGTTGAAAATTCTATTGATTTTGCTACGGTTTAGTTAGCTTGGCTCTAGATGAAATACAACACTGTCTTTCAATGCCTTTTTTCTTCAGTCTCAGCATCATCTCAAAATGCCCTGCAACCCCTCTCCTCCCATTGAGGTGACTTCCATGTAAGATCAATATGTTGTCTTGTGAAGAAGGCAGCCTCAGTGGGAACATATACCTATCTTAACAAGAACACAGTATCCCTTGATTTCCACATATTCATTAGAAATTTATGTAAATGATTATCATCATTAGTATGAGTGTGGTTTTAGATCCAATATCATGCCTAGTGCATTTTGCAATCATTTTAGGCCAGAAAATAATTCCAGCATTCCCATATGCAATCTGGTGGTATGTATACATTTTACACACGGAATGGCGACAATTAGGAAAGAAGAGGGCTGCATGTTTGATTCTCAATCTTAATGACCTCAGCTTCCAATGCAAGTGATTTGTCAATTAAGAATTGACAAATTGTTGTGTGAAAAATAGGTTTGCAATAATAATGGATAGCAGTTTGTGGAAATTAAAAGACATACCACACAGAAAGCATGTGCATCATGTATGCCATCTCAACATTTAATAAAAAAGTTAATTAATTGTTTATATGGCTTCTTACTGTCAGGCATGCACTTTACTGCCCTTCTCGTAATGGATGTGATTTTGGCTTAAGAACATGCATTTTATTTATTTTGATAATTATGGAGAGGACAGAAAGGATGTAAACACATATAAACAACCTCCTACCCCTTCTAAAAAGACGCTTGTCTTCTTGTAGTCATTACATACAGTACATGTTGTAGCTTTCTAATGAGAAACTGGTGGACCGACATCCTTAATTTTTTAACCTTGAGGGAGCTGAACATATGCAGTGGTCCATATTAGCAAAATGTGAGTGTTCCTTCAATGATCAAGGCAGTTTATATAGGATATCGCCTATTCTGTATTCAATCCACGATACAATGTTTCCATTGAATTTGGCCTGCTGTATACCTGACGGTACCTGATCAAATTGAACTGGTGGTTGTGCTAGTTGAAAGTATAATGTTTCTATAGGGTAACTGTGAAAAAAAAACAAATTTAGTACGATTGCACTTGATTGCAACATACATGCCATCTGTTGAATGTCTCACTTACTACACATTTGCCTCAAAGTAAAATCAATCACATGGCAATTTAATGTGATGCACTGAATCTTTATATCACTTATTGATGTTATCTTGTCAGAATCTGCTCAGGGCAACTAATGGTGGTAACCTTTTCTTCGCATCTCATGTGCCAGATAAACAAATCTTATTTTCTTTTTAATATACACATGCTAGGTAGAGTCAGGCAGTATGGATGCCATATAGTTATTTACCTCTATTACTTTTGTCACCACAGTACAATGAGCTTCTTGGAAACGTATGTTTACATAAAGACCATAATGCTTGGCTATGAGCGACAATGTCAGAGGAAAATGTATTTACGATACATTTATTCTTGTGTTCACAGTGACCAATTGATTAGAAATCAGTGTATTATGCAGCAAAGTAATTTTGCCTCTCATTTAGCTACACAAGGTAAGGAACCGCATAAAGTTTTCATCTGTCTTGTGTGTATAATTATTCCAATAGAAATTGACCAAGGCAGCTGCGGTGACCCTGGTATCCCAGCTTATGGTAAACGAGAGGGGACAGGTTTCCGTCATGGGGACAGGCTGTATTTTGAGTGTTTGCCTGCCTTCGAGTTAGTGGGAAAGAAGAACATCACCTGCCAGAAGAACAACCAGTGGTCCGCCAAGAAACCCAGCTGTGTTTGTAAGTTCCTGCCTCATGCATGAAATCAATTAATTAGTGCGGATTAATATGTACGACGGGTGCAGATGAGCACATGGTTGTTGCATAATAAATGGTCGGATAATCTCCACCGTTTGCAGACAGCCAATGTGAATTTTGAAACAATACGCAGCTTTATTTTCTAATTATCACAAAGAACGACAAACAGAGGGAGTCAGGGTAAGGGGAACAAAGAGCTGACCATGCAAATCATTTCCATTGTTCTGTCACTGATAATATCATAGTTTGGTAATTTGTGTTATCAAGATAAACATTTGTAACCTCACTTTGGTAAATAAAAACACGATTTAGATAATAATAGACATGCTTTTGTAATTGACACAGAGCAGTGACAATGTCAATAAAATGAGTGTTACCAAATCTTGTTTACTGCCCATAGTTTGTGAAGTGTCTTTTTTTTGTGAAAACATTTTCTTTCGCTATACTGGATTTTGCAAATGCTGTTTTTGAGGCAATTTCTCTTGACTTTTATAGACTAAGACAAACTGTCCTGAAGATATCACTCTTCATGATCTGAAGTTCTACAAAAAAAACAGACATTGGCGTCAGCGCTCAAATATAATGATTTTCTTATGTCCGCATAGTGAAATACTCATTGAATATTTGAAAAAGTACATTTTCTATTTTAGCTCATGAGCTTCATTGCACTCACTGTATACAAATCTGAAGTGAACAGCTCATTGAAAACTGGGCTCCCTTATGAATATTCTTTCATTCCTGTCCAGTTCCTTTCTTGCTGCAAAGACTACTATGGACTGAATACAATGTATCACACTTAATATAATACAATTTCAGATCTTTTTTTAATTTGATTATTTTTCTTCCCCACTTCTTCACTTTCTTTCCTGCATATTTTGTCCTACCTCTGTACAGTTTCCTGTTTCTTCAACTTCACCACACCCTCAGGGGTGCTGCTGTCCCCAAACTACCCGCAAGAGTATGGCAACAACATGCACTGTGTTTGGCTGATCATAACGAACCCGGAGAGCCGAATTAATTTGGCCTTCAACGACTTGAGCATGGAGAAACAATTTGACTTCCTCTCGATTAAGGATGGGGGAAAGGTACTTTGGCTCTTGATTCTCAACTTTTAAAGTTCCATTCTGACAATGTTTGTTGATCTTTTGTAGGCCGAGTCTCCCATTCTGGGCACCTTCTCTGGTGATGTTCTCCCTCCTCCCATAACAACCAGTGCCCACGTTGCCCGCCTGGAGTTCTTGACTGACCACACCTACACAAACAGAGGCTTTAACATCACTTTTACAAGTAAGTACAGGTGATGAACCGTATTAACGGTTTACCAGGAAGCCTGGCTGGAATTAATGTTTTATATTCTAGGCCGTGCCCTTGTCAATGCATATGCAAATGAACCTCATAAATCAAGCACTATAACAAAGAGCCACCTATCTCCCACAAACTCTTCTACCTATATGCGACATAGTCTTCGCACACTCACGCTGCAAGTGGCTCCATGAAAATGACAAACAAGGTGTTCTTTTTTTTTGTCTATAGAGAGGCTTGACATCTAAATAAATCTAGAACAAAAGGGAACCATCCTTAGCTTACAAACACATTGCGGCAGCGCTCATTATATTCTATTCTGAGTTGCTGCTGACGTTTGAGGAAATATCCAGATGGGTTTGTGCAAGCTGCTAAACCTGTTTCACAGATATACTGTACTATAGTGAGGGTTTTTTTTTTTCTGCAGGATCGTTGCAGTCATTGCAAATGCACAAGTATGTAATGCGCTTGAACATTGCATCCCAAAATATGAATGTTGACGCAAAAGTCTTGAAAGGAAGACAGCTGGGACCTCAGGTATTGATTCATTTGAGAAGGAACAACTTGCCACCCCAGAAACCAAGTATGGGGCAAAATTGGCATTTTTATCAGAATTGCACAACAAATTACAAATCCATGTATCTACATACTCCTGTTCTGCTATCTTTGAAATGTGAGCCCGTCTTTGATTTCACGTTTTGTTGATCTGATTGGTCCGGAACACCTGTCCATTCACCTTCAAATTTGTCACCAACTTTCCACCTCACCTTCCTTTTCCCAAACACTTTCTAATGGTTGACAAACTAACCATCTGGTGTGTTGGTTGATGTTAATTAATGTATTCAAAGTTATATTCTTAACAAAAAATTTTAAATAATTCTGACCTTAACAAAGGCAACACAAATCACTCTGCCCAGAAAGGGACTCCCCAGTGAAACCACATTGTGAAAAGAACATGGCGGCTCATGCATTTTAATGAGAAAGTTGCAAGCGGTGAATATATAACTAATACGGCCTGGTGACAGGAGCTGTCAATTGAAGGTGCCGCTTATTTCCAGAGGACAATGTCGTCTGACTACAAGACAGTCCCCCCCCCCCCCCATCATTCATGTTAATTAAGGAAGCGCCAAACTGCATTGAGACCATTTTGGGTGTGTTAATAAATAACAGCGTGATAGATGATGTTTGTCTCACACTCTGTTCGGGTTCACTGGATCCGTGCGGGGGATTCATCAACACCTACACGTCACCTAGGTGCGTGTATGTCTTAGAGTGAATGAGAAAGTAGTGCAGGTGATGTATAGGTTGATTTGCCTTTGTTCCAGGGTTTTGGCTCTCGCGACTGAGATGAGACTGAGAGGAAACCAAATAAAGTTGTTCTGGCAGCATCCAAAAATGCCATTTATGTCTTTTGTATCTTTCACTCTTCTCCTCTGCACATTATATTATAGCATTTCGCCACAATGAGTGCCCCGACCCAGGAGTCCCGGTCAATGGGAAACGGTTTGGTGAAAGCCTTCAGCTGGGAAACTCCATCTCATTCCTGTGTGAGGAGGGATTTGTTAAGACCCATGGCTCGCAAACCATATCCTGCATCCTCAAGGATGGCAATGTGGTTTGGGACAATGCTGTTCCTCGATGTGAAGGTGAGAAATCTATTGTCATAATGCTTGAATTGAGAAAGAGATATTGAATGACACTATTCACTGTCAAAGGTTTGTAGTAGGAATACACATTGTACAACATGTTTCATGCATTTTCACATACAATTTCCAGGTTTATATACTGAGGTTATGTTCCAAAGCTAGTAAGCTCAAAGATGCAAATCTTTGGGAATACTAGAACAAGCTATTTTATCTTGTTTGCTTTTTTTGACTGTAGCTTGGTTGGAGTGTTAACCAGCAAAATTTGGGATTACAGAAGAGTAAAACTCGAGGGGGACTGATAATGTTCACTATTCATGACACACAAAGGGCAGTTCATTATTAAATCATGGCATTTCCCTTCTGTGTACCACAGCAGCTATACATTCCCATGGGAACATTGATCATACCTGTGCATTTTTGTGTTATTTTCTTTTATAGATGTCTTTCATTATAATGGGCTGGCTGTTTAAATAATTTTACTTCTAAAGGAGCAGGTATCTGGTACCTTGTATAGCCTGTGTGTGTGTTTGTGTGTGTGTGTGTGTGTGTCATTGTATGTGTGTTCAGGATAGGGAGTAAGAGGGTTGATCGGTCAGTGTCTTATTACATGTTCTGTTTTCTCAGATTGATGGTGGTGAAAACCATTTGCAGACTTATTTAATGCAGGGAATATATGCAAACATGGATGTATATTGCATTCATCTGTGCTATAAGCACACGACACGTGCGATAGGGTCATGATCCTTGGAGAAATGGTCAACCTTGAAGTGAACTGTCACCAATTTACATTTGCAGTAAAAGAAATGTGATGAGCCCGGGCCTGATGCATGGGCTCATTTATGTATCCTATCATATATCATCTGGCGAAGACATGCCTAAGTCCATCTCAGTCTGTTCTGTCTTGTCCTTCATTGTTTTAGCCCCCTGTGGAGGAGATCTGAAGGCTCCCAGTGGGATCATCCTCTCTCCTGGCTGGCCAGAACTTTATAAGGAGGCCCTTAACTGTGAATGGATCATTGAAGCTCCTCCGGGCTACCCCATCAAAATCATCTTCGACAAGTGAGTCACCCAGAGAGCAAATGTTGCCACTTTTATTTTATTCTTAACATTTTATTTCCTGTATGTTTTTTTTTTTTTTTTTCGTTTTGAGTCATGCAGAATTATTTTGTTCATATGTTACCCCTTTCTGGAAGCAAAACAGAAAGTGTAATGCACATTAACATACCCTCCTCAACTTGGATGCTATGTTTTATTGATTAAGTCCTCATATAAGTATTTGATCCCTTGATATGATACCCGATTCCTGGGGGATCTGCACATCCTGACACTAACAGGAATCCAAATGCACACAAAGAAGCCCTTCAAGACATGCAAAAAGTATTTTTTGTTTTTTCTATGCTAGTGTCTGTCAGGGAATACTGGAAAGATGGGAGAATGTAATCTGCTCCGATGCTTTTGTGCTAGAGTGAGAGACCGAGACAGTGTGTGAGAATGAGAGTTGTCGGATCAAACGCAACATTAACGTTTCACCGAGGCTCATCCTCATGTCCTCATCCCTTGCCTTGAGAGCACGCCATGAAAAATGAATCCAACATAAATGTTCATTCCTCTATCACTTTTATGTAGCATCAATAAAATATCACAAAACACTTCATTTAGATAACAGAGCTCTGAGTCAGAGCGATTTATTCAGGGCTTTTGAAGATGAAGTGCATCGACTTACAAAAGGCAGTGAAAAACGAGGAGTGTGCACATGCAGTGTTGCACAAACACACTCAGGGAAGCATGCAAAATACCTAAAAATAAATTTGTAAATTGTGAATAATTTAGGCAGCACGGTGGTCGACTGGTTTGAGCGTCTCCCTCACAGTTCTGAGGACCGGGATTCAATCCCCGGCCCCGCCTGTGTGGAGTTTGCATGTTCTTCCCGTGCCTGTGTGGGTTTTCTCCGGGCACTCCGGTTTCCTCCCACATCCCAAAAACATGCATGGTAGGTTAACTGACAACTCTAATTTGCCCGTAGGTGTGAATGTGAGTGTGAATGGTTGTTTGTTTGTATGTGTCCTGCGATTGGCTGGCAACCAGTTCACTGTGTACCCCGCCTCCTGCCCGATGATAGATGGGATAGGCTCCAGCACGCCCGCCACCCTAGTGAGGAGAAGCGGCTCAGAAAATGAATGGATGGATGTGAATAATTTATCTTATTTGAGCTGTTTTGTTTTTTAAACTTTTTTAAAAATCAAACTTATACATGTCTGCAAATTCTGTCAAGCTCTTGATACCTATTCTGACTGAATAACTTGCGATGCATGCGACTTTACTGATCTAACCTGAGGCTAATGGCAAAAGACATACATTGATATGATCTGGTCCACTTCTACACTTGTTACGCTCTAATGCGCTCCGACACAAGGAATTTATGCGTCAATTAATCTCTAAGAGGTATTATAAAATAGGTCAAAAATATGCTTATTATTGCGGTTTGGTGATCAACACTTCACCACTAACCCCAACCCTTAACCACAAATCCTAACCCTAACCCAAAACCCTAACATAACCCTAAACTAACCCTAATCCCTAACCCCAATTCTATCCTTTTTCAATTAGATATCAGTTTTAATATATTCATGATTACTTTTCAGTATTTAGTTATAAAGTATAAATACTTGACAGTATTGTTGATTAAGGCAGCTTGTTTTTTAGCCTATTCTTCACCCTGGTACCCTACTTGTTAAGATATCCATTTCATCTCTGCACTGAGACCACATGAAAATAACTGCATTCTTTATTATTTTTTTTTACAGTTGTGAAAAGGTGTATTGAAGGAGGAGAGGCCGTGTGTATATGTTTGTGTCATGGGTACAGTTTATTTTCATCCCAGATGCAGGCGCGTGTCGACCGTGTAAATATACAATTCCCAATTTCATTTAAAATTTCTCCCAAAAAAATAAAACAAATAAAAACATGTAATAACATATAACACAAAGCCATTACCACTCCTCACCACCCCTCACTCCTCTCTCAGTTTAAATTCATGACTGCTATGCAAATTATGAACGGTTTTAGAACTTAAAATTGAGTCATTGCTGATAGAGTTGAGTTGCCACAATTCTAAATAAAAATCTATGGCCATTAATAATGATCAATTAGTATATTTTATAGCGACAAGTTGTGAAGTTTGGCCGAGCTTGGAAGTTTAATGTCCTATCCTCAATGTTTCTTGAAGTGGTTTACCTTATTTTAATTGCATTTTAAGAATATGTGATAGTGAATCTCATTTCTAAAATACAACATCCCCAACCACTTTAAAAGCCATTTCCTCACCCTCAGGTTCCGCACTGAGGTCAACTATGATGTCCTCGAGGTCCGTGATGGCCGTTTTCCCTCTTCACCACTGATTGGAAGTTACCAGGGCACTCAAGTTCCTCAGTTCGTCATCAGTACTTCCAGCTTCCTGTATCTCCTTTTCTCCACAGACAAGAGTCACTCTGACATCGGCTTCCGAATACGTTATGAAAGTAAGAACTTGCATTGTTGAAGCCTAAATGTAGCATGCACTCTGAGAGGAGCTAATTTTCCTACGACAGACCCAAATTCGATCCAAGCAGCAGTAAGACATGAACGTAAAGTCCCCTGTCTCCTAAATAAAGTAAGACGCTCTTGTCGGAAAACACCGATAAATAATTTAACATTCATTTTTACACTTAAACAATTGGTCACCAGATTCTCTTAATTTCATCTTGTTTTGCTCACGGTGGTATCCCTTTGCAATTCTTCTGTAGGTAAATCTTTGCAAAGCATGAATAATTTACTATGAGCTCCACTCGAGCGAAAATATTGCGAAGTGAGAAAGAGGACTAAAACTTCTCATTCGTTGTCGAAAAAGGATGCTCCAGTAAATAATTAATCAGGGCTGTTTTAAAAAAAATTGAGCTGTATTTAAATATTATTTGTCCCCTGCTTGACCTCATGAAAGTCAGGGTATTTTCCTGGTTGTTCTACATGTCTCTTAATATGTTTTGCTTGTTCTCCTTGCAGCTTTGCAGCTGCAGTCAGATCACTGCGTGGACCCAGGCATACCTGTCAACGGACTGCGACACGGCAACGACTTCTACGTGGGCGCTCTGGTGACATTTAGCTGTGACGCGGGTTACACACTCAGTGATCCGGAGCCTCTAGAATGTGAACCCAATTTTCAGTGGAGCCGCCCGCTGCCTAGCTGCGATGGTACGCCCCAGACTGTTGACCTAAAAATCAAGTCGCGTGCCAGATTTTGTTGTGTTGTTTTAAAGATGAACTATTCGGAACAGTTCTGAGAACTTTGCTGGATATCTCATAATATTTAGCTCACCAAATATGTCGGCGTTATGATGAATACAATATACAATAACAGCATTACTTCTATCTGGTTTTGTTTTAGATTTAAAAATGTTCAATCTCATTTTGTCATTCATGTTTTATACAGGTAGCAGTGAGCTTTTCCTCAGCTGTAAATGTTTTTATATTTCAGGACAGTATTGATTTTCTTTTCACACATTGATGATAGCACTATATCTTATTCTTTTTTCACTTTCTTACAAATGCACATAGGAGTGTTAGAATTTTTAATGTCCATCTACTTTGGTTTGCCTTTTAACGCTTGCCCTCTTTTCATTTCTCTTCTCATGCATATGCACTGTTCCCATTTTCTCTTTGACACCAGCACTGTGCGGGGGTTACATCCAGGGCAACTTCGGCACCATCCTGTCTCCTGGCTTCCCAGACTTTTACCCGCACAACCTCAACTGCACTTGGATAATCGAGACCTCCCATGGCAAAGGTGAGAAGACGAATTCTGTGTTGACATGTTAGCGCAGTCAGAATCCATTTATCTTACAATGTCATCTACCGCCCAGCTTAAATGGCCTCTATGCATCGGCGAACAAGCTGTCATTATGTAAGAGAGGAGCACTGATAGGCTGGCCTAGGGCTGCAGTGCCAGGGGAAGACTCACGTCGCCATTGGAATACGGCTAGCATCAAATTGACACTGCCATTTTTTCTGATGCTTATGCCTAGTGTTTTTGTCTTAAAAAAAACATTTTAGATTCTTTTTGTGACTTCTCAGCTGGAAAAAATGGTAGAATGCAAAATTACAAATTTAACTCAGCTGGCAGAATTTTTGGGGGGGGAAATGTAACAGGGCGGCACGGTGACCGACTGGTTAGAGCGTCAGCCTCACAGTTCTGAGGACCCGGGTTCAATCCCCGGCCTCGCCTGTGTGGAGTTTGCATGTTCTCCCCGTGCCTGCGTGGGTTTTCTCCGGGCACCCCGGTTTCCTCCCACATCCCAAAAACATGCATTAATTGAAGACTCTAAATTGCCCGTAGGCATGACTGTGAGTGCGAATGGTTGTTTGTTTCTATGTGCCCTGCGATTGGCTGGCAACCAGTTCAGGGTGTACCCCGCCTCCTGCCCGATAACAGCTGGAATAGGCTCCAGCACGCCCGCGACCCTAGTGAGGAGAAGCGGCTCAGAAAATGGATGGATGGATGGAAATGTAACAGTATATATCACAAAAGCTTTCCATTTATTGTGACTTTTTACAAATACAGACAACTTATATCATGCTGTAGTCAGCCTTAGTCTGCTGGTAAAATCGGCCATGTGAATGTTAAGTGAACTGTACTTTTGTCTGAACTACAGTACCAAACAATTGTACAATTGAGAGTATACCAACTGAAGAATCATCAACTTTAGAAACTAACGAAATATATAAAAAAAAAAATACTAATAATAATAACACTGAGCTCCCCCCCCCATGTCTTTTAAGGTGTACAGTTTAACTTCCACACTTTCCATCTGGAGAGCCCTCACGACCACTTATTGGTGGCAGAGAACGGCAGCTTCTCCCAGCCCCTGTGGAGATTGACAGGCTCCACGTTGCCTACACCTCTGAGCGCCGGGTTGTTTGGGAACTACACGGCTCAGATTCGATTCCTTTCTGACTTCTCCGTTTCGTACGAAGGGTTCAACATCACATTTTCTGGTGAGCATGTATTCCATGTTTTCATAACCATTTGTTTGTAGGTATAGGTTTTCTGCAAAATGTGCATAACGCAATACGGCATCATCAGTGATTTCAGGGGTCATCAGGGGTGCCACGGTGAATGATCAAAATGTATTCATTACAATTATATCTTTGTTCATGTAGCTATGCCAGCAGCATATAGTGACTGGTACATTTGCTTTGGTACATTTGCAAAACAGTGAGTGCATTTCTCAAAACAATTTTTACAAACAAAAAACACCATGGATTACAGGCAAAAGCCAGTCTCTTGCTCAGAATCCTCACTTCATCTCGCAAAAGTAAATATATGTGTGACTGAACATGTCGGTACTGTAAGTCTTTGTGTCACTGTGTATGGATAAGACTTTTTAAGTCATGTTGTCATAATAACGCGGTACAATCCAGCTAATAAGTAAGTAGTGAGCCAATTTGTGAGTAAATTGAGATGAGGTCATCGTTATTTCATTATTTTTATTTGACGGTGTAACGTGAGGTTTTTTCTTTTGTAGAATGGTTCAGTAAAGGTTGGAAAACATTGCAGTATATAACCTGTATGAACAAGGAGCACTGGAAAGTGCTTATTCCCTGCTACAGGGCAAAAAATTACAACGGCACAATTTATTTACATTTGTTTTTAATGAGAGGTATTAAGACATAATAAGAGTTTTGGCTGAGGAGGGATTTTGTACTGTGGACGTAAATACTTGCCACACCTTAATACTACCCTTCCAGACGTAAAATCCTGTATCCTTAGAGTATCGTCCTCCTCCTGGCTCCTCAGTTTAAGAATAGGTCAACAGTAAACACTATGTGAAAAATCACATTTATTGAAATAGAGTTGTACTTACACTGATGTTTAAAAACATCAAATTGTTACCATGAATACGCTGTTAAAACACATACCGAGTATGCAAAGAAACACACCCCTCTGGGAATAACGCGGTACAATCCAGATCTCGCTCAATAAAGGCTTTTCGTTCTCCCTGGTTTTCAAATACAATACTTCCATTTAGCATCCATCTAGTGTATGCTTTGGATTTTGTATGAGAAGCTTGAGTAATCGTAGCCATAAACTATATAAACTGTCATCATTCTGACAATATGTGCGTTCGGTGTGTTATTTTAAATAGCAATACTGCATGTGTGAATGAGGATATGATGTTTGTGTGATTCTTTGTTATTTAGAAAATACTATGATTCAAGGATTCTGGTTCAAAACCATAAAAACTCAAAATGTCCCACGTTGAAGAAGTCAAGTCAGGCAAAACCTTTTTAATTAAAATGGCCTTTTTGAACAGGCTATTTTCACAAACAGCAGTGCTGAGGTTGTGGGATAAAATACTATGTGTTACCACTAGCAACATGCAATTACATGCACCCAACTATGAATAATCAAATTGTTAATTACGTGTCTTAGTCTTACATTTTATTCTGCATGAGCCTTTGATTTTTGATGATGATTGTGGTAGTAAATTGCGGTGGTTTCAAGCTTGTGATGTGTGTACATTTGTTTTCAGAACAATATGTTCATATCTTTGTGTTTATTTTTGTGTTTTTTCCAGAATATGATCTTGAACCATGTGAGGATCCAGGAATCCCACCCTACAGTACCAGGAAGGGCCTCCAATATGGCGTGGGCGATGCCCTCCTCTTTTCCTGTTTCCCTGGTTACAGACTAGAGGGTCCTGCGAGAGTGGTGTGCTTAGGGGGCAGGAGGCGGATCTGGAGTTCCCCTCTGCCAAGGTGTGTTGGTAGGTGGTCACATATTTTATTTTAGCCTCCATCACCCCCCGTACATTCTTACATAGTCATGTATTCAATTCATAGTCATTACAAAAGGCAGGTCACAGGCACTTAATTACAGTAGTTCAATCTTTTTTTTCTTGTTTTTTTGTTTTTTTTGTTTCAGTATGTAGTTTCATTATACTCTGAACACCAATGGCATGCTTGCTTCCAAATGTTTGTTCTAGACTGTGTTACAAGTCTTGAGTCCCAACAGATTGTTAATTTAAAGACAATACAGTTGCTAGTTTGATTCTGCTGCATTCATAAGGTTAACCACAGCTTTTAAGAGAATGCTCAACTTCAAACATTGGACCTTGAACATACTTTTCAGACAGTATCGTCACTCTTGAAGTCATTTAAAATTTGACTGCCGTTTTACAAAAATTGTTACATTTTGTCATTCTGCCCCTGAGTGGACTGGCAAATTTGAATTTTTTAGCAAAAATGACTGTTAATCATAGTCAGATGGCACTGCGATTATGTTGATGCACCAATCGGCATACAGTTGTAGACTCTGACCACATTCCCCATCTCATCCCTCTCCATTAATTTTCCTATGCATGAGAGAATAAATACATAATGTATGCACTGAGTTATAATCATATAGCAATTGACTTGTTCTCTGCTCTCTCCTAAACCTTCCCTCTCCCCTTTCCACTCTTCCTTTCTGCTCTCCTGTTGGTTTCCCCGTTCCCTCTCTTTCTCTCTAGCTGAATGTGGCTCCTCCGTGACTGGCATGCAAGGGGTGCTTCTCTCCCCCAACTACCCCGGTTACTATGGTAACAACCACGAGTGCATCTACTCCATCCAGACGCAACCGGGTAAAGGCATCCAGCTCAGAGCACGAGACTTCCGATTAGAGGAGGAAGACAAACTCAAAGTGAGAGCTGGGAAGGAGTTTCCCTCCCCGTGTTTGCAGCATTGTTAGCATGGATACAGCTACATGCTCACCACTGATCATCCTAATAAAAGATCCCCCTCCCCTATTATGACACTTTTCAGGTGTTTGATGGCAGCAGTAATTCGGCTCGTCTGCTCGGAGTGTTTACAGGCAACGACATGCTCGACACGACCCTGAACTCCACCTCCAGCTCCATGTGGTTGGAGTTCATCACCAATGCAGACAATACCAGCAAAGGCTTTGAGCTACACTTCACTAGTAAGTAACAAGCTCTCTGTCACACTTAAACTCTTCCTCGTGATAAAGAAAACGTAGTATGGGTTAGGGTTGCCTTCCTGTTTCCACCTATTCCTACATACAATCCATGTTTGACGTTTTCCCTCCTACCAAGGCTTTGAACTGGTGAAATGTGAAGATCCCGGCACACCCCAGTTTGGCTACAAGCGAGAAGACAAGGGTAATTTTGCAGGGAGCACTGTGTCGTATAGCTGTGATCCTGGCTACACCCTGAAAGGCCCTGAGGTGCTAACTTGCCTGAGGGGGGAGAGGAGGGCTTGGGGCAGCCCCCTGCCGCTTTGTGTTGGTGAGTCACATCATCATCGTACAAAGTTTGACTTTATTTGGCAATATGTGCAGATGGTGATCCTCAGCCAAAGGTCTGGTCGTATTCCATAGTCAGTGTTAGAAAATTCAAGATATTTGGTGTTACTGCCCTACGGTTCTGGAATAAACTGCCAGTGGAAAGCAAGCACTTTGTTCCTTTGAATCACTTTCTCATAAATGTGTTATTATTTCGGCAGCAGATATACTGGAAAGACAAACAGTAATAATCTATTTTTGTTAATTTAGGTTCACAGAGAGTTCATATTTTAGAGATTATTATAAGAAGCATTAAAATAACGACATAAATGTCACTGACAATATACTTTGTAGTCATTCATCTAACATTTTAGTTTTTGAAACCCCTTCTTTTAAGACTGCACAGGCAGAGATAACAAACTTCATTTTATATTAGTGTGCCGTGTTTGCTCTATTTATATGACAGGAAATGATTATATGTGACCTCTGGTGTTTGTTGTTTGAATGCATAATAGTGAGGTGCATTCGTGAATTTATAATTTTTTTTAAATTATATTTTTCTCCCTCTGATGGTCCTTTACCAATATTAGTGGCTTATTTATTATATTGTTATTTTTAGCTTTGGCCTATTTATTGTAGTCTTCATGTGTTTCACTCGTAGCTGGCTGCTGTATTTCAGTGCAATTGTCTTGTCCTCATACCGTAATCGTTATAATTCTTCACTCTCCATTTGTATCCTGTATGAAGGAGCTATTATGATGTCGGAGGAAAAGCAGTTACATTATTCTTGTCAGATGAGATGGCACCCGGAATATGAACACACTACTTGCATTTTTTTGGCCCACAAATGTTTCCTTCTCTTTCCAGCTGAATGTGGGGGCACCATTAAGGATGAGCCCACCGGTCGGATTTTGTCTCCAGGGTACCCAGCTCCATATGAACACAACTTGCACTGCGTGTGGACCATTGAGGCCGCTCCTGGGAGCACTATTAGGTTTGAACAATGCTCTTTATTTTCTTTTGGTGCACTTGCTGCTAGTTTGATTACGTTCTTGGCTTCCGTTAAATGTACTTCCATTTGTGGAACAGGATGCCATCAAACACATTGATCTGTAGTTGACTTCCTTCTAGGTGGAAAAATACCACCTCGGATTGAGGGGGAAAAAAAAGTATTTCGGGCCCACTTTTGAAGAACAAGATATGACCATGTACGTTGTTCTATAGCTGGCTTCTCATACTGACATATTACATCAAAAATGTGGGACTAGTATTGTCTGTGTGTTGCTACCAACAGTAGCTTTAGGACATTACCAGTTGATACATGGCTGCTACATCCCCTTCGCAAGGCATCCAGCATCACAGCAGTTATCAACAAAAACCCAAGCATCCTGGGACTAAAACATGTAGCCTATAGTAAGGCCCACATGATTGTGCTTTCTGTCAGTTTCAGTGTAACAAAAGTAGTGGTCTCGGAAATTGCTCCAATGTCAGGCACACACTCCGATAATCCTCATACAGTGTGACCAATATGTTAGAAATATTATCATTTCCTTGCTCTATAGACAGGAATGAATGTGTTGCTGTTCATTGTTTTGAATAAACTTTGTTTGTTGTTGTTTTGTTTTTTTTGGCCAACTCTTTAAAGTCACTCCTAAAGATTCTTGTGCAAAGTATCCAATTTTGTCTCGCAATGCATGTAAAATAATACAAAGCTTCTACAGAATTACGCAGGATGCATCTGAATGTGCATTCTTAACTGCGTGCACATGAAATGTAGTTTTTCCTTATTCTCCTGCCATTTGGAAAATTAGCCTGTAGACATGTCAAGACCTCTGCTAGTCATCTCAAAATGCTTATGATTGAAATGCATGACACTCCTGGACTTATGCCAATGACGGTGTTTTGGGTCTGAGCATATTTACAGAAATTAAATAAATAGCCTTTTTCATTTGCAGTCAATGTATGACACATGCATTTCATAACGGTGCTTTAGCTTGCATACAATGCGGGCCACTGCAAATACATGGGGCTTGACATTGTTGTGTCCCTCATCATTCTTCGTAAAGGTTCATTAGTGAGTTTGGCACCTCTAGTTCTTTGGCATTCCCCCTGTCAGACATACTTCACATACATGCCTTTGATCCTGCCCATATAATTCATTATTGAGAAGAATATGCAAAGTATTTGTCAAAGTAGTCCTCATATATCAAATAGCATTGCTGAAGGTAGCACAGAAGTCAAACAAACATTTGTGAGCTGTATAGAACAACGGCAACCTTGAAACAACAAAAAGAAAAGAAAAGAGGAGAGGATAGGAGATTACTGGTGGGCACAGGATAAAAATCAAGATATGAAGAAATAAACTATAACTGTAGCAACAGACCTTCAGTGAACTATCTTAGTGATTACTGTTATAGAAAAAGAAAGTGGTACTTTAGTGGCATGCCCTCTGATTTCAGAAATAGTCTCTGTGGTTGGAACCACTGCCTCACAGCATGTAGGTTCTTGTGTGCTGTTTTCTCATGTTCACGTGCATCTTCTCTCTGGGCAGTCTAGCTTCCTTCCAAAAGTGAAAAAATAAAATAATAATAATAATAATAATAATAATAATAATAATAATAATAATAATAAACATTGTATGTTAGGTTAATTGATATGTCAGCACTGTGACTGAGTGGTGATTTTTATTTTCCAGAGTGTACCCCGCCTCTCACTTTATGTCAGATGGAATAGACTTCAGCCATCCCTCCTGACCTTCCACAGGATTAGTGCTATAGAAAATGGATGGATTGTGACCAGATTTTCTCTTTAGATCTTTCTTTATAATTATTCCATTGAATAATCAAGTCACATCACACAAATAAATGATGCATTATATGTTCGGTCTTTTTGAGCGAGTAGTGTGCATTTGTTTCAACCCGGATTGATGACTCCACAGTGACTATCGACAGGATCTACTTGCACACATTGCACACATTTTTTTTTCATTTATTTACTTCTTATTTTTATATGCAATGAAAGACCTGTTTGATATTCAGTAAAGCTCCACAGAGAAGCTAATTAGTATTTGTGTTGGTGGCTAACCTCAACTAAATCTGGAAACAGTTGTAGAATGACATCATTGACCAAACAAAGGAAAAACTGCAGGTGCAGCATGTGTCTCTGTTAGAGAAAATGAAGCACTCTTTTACATGAACGGGAATGTTTTCAACTTCCGTGATTCTCTGCAGGGCGTTCATCTCTTTACATGATATACAATATAATTGATACTGTATGTTATTGTAAAGTCAGTATTTCATCATCAGTATAAGTATTATCCAATCTAATCCACTCCAACTTTTTTGATAAGCACTTTAAAATTAAGCATTACACCACAGTGCTAAATAAAGCAAAAAAGATCACACCAAAGACAAAGAGTTTCAAATAAAACACATAAAATAAAATAAATGAATTAGTCAACATATCTCTGTTTCAAATGCCAAAGAGAAGAGATCTGTTTTTTTAGTGATGTGATGGGAAAAATAAAGTAAACAAGAGGCTTGTCAGGACAGCACATGTGAACATTAAAATCAATAAGGACACGGTCATAATTTGGCCTGAAGTCATTGTTGTTGTTTTTTATTATGCACCCTGTACCATTTGGACGTGCAAAGGCAATTTGCCCCATTGCCTTCATAATGCGTATAAAGTGTTAATATCTATAATTTTTAAATCCACACACACACTCAACACACTAAAGCCAGGCTCCCCACAGAATTTGCGATTGCAGCATGACCATTTTGTATTCAGAGCGCTCTCCAATTCTCTCTCTGTTTCTCTCATATGAATACAAAACAGTTAAAGCAGAATCAAAAGAGACCCATTGAATTGCATCTGTCCCAATCTTCTCTCTTTAGTGTGAACACATGACACATGATTGAACTGTTTTATCACATTAAGAGGCAGACAAGAGTCAAGAATAAAACCCCGCGCTATAAGGCTTCATTACCCAACTTTCTATTGTTCTATGATTTGCGCGGGGGATGACAAATCATTTTTCTTAAAGAAATATGTTGTTTTTCCTCACAGAGCACCCAATCATGTGTGTCCAGAGTAAACATTTACATTAAAATGGAATTTAACAAATCTCACCCAAGTTTGTAAAAATCACTTTAAAAGCTTGTCATAACACAATTATTTTTCTCTTATAATACAAATTCAGTTTTAATAGTGTCTACATCACACAGCCAGGAGAAAGTTTTGTTTTTCAAAATATTTTAGAACGCTTCCCTTATGAACTCTTTTCAGAATATTGTGTTCTGTGACAACAACAATTGAACATACCAAAAGAAAGAGCAGACACTCCTCTTTCACCAGTACAAAAAAGTTTACCATTACTTACTCCTGTCATCCCAACACCATGCACCTTTTCCAGGCAGACACCCAGCAATTGTTAACAGTGGTCTTATTTCAGATCCCTCCCGTGCCATTAGCTTTCTCCACCCACTTTGATCTCTGTCAGTGAACAGATAAATATCAAAAATAGAACATGATGCCATTCAATATTTGGCAGCACTTTAAGGTGCCTTGGAAAAAAAGCAATGTTCAGAACTCTCGCATGCATCCTTAACACACGAAACACATGTAACAATTTCTCACAAACAACAATATGATGTAGGTAGGATAAACTAAAGGAGGCTGCAAAACAACATTGAGAACATTTAAGCAACCAGAATAATAGGAGGTGAAACTGTAATAATACATTCTGGACTGATGGCAAAAATGGACCGACTTTGGCTTCCGGCCAACTCCAAACTCAAATTTGACTCTCACACAATCAATTCCCATTTTCTCAAAGTCTGTGGGAAGCCACTGTCCTTGATTCGTTCGTAAATATATTTGGTAAGCTTATCGCGGCATGCCATTTTTTTTGTTTTCTTACAGTATACAAACTACGTAATCAACAAATATGTTTTTTTGGTTTTTTTTTTGCAACCAGATTCAGCTTAGAGCCCAGTTATGACTTCTTACATATCTATGATGGGCCAGACTCCCTTTGGCTTGAGGTGTCATTGAGTTCAATCACGTAAATAACTTCATAGTGCAAGGAAAGAAGTCCTATTTTATTTGATTATTATCTCTCTGGTCTTTCCAAGCATCCCGTCGTATTATAAGAGCCACTCAAACAGATGTAAAACAACTAAATTCATGCACATTTTACTGATGAAGTGATATAAATTAAACATTGTCTTGATTCACCGTGTCAATTCTATGTCTCCAGATGTACGTAATTAGAGAAGAAATTACTCACAAATGGCTCACTACTTTACATATCCATGAATACAGTTTGTGTGAATGTACAATATCCTTCTCACTTTGTTCCACATGCACTTTGTTCACAATCACGACAACTTGACAAATCGGCAATGCGCTGTATTGGCCTTCACAGAACATTGCGGAGTAGCCTCTGGCTGCTGCCTGTGCCTCACACGCTGTGGAAATCGGATTCTGACACCAATTATGCTAACACGGCAGGAAGTTATTTCTAAACGTCAACATATCAGCGGGTTGCTGTTTTACCAATGCATCATTTGAAGCTCAAAGGCTCTGCATTGCTTGTGTCTGTGTGTGTGTGTATGTGTGTGTGTGTGTATATATATACAGTATTTGTGTGTGGAGTTGAATTCAAAATGGTACTTTTTACTGTCTTTGCTGGATTACTAAATAGCCAAACTTTAAATCTAAAGTCTCCAAACCCCAAATACTCTAGATATCTCTTATGAACAATGTTCCTTAAGTGTATTTTTATTGAAAATTACTCTATACTTTGTCCAAAAAAATGATTTTAATTTTTTTTTTTTTTGGTAACATTTAACGCTGATATGAATCTATTGAAGCTAAAGTCATGTACTTCTACAGTCATATCTAGTTCCACATGCCTCTTCATGAACAAGACCAGCCTGCTGGTTCAACTATAGTAGGTAATATTTGGAATTGCCGAAGCCTCTGCGCCATCCATGGAAGACGTGGCATTACCCCAGTAGAGCGGTTGAAAGAACGCTGTGTCATTTTGACTGACACTTCATTTACATTTACTAGCCAAGCTCAACATAATTTGCTTGTGCCTCCTCATCTCATCCCAGGACAGCTCTTTGTGTGTGTGTGTGTTTATTGATTTATTTTTAAAGAATTGAGTCAGCAGGGGCTGTAGCGATTGTGATCAAGACTGACATGCTGTATATATTATTTAAAAAAAAAAATCAAACTTTACACTTAAGTAGGTGTGAACACTGAATATTGAGAGCCAGTTTGTATAAAACTTGATCTTCTTGCATATGCTCGAGACCGCAAGCAATTGAGAATATCGTCAAGAATCCACTGCATTGAGACTGGCCTACTTTTGCACACTCAAACACACATATTCACATCCAGCTCGCTTGTAACATCCAGCTGGATGATAGCTGTCTTTGGTGAAAGTGAAGAGTACATATTTTGACAGCAACATCTTTTTGATATAGAGCTGAAAATTAAATGCTGGGGCTGAAGTAGCTGCTTGACTGACACTGCAAAACATCCATTGAATGTTCTGCATCTGGTGTCTGTGATTATATTTAAAAATGCCGTTTGTCCCTCTGCTTGATTTCTGCCCTTATCTTTTAAGGGCCTTTGATCTGTTGTTATTTTAAACGCATTACTACTTTTGGTGCACCGATTCATTTTAATGCATTGTAGTTTGATTTCAATCCATTTATATTCTCATGATTAACTCTAAAAAGAGTATTACCAAACAAATTGTTTGGTGCTGACAAATGTACAAAAAAAAAGTCTTCCTTTACTGTGATAACAGCGTTTTGATTTTGATTAGTTTTATAATATCTGTTGCAGTGGTTTTGCGTTCACCACATTATACTCAGAGGTGTCTCCATTGTGGTAATGGCTCTCAATGGATTGTGTAGGTGTACATATAATGTCCCGTATAAGGAACAGAAGGAAGGTTTCGCCCTTTGTAGTTTAGTTTCCTGAATATTAACATGAGCTGCATCATTTCCCTTTGCCTCTAACCGTTTATTAATTAAATGTGTCTTCTCCTCAACTAGTCTGCATTTCCTGGTTTTCCACACCGAAGAGATCCATGACGTGCTTCAGATCTGGGATGGGCCCAAGGACGGTGGGGTGCTGCTAAGGGAGTTGAGTGGCTCCACGTTGCCGCCAGATGCTCACAGCACCTTCAATGCCATCAGTCTGCAATTCACCACTGACTTCTTCACTAGCAAGCAAGGCTTTGCAATGCAGTTCTCTGGTGAGGCTGAGGATCATGACGCTGCTGAGAATGATGAAAGGGGAAGGTTTTGACAGTTTTGTTTGAAAGAGAGAACACAAATCCTCACAGGTTAACTTTTTTTCATGGCAATGATACTTTCATCTCAGTCAGGTTCCTTTTTACTTCCCCTGCTCCTTCAGTCTCTACCGCCACCTCATGTAATGACCCGGGCATGCCGACTAATGGGACCCGCAGCGGTGACAGCAGGGAACCAGGGGACCATGTGGTTTTTCAGTGTGACCATGGCTACATCCTCCAGGGCGCCAACAGAATCACCTGCACTGAGATCAGTGGCCGTTACTTCTGGCAACCAGACCCTCCAACTTGCACAGGTACTCGCATGAAGCACAGCATGCAAAGTGAACTGTGGCTCATAATGACACGAGTATGATGAGTTCAAGATTTCAAAATGTTGAAAAGGTGTTATATACCAACAACCACTACATAACCTCAGTGGCTTCTCTGACTTCTGTAAAGATTAGACAAAAGAGTTCCCCAGCAGACTAAATAGCTTAGGTAATGTGTTTGCATTGTGCCCTAGACAGTCACTGCAACAGACATATCTGATTATAACGCCTCTCCACAAACAACATAGACTCTCTGGCCTGACATTAACTATTGCTGTTTTAGCATGTGATCAAACTTGGTGCTTTGAGGAAAAAAGGAAAAACAACAATTAGTATAAAATATTATTTTATTTTAGTCAGATTTTCTGTTTGACCTACTTGTTTGAATTTTTGAATTTTCTTCAAAGCTCCATGTGGAGGCAACCTGAGCGGTCCAAGTGGGCTCATCCTTTCTCCGGATTATCCGGAGCCTTACCCTCATGGGAGAGAGTGTGACTGGACTGTTACTGTCACAGAGGATTATGTCATCGCCCTCAACTTCAACCAGTAAGTTTAACTAACTCTCTGAATGGCTATATTGTTGTGGCCCGCGATAGAGCGATAGAGACAGGTACGCTCACCAAGGGACTGTGCCACCAGGCAGGGCGTGCCATTTTTTTTGTTTTCTTACAGTATACAAACTATGTAATCAACAAGTATTATGTTTTTTTTTTTGCAACCAGATTCAGCTTAGAGCCCAGTTATGACTTCTTACATATCTATGATGGGCCAGACTCCCTCAGCCCATTGCTTGGAAGCTTCTACGGCACAGACGTTCCCGATCGGATCGAGAGCAGCTCCAACAAACTCTTCCTGGCCTTCCGCAGCGATGCCTCCCTCAGCAGCAATGGATTTGTGCTTCAGTACACAGGTTAGGACTTTGTGTGCATTGTTTCTTCTAATTTTCTTTTTGGACTAGTCTGGGGTGAATGTGATTCCTTGGAATTAACTACTGACCAAGGCCTACCTTGGAGACAGACTAAATCAATGAATTCAGTAGACAATAAGGTGACTGCAGTAGTGCTTAAGCTCTTTTTTGCTATTTACTTTGCCTTGCTTGCCTCACTATATTGTGTAGACAAAATACAAATGTGTTTGCTGTTATGTCCAGACATTGATGTACCACAAATGTACTTTTGCTGTTTATGTTATTATCACCTCCCCGGAAAATAAGTGATACTATTATGAAAAAACCTTTTCTAAATTGCAGTAGCACAATAACAGACTCTTTCACTCCATATACTTATCTATGAGCACCCCAAGTCCTCTTTTTCTTGTCTTATTTTATTTTAATCAATAATTTTATTGCTCTTTCATCTGGTAGACTCATCTCCAGTCATGTATTTACGGTGCGTGATACAATGAGTCATAATGCACCGGCAATCTGGTCAGGCAGGTGGACTCAGTATGAGACTCATCACAATTCCAGTTTCCACACTTTCAATTCTTAACAACAGTAAACCATAAGCAGATAAAATATGAATTAGCTCCCCAGTTGTGAACAAACAACATGGCACAAAAGCTCATACGGCTACGGGTTGGTGTATTTGGTGAGCGGGGCCCAGTTGACAAGTAGGCCCAGTGAGTGTTTGGTCAGCCTGCCATTGAAAATTGCATTACAAAATCAGCCTGCGGTGCTGTCAGTCTGTTTACTAAGGAATCTTTTTGTTTCTATGTCTCTGGCAGTGTCTGATGGGGATCTCCGGGGAAATATGTAGGCAAAAATGTTCCATGGCCGGATTACATTTGAATAACGCACACTGACATCACAAAACAAACATCTTCACTCTTTCGTCTGTCTGATCCAATACCATCATTTTACTCTTTCACTTCACCTCACATCGAATCATGTAAACTCTTTCGAGTCTTTTTTTTTTTTTTTTTTTTTTTTTACTGGATGAGGTCTCACGTCCATTTTCTCCTGCACATATAAAATGTCCCAAGAAAACCCTTGTTCTTGTTAAAGTAGCTACCTCTTTTGAAGCGACTGACATTCTTCCATTGGGTTTAGTATGCGACTACAACTGTTGCTTGTTAGAGTCACAGCTTAAATAGGGGAAATGGGTCGGAGATTGAAGTCTGCCAAAGTAGAGGGATAAAACTGACAATAGCATTTGCTTTGGGGTCCACCTGAAAATAAGCCATAGTATATACTTGAGATCCAAGTTATAAAGTGCATCATGACAATGATCTCAATGCATCATGAGAATGATCTAGATATTGATTTGATGAATCAAACAGGAGGAGGTTGCTATCTTAACCGCAGGCGTTGGAAAAAGAAAATTGGAGCAGAAGCCCTGCTATGATACAGGGAACCCATGCCAGGGCCTGAGGCATGATTTGCTTAGACGTACATGGGGGGTAGTCCTCAGATATGGAAGTGAGCTGTGTTTAAAGAAAGAGATCAAGGCATGTGAATTATACGGAATTGACGGGTGGTCTTTGTCACCTGATACCTATGTGACAGATTGAGCAATACCTCTTTCTTACACCCTCATAAGCGGTGACTTATGTGTGTTTGGATATGATGTTTTCGTGCGTTTGTGAGCATGAAAGGAAGCGTTTGTATGTGCATTGTCTTCTCCCCTGGAATGGACAACAAAAGTTATGTGAGAGAAGCGGTTGTGTGCACTCAGCAGACCTTGGCCCAGACCACTGCCACTTTCAATCAGCTGCCTGTCTATCTGCAAAGCCGTACACATACCGTCAGCAGCGGCAGATGAGACGGTGCCGTCAAGGGCCAGAGAGAAAAGACAACCAATGACATAGATTTACTTAAAATAGAAAAGCAGTGTAAAAAGTGTAGGAGGCTACAAAAGAAAGCTAGGATAAGTCACTGCTATGGATGTAAAAATCATTTCATGTATGTCAACATGTGCTAAACATGCCTTATTTTCCACTGTGTTACCTCTTTCCACACAGAGAACCCGCGGGAGTCATGCTTCGAGCCGGGTCTGGTGCGCAATGGGTCACGGGTGGGAACCGAACTCAAGCTGGGCTCCACCGTCGCTTACCACTGCGACAGTGGCTACACACTAGAGGGAGGACAAACCCTCACATGCATCATGGGAGCAGATGGCAAGCCAAGCTGGAACAAACCCAAACCCATCTGCACTGGTAAACACTGACATCTGGAGACAGTCCAGAGAACCCACACATTCCATACCAATGCTCTCTGATTTATCCCATGTAAACATACACTTAAAATGGCTGTTTGCGTGGTTTACTGTTACAAGGGGTGTAATGTAGCATATGAAAATGGATGGATGGATGGGGTGTAAGGGCGTACATGGCAAAGCATAAAACTGCTTATGTTTTGTGCAAACAGGGACATATTTAATGACGTCAAATCAGTATTTTTATTCTACATTGTTGTGACTGAGTTGAAGATCCGATCGCATTTCATGATAATAATGAATTTATGCAGAAATCCATGTAATTCCAAAGCATTCACATACTTTTTCTTGCAACTGTACATTAGTTCCACATATCTTCAGATTGGTGATGCACCCTAAAACCCTGCCTCGCCCTGATAAACCCAGAGGGAGACTTGAAAAACATTGCAATTTTGCTGTGGCAAACACCAGTGACACCTTGCAGCCAAAGCCCGATCAGACAAGGAAAAGTAATTTAGGAGTGATGGAACAGAGTGGGTGGGCAAGCACTAAGAAAATTAATCAAACATTACAAGCTCCGTACATTTTTCTTCTGTGCTTGCCATGAGATTGTTGATCATCTCGTCTATCGTGTCTAATTATTCTGACTGTCTTTCTAGCGCTGTGTGGTGGACAGTATTCTGGTTTGGAAGGAGTGGTCCTGTCTCCTGGTTACCCTGGCAACTACAGCAGTGCAAGGATATGTCTTTACTCTGTGGTGGTTCCTCAAGATTATGGTAAAACAAGGACTATACAGTATTATTTTATTTGCTGTTGGCTATCATACAGTATATTGGTTAAATTGCTCATTTAGGTATGAGCCTAGACAGGTCTGTCCTCAATAGTTTCCCCATGAACCGACAAGATAATGCCACAGAGATTTATTTTCAGAACCATCATTGGCAACACTTAATATTTTCCTCAAACTCTTCTCTATAGGTTTGGGTGGTATCTGATGCAAAAATGACTAGAATTGTATTTTTTTCAGCACTCTATCATAGACAACCTTTAATATTTTAGTCAAACTTTTCTCTATAACTTAGGGTGATATCTGATGCAAAATGAATGGGTCAAATTTCTTACATTTTGCTTATCAGCAATCTACCAGCAGTAATTTTCTTTCAAGGATTACTGTTGTCACCTTTGTGCCATTAAAGTCTCAACTGATTTTCCTCAAACTTTTATGGGATTATTTTTCAATGTCAAAGAGAGTGAGAACCCCGCAGTAATGGTAAAACAGCCTGTAAAAGTAAAACTGCTGTAATGCTGCCCAACTACTGTGACTGTCACTCAAGAAATTTAATCACTATTTTACATATCCAGCGAGGAAAATACCTGACCCCTAATTGGTATGTGGAAGATCAAGTTTTATCAACCCTTTTGAAATTTCCATATTAAGAAAGTGCAGCTTTCCAACGTGAAAATGTGACCAGATAGCCGCAAGCAACTGAAAAAAGAAAAAAAAGTTATTTTAGAGAAAATCTTTCTTGTTGGATGCATTTTGCCCTCCCTGGCTCACATACTGGTTCTGATGTTCTCTTTATCCTCTAACTCGTTTCTCTTGCTTCTCATTGACATCAGCATTCATGTCATATCATTGTTAATTCAAACTAAGCAACTTGCTTGTGGGTACGCAGGTGTGGTAAATGTACCCATTAGAAGATGCGGCAATGCTTCAAATAAATAACATCACAAGGCTCACATCCTTCTTGTTGGAGTTTCCATGAGTGACTGAGACAGAATTGACAGTATGCAATATACCATGTTTGCATCTTCCTAGAAGTTGATTCCAACGCCCAAGAATAACTATTCAGGCTTTTTTATAGAATGCAGGCAGAGATGATGTATGACTGGTTTAACCCACTGACGAAGATCAGTTAATGGGAGCTGCTGAGGCATGATTGTTTCTTTGCAGTTAAGGTCCTGCAACCGATGAAACACACTGACCTCAGGCCCCCCTCTGCTCTCCTCCACTTTCCTATATCCTCCTTGTTCCAGCAGTAACAGTTGAGAGATTTGGTTAACGGATGAAGGTGGCTGTCATTGCTAGAAAACCTTTCATCTGCTGACAAAGCATTGAGCCGAGGCACTAATTTGAAAATTCCCTTTTGTCACATCAGTGATGGGTTGTGTTTTTATAAGTGGCAACATTATCCACCTTGCATGAGTTCAGACAGGATCTTTGATCTGTTGATCGTTACATACTTGCATGGATTTAAACCATATTTCAACAAAATTTCTAATTCCACCACCTGTTTTTCCTTTTCTAGTGGTCTTCAGCCAGTTTGCATTCTTCCAAACAGCTCTGAATGACATTGTGGAGGTTTTTGATGGGCCGACACAGTCCTCCCGTGTTCTTAGCTCTTTGTCTGGAACGCACACAGGTAATGCATGCAAACAATGAAATATACAGTACATATGCCTACATTCATGCTAGCTGGTTTCAGAGGGTGACAAAACAAATATATGCAGTTATTGAATGGCAAACATGCCTTACTTGAACAGCTTTAGTTTCATATCCAGGAACAGCGGGTATAAATTTTCTGATTCATTGACAGTTTGATCTCATAGGCATTATTACTGACATGACTGAGAACTAAATGAGATGTCTAAGCTTTCTCCCTTATTACAAGGATTGCATTGACATATTGCTGACAGAGGCAAAGATGCGGCAGCAGGTGGGCTCTACTGAGCTGTAACACATTGCATAAGCGACAGCAGCATCTTACTTCGTCGCAACGGTAACAAATCATCAGACATGCTCATGATTGCGTCCAAATACACCTGTATTAGTGTGACAAAATGTGTATGTGCTAGCAGTTATACAGATCAGCAAACAAGTATTTTATTTAATTAATTTTTTTAACAATGTAAAGAACAGTAATGCCAGAAAATACATACACTCGAATGGCTGATTAGTTTTGCATCTTCTTTCAACTTTGCTTGGTTTTCACCCATATACATCTATCTGGTTTCCATATTTGGTACATCTGCAACTAGTTGTAATACAAATGTAATCAGGCAAAAACACAAATTTGAAATTCACAGTTGACATCCATTAAGACTTATTTTTTAAATAAATACTAGCGCAGTGTCACTGTTGACATCCAAAAATTTACGAAGATGTCTCCAATAAACGCAATGTTGTCAGATAAGTTCAGAATACCAGTCAACACCACGTAGTTTTTAGTCTTCAAGACTACAACAACTGCAAGTAAAGGCAGAATGCACGCAAATGAGATGGAATCTTGGCTGTCGCAACGCTATAATAAAATAGATGGACAAATTTGACAAATGCCACAAAAGATGTTAAACAACTTGTTTGAACGAGACAAACATTTCTCAAAAGTGGGAAGGTGTGAAATTAGAGCATTTCTGTATCTCGGTCAGTGACTTTTGACAAAAGCAAATATGATTACTTCAGTTTGTGTCCAGGGCAGGCCGGGGAAAGAGAAAAAAAACTGCAAAAAACATCTAGTTCACAACTCTGTAAACATGACGCTATATTAACCGGGGACTCCTGTCGGCCAACTCACAGAACTCACTAAGCGTGCAGAGCAAAGCAAAGCTCACACTGTCTGACAAAGGAAGAGAGAATTTAGGTCTACAAAGGTGGCTTCACCTAAGAACACAGGCATCATGCAAATATGTGCTGTGTGTTCTCAAATATCCAAATACTAAGGCAAGAAAGATAACAGGGGTTGGTGGTAGATAACGTATTATGTGCAATGTTTCTTGTAATGTTTTTTTGCTCACACTGTTATGCTTGGCAAAGTATACAAACGACCGTATATTTAGACAGGATTAGAAAATGCTGAAGATATAGATCCCGACAGAATATCATATGACATTTTTGAACTCAACGAAGACGCTTGATAGAATAAGGTAGGCAGCGTTAACAGCTTCGCTTTTCGGGAAAGACTTTCTACAGTAAGTGTGCCTCTGAGTTTACAAAGTGCATTCAGAGGTCACTGATTTTGTATGAGATTAACCAGAATGTGATTGATGGAGTTCAAATATTTAAACACCAAACTGATCCAAGGATGGTGTTTTGCATGAAAACTGTTTATTGCTTAACAGCTGGAACATTAATCTCAGCCATAACTTCTGAATCCAAACCAGCTAACTGACTTTCTGCCAAAGCTGTGCTGGCTTTGCTTCAAATCAGTGCAGAGGAGCTGTAAAACGGTGACCTGGTTTGCAGCTGGAAGCTGACCAGAGTTGTGATAAGCTACATGCTGACACATCTGATCTGTTAAGGTGAACGCATTCCCTGCACAGCAAATTATGAAGCGGTCACTATGACAGCATACTGCTGGGCTTTCCTGCAGTTAATGACCCAGCATGCCCTCGGGTCCTGGCTGTGGCACCCGACCAGTCATAGCCATGACACTTGTAGAGATGTGTCCCTGGAGTTCTCTTATGATGCAGGATCTACAGGAACAGATATATGAAGCACATATGCAGAATAAAGTGACAGTACAACTTCTGGAGAGACACAGGAACACACATAGTATGATGTTTCCTCAGGGGGTTAAGCATGTCTGCCTCCCCACTACAGCGCGACAGCAAGCAGACACGATGTAATGAGATCCTCCGCCGAGAGACTGTCAGCAGCTTGAGCACCAAAGACTGAGAGGCAGAGATGCTCAAGCAAGATGTCATGTTCTGCGCCTCCCATCTCTGTAGAAACATCACAGGGGTTTAATTAAGATGTTGTAAACAGGTTGAGATAATGCTAAAAAAAAAAAATATTTTTGGGGGGGTTTCTGTCAAAAAGAAATTTAACTACGGTATCTAGATAAATTATATTCTTGTGTTTTCATCACAAGTAAGAAACATACAGTACAATAATTGGACATACATGTTTACGTTTTGTGAATACTTGAGTCATCGTGCAAAAGAAAAATCGGGATGTCATGATGGTCCCTGATATTCTCGTATATTCCAACTGACGGAAGCACAATTGGGGTGTAGAAGCTGTCAAGTTGGTGACAGATTTTCAGCGACCATCTGATATTTAAAAAATATATATTTATTTTTCATTATTTAGTGACTGGAATTTTTATTTAATTTTTTATTTTTTATTTTTATTTTTATTTATTTTCAAGACAAATCCATCCATTTTCTGTACCACTTTTCCTCACAAGGGTCGCGGGGGTGCTGGAGCCTATCGCAGCTATCTTCGGGAGAGAGGCATTGAGCAATCCCAAGTCAGTGAGGTTTTAGTCAATGGTGGTTTAAGTCCAAACATCTGTCAAATCTATCAATATTTAATGAAAGATGATCAATAACATTTGCTTATACTAACATGCTGATGCACTGACACCCAAGCTTAAAAAACAGTGCTGCGCCAAAATGGATTGACCCCGATATATCAAAATTGGAACTCAACCTTGATTGACACCAGTATTTCTTCACTTTACTAAAAAAATGGCAATTGAGTTAGCCCTCTCTAGTTTTCAGTGGCTCAATTAGCCCTGTATGCAAGCAGTCAAAGCTCAGCTTAATTTTGTACAGCTGGACTGCCAGTGAGCCATGACTCAGGTGACGTTCAAGTCCCTCCTGAATGTGAAGAATGTCCTTTAAATACTGTCTACATTGCCCAGAGCCTCAGAAAGTATAGGTGATAAACCCGAGTATGAATTGAATTCTGTATTTCACACTCAGCCGACTGAAACCAGAAGAGATGAGTGTGCTGTGCCCACGTGTATACAGTATGCACTGAGGGCACTTAGTTTTTAACATTGGAAATTGTTTCTTTCACTCTATATCAGGCGAGTCATTGCCATTGGCGACAACCAACCAAATCGTGATACGCTTCACATCGAAAGGCCAATCCAGCTCGAGGGGATTCCACATAGTCTACCAGGGTGAGTGAGTGAATATCATGCAGGTGGCTGTACACACCTGCACATACACAAATTGTACATACAATTCTGAAATCTCCAATTGGCACTCCATAATTGATTCACTAACGATTCCTTCCGTACTCATCTCAGTCATTGTGTATATTTACAAACTGATCTTCAGCATCTAAAGATTAATATTACAAGATTACATTTGTTTAGATTTCATTCCCAAATTTTGCCATTCCCTCAAGACAAAAACATTTGCTCCGACCAGAAGGGGATGGCATGTTGATGTATTGTATTGCAAGTGAATCTTGATGACTCCACTGAAGTAATCCTGAAATATATTTAAAGTTTTTAGTCGGGAAAAGTGTGACATTTCACATCCACTTGTAATCTTTCATGTGCCTTCTCTTGCACAACATAGCTGTGCCACGAACCAGTGCGACCCAGTGCAGCTCAGTCCCCGAGCCCCGGAATGGCCGACGAATGGGCAACAATTTTGCTGTTGGCGCTGTGATTCGCTTTGAGTGCAGCCCAGGTTATGTGCTCGAGGGAATGACCGCCATTGAATGTTTGACAGTGCCCAACGCACTGGCACAATGGAACAGCTCCATCCCCAGCTGCATCGGTAGGACATGGATCTTGTACAAAGAAACACACACACTGGTTTTCATCTTCTTTCTTCCTTCTGTCCTCAAAACAACTTTCCTCGCGTGTGAGTCTTGTGTTAATCTGACACAGATTTGTGCTGCTAGCCGTTGCCTGTAGATCAAATAATCAGCCATGCAGCACGCAGGTGGCAGGTCACAAGTAAACCCCAGCAGAAACACACTGAGAAGTCCACGTTCAAAATCGGAGCATCCCCCAAACAAACACACACACACACACACACACACACAGGAAACTGTAACAGATGCTCTTACCAGATGTTAATGATGTTTCAAGACTGATGTTTCACTCTGGTGAAACAGTGGGATGTGATTTGACAATCAAAGATTTTATGAAGATATATATATATGATTAGAGGACATACATCTATATCTCTCTTCCACAGTTCCATGTGGAGCTAATCTTACCCATCGTACCGGGACCATTTTATCACCTGGATTTCCAGAGCCTTACCTCAACAGCCTCAACTGTGTCTGGAAGATTACTGTTCCGGAGGGATCAGGAATCCAGGTTTGTATTGTACTTATACTGGAAGCTGTGGGTCATGAACGGTCACTTCAGGAACCTTAACCTTCAGGAAGGGGAAATATAAAGTATATGCAGGGAATGGATCAGAAATCAGTCACTTCAGACAAATTCAGAACATATTAAGCGGTACAGAAAATGGATGGATGGATGGTTTTTCCAACAGTAATATTTAATTCCTGTTCTGTATTTAATCAGCTTTCAGTGGCCTGACCTCCGCACACACACGGTAGTGTTTAATTAGCTGACCAAGCAATAATTAACAGCTAATTAGCATTATTCCGATTACAGCTCTTTATGTAAAGAAGGAGGAAACTTTATAAGCTTTAAACAGGCTGATTTTACAAATAGTTATAATAGGCTTCGTTTAGAATGCACCCGTGATAAATGTATATTCACGTTTCTGCTCACTGAGTCGTCTTTGCAAGGGTTTGTCGCTTAGTCCCTGGGCATCTGCCAGCTGGGAAGTTTCTTGCCATCCATTTTAGCTGCTGTGGTTAATGGCTTCCGTGCTGTCCCTTAACTATTAGTTTCCGCCACCACAGTTGAATATCTGTTGGTCAGAAATGTGACACGACACCCTTAATTTCGCTGTACTACACACATCCATTGTGTGTGTTGACTTTTTTTAAAACCTTTGAAATGCAGGCCCTCCTTTCCCCCACTGACATTGTGCTCCGAAAAGGTGACGTGCCAATTTTGGGGGTTTGGTATTCTGTATCCATACTCGTTTATGTACGGTAATTTTCTTGTCTTTTGTATTCCAGGGTCATTGTCCCAGTTTTCATTGTCTTTGTCACATTTTTCAAGTCTTACCGGGACACACAAAAGCTGGTTTACAGTTGTGCATCAGCATAACAGAAACATTGCACCATGGCTGATGCAAGAGTTCTGCATGGAGTAAAATATTTATATTGTATGTGTCCGCATGCCAGTGCTATTGCAGTTCAGTTTGTCAAACAAAACCAACTTAAACTGAGCGGATTATCTAGATTTTATTTTTCACTAAGGCAAATTGGCAATGAGACAGTCACTGCAGTCTCCACTGCTGCATTGTAGTTACATTTGCAGGGCAAGTGCACCTTATAAGACTCTGGTGTCACAATCAAGAAAAGTCACAGAAGTTAACTGCCCTAGCATCACATTTTCTGTGGCCTCTTAATGAAAGATCAATGTGTGATCTCCCTCGTCATCTATTCGAGATGCACCACAGCTAGCAGACTCCCCCCGTCTTCAATTGGCCTGCCTGTAACCAATCTATAACCATCAGCGTAAGAACACCCCGTTTAGAAGGATGAGAGGTGGATGCAAATGATAGGCTGGGACAAGGTGAGAAAAGAATGAGGCAACATGGACCTTCTTTGCTAAATGTGGAAATTGTTGATAGCGTCCCACACGTTATAAAATGCACTATGTTAATGATGTATTTTTGGTAGTCATAAGTTATGTCAAAGCTAGCATTAAATCTGTAAGTTTAGTTGCTTCATAAATGCAACCTCTGAGGCTTGAGTGGAAACTCACTGCAGTTTTAATACTTTAAATGCCTTCAATTGCTGTAAATATCACATTCTCTTCAGATATGCTAATATATGAACATATTTTTAAAACCCACTCAAAACGTCATGCATTAGATATGAATACCTTTTATCTCCAAGTGAGCTAGTTATATAAAAGCTTCAAGTAGAAAATTATGATGCACAACAACCTGAAGTTGGTATACGGGTAAAGTTTTGTCCCTTTCCGAAGAATCTGCTGAATCGAAATTTTTGTGAATGCTGAGTTCCAGTCCAGCCCCCTGGACTTTTCCTGGCTTTGCATGAATACCTGCTCTAGGACTTTGGTGTTTTCAACAGTGGTGGTACTAGCAGGCTTTCTGCCATGTGGTTTTTCAATAACAGATGGTGCTTCAAGAAACTTGCCATGGCTAGCGTAAATTTTACTTCACATTGGAGCGGTGTGACGGCCATAAAGCTTCTCAAACTGTAGTCGTGGACAGAAAAAACTTGCCATGAGGCAATTTTGCTGCTCCAATGTCAATTTGCTGGCCAATGGAATGATATGCTTACAAAAACTAAAGCGTCAAAGCTTATGACCTCAATTCTGTCCGAATGATACCTGAAACGAAATTGAAAGAAAATGTGTATCGTGACTTTTGGAACCCTGTACTGTACAATGTAACTCTATCAGTCACATCTTAGCTTCCTGAGTGCAGATGTTCTCTCCATTACTGTGCTGTTATAGTCAACTTCCATTGTTGTTGTTGTTTTTTTTTAAATCATCCTTTAATTATCACCTTCCTCCTGTATCGTATCCTTCTATCAGCTCCAGGTCATCAGCTTTGTCACAGAACAGAACTGGGACTCCTTGGAGGTGTTTGATGGAGGAGACAACACTGACACTTTGCTTGGAAGTTTCTCAGGTATCTGTATCTTGACTTGTAATTGTTTTTCTTTTTTTCTGGTGATTTCTCAACAGCTAAATCAATTGCATGTTGACCTTCATACTTTTAACTGTAACAATTAGGCTCATAAGCCTGTTTTGTAAAACGTTACATTTGATTATGTATAAATGAAAGTCAGTTTTACTCGACTCAATTATTCTTCTCACACACCTTTTTTTTCTGTGGAGTTAATGTATGGTACATTTGTTTATCTCACTTATATAGCAAGTGGTAACAGCCTTTTATTTTATTTCCCTGAGGAAAAAAATAAAAAATGCAAATGTTAGGAAAACAGCATTTTAGCTATTTGTAAGTAACTCATGCAGTTAGTCATGGTCAGCCTCAGCCAGAGATAGCATCACTAAATACCTACTATTTATTTTCTCACCAAGGCACCACAGTTCCAGCTCTTCTCAACAGTACTTCCAACCAACTATACCTCCACTTTTTCTCCGATATTAGCGTGTCTGCTGCTGGATTCAGGCTGGAATACAAAAGTAAGTTAAGATAATAATAATTCATGTTACTCACCAACACCTCAAAGCCAACTATTGGATTTCATAGTTGAGCATGTTTTGGTTTTTTTAACTCACTGCCTTGCTAGGTTTTGACAGAGGGTCATACATTACTATTATAGTGTTTAGGGTTAGGGGGTTAGGGCTAGTGTTAGTAGGTTAGGGTTAAGGTTAGGGTTTAACTTCTGCTGAGAAATTTGACGTTTAATGCTGAATTTATTATCTTTTATCCCTTTAGCTGTGTCACTGACCAGCTGTCCTGAACCAGTGGTTCCCATGAATGCCATCAAGGTTGGGGAGCGTCTTCAGATGAATAATGTGGTGTCCTTTCAATGTGAACCTGGATACACACTACAGGTAAAAGCATAACGCACACTGATTATTGTGCTGATCTGTTACTTTTGCAACCCCCAAGAACATGATGGAACATATTAACAGTAGCTGCTTGAAAGTATTTTCTTGATATTATGTCATGAAATGTTTTCCATCCTGACACAACAGCCAACGAAACATATTAAAGTGTTTGTAAACTACTGTATTATGGTTAAGCTTCTTTCTGCGTGATTTTAGTGCAAGTACTGTACACATTGAGTCTCGTCTGCAATTACATTTTCGTACTAATTTGGATGGGGCAAACATCTACCTTCCTCTGATCCTTCATTCATTTTAATACGATTTTAATTCTTGTTCTCTATTGATCTTTGGCACTTCAGATAGATTTTGTAATTTAGTCGCTGCATGAAGTCTTTCGGAGACAACTGGCAGCTGCTTCAAACAATTAGAACGCCAGATGTGAGTGAGAGCAAATTAATTCACAGCCAATTTGTTGCATTTTCCTCTTTGTCTCTGCAAATGGTGTACCTTGAAGGGGAATTCACACATCACATGTATGCCTGGAACTGTACGAAGATGGAACTACCCTCCACCTCTCTGCATTGGTAAGAATAATTGTTTCCTATTTGCTCCACATTCTTCCCCTATCCTTCTGGCCTAGTTCTACAGTCTGACAACTTTTCCTCAGGGATTTTTCTCTCCCTTTGCTCCCCAGGTGATTATTGAAAGTGCTACAAGGCCAAGATCTCAGTTTTAAGACTTATGATCTTGATACTGTGGCATCTTCAGCGTTACATTACATTGTCACTTCAGTTTCAAGGGGAGCAGGTTTCGTCTTATGCCTCTCTCAGGGTAGTACAAATCAATAGGTTATTCTCTTTTTACCCCAAAAGCTAAGCAAACGGACTGAATTAGGGCATTTTGGTTTATTTAATCCAGTGTTTATCAACCTCTATCTACCCATTTTATATTTGACAAATCTCAAAGCACACCATCAAACAAAAAAGTAAGAATACTGATGATCTCGTCCCAATTTATTCGCAAATTGACTTCGTCAGTGTGAAATTAGGGCCTGTTTAACTCGTTCACTGCCAGCCATTTTCAAAGCAGATGATCCTTCAAGACTCACCAAATATTGTGTTCTGTGACAATATAAGCACCGACAAAAAGAGTCTTCTTTCCCCAGGAAAAAAACAAACAAACCAAAAAGTTTGGTTCTTGCTTATTACATTCTTGAGTAATCAGCAGTAGAACATGGGTTGGTTTCACCAAAAACACCAGTTTCTCACTAAAAATCTGAGCTGATCGTCATAACAGTAGTTCACAAATCTGAAATTTAGAGACAAGCTGGGCAAACCATCTCAATGAATTAATTGACCACTAAGCTGATATACTCACAGGAAGTGATGACTTATTCTATTGCATGAGAGAATACATTTATTGTGCCTTCTGCCATCTAGCGAAAGAGAATTTAATTGTTCTGACTGTCACTATAAGTCGCTGGCATCAAAAGATGAAAAAGATATATGTGATGCTCATACATCCATCCATTTTCTTCCGCTTAGACGAGGTCGGGTCGCGGGGGCAGTAGCTTTAGCTGGAAAGCCCAGACTTCCCTCTCCCCAGCAACTTCCCCAAGCTCTTCCGAGGGGATCCTGAGGCGTTCCCAGGCAAGCCGAGAGACGTAGTCTCTCCAGCGTGTCCTGGGGAGACATGCCAGGAAGACCTCACCGGGGAGGCGTCCTGGAGGCATCCTAAACAGATGCCCGAGCCACCTCATCTGGCTCTTCTCAATGCAGAGGAGCAGCGGGTCTACTCTGAGCTCCTCTCAGATGGCCGAGCTTCTCACCCTATCTCTAAATGAGAGCCCTGACACCCTGCGGAGGAAACTCATTTCGGCCGCTTGTATCCGAGATCTTGTTCTTTCGGTCATGACCCACAGCTCGTGACCATAGGTGAGGGTAGGAACGTAGCTCGACCAGTAAATAGAGACCGTCACCTTTCGGGGTGACTCCCTCCTTTGTCTTAAGTAGGCTGTTTTTCTCATTTATTTTCCCCTTCCTCCTTACAATGCTTTTTTTTCCCCCCAGTTCCAGGACCACTCACTTTTTTCTGCTTGAGTCAGCTGATGCGTTTAACATGAGTTTAGAGTCCTTTCATCTTTTTTGTGTCTTATTTCAGGGCTTCGCTCTTTTCATCTTTCTTGATACCATCATCTGTTTTATTTCTAACTATTTTGAGTCCTTGTCCTGGATTTCAGTCAAGGAAATTGTATCCACTGGTGGTTTAAGATGAAAGGAACTCTGACAAAATAGCAAGCTACGCATGATATGCCAGTATGACATTTTGATTAAAAAAACATCAACCTTTATTGTCTTACTATTGACAAAACTTTGTGCCTCAAGTGACTTGCAACTAGTGTGTTTAAAATAAAGTGCTCAACAAATGAATACCCCACCCATTGCGAAGTTTATGTTAAAGTTAATTAACAGCATTTTTACTTCCTGAAAACATTCGTTTTTGCAATGGGTAATATACCAATATGGGGAAGCTCTTGCATTGAACTGATATTTTTAATGGTAAAATATAATTATTATGCATGAATTTTCATTTACAAAAATAAAATGACAAATTATTCTTATTCACTTGCGACACCGCTCACCTTTGACACTTCGTCAGTCACGCCTTCTGTCTCTGATTGGTTATTTTTCCTCAGCTAGAGTTCCATCCATCCATTTTCTGAGCCGCTTCTCCTCACTAGGGTCGCGGGGGTGCTGGAGCCTATCCCAGCTGTCATCGGGCAGGAAGCGGGGTACACCCTGAACTGGTTGCCAGCCAATCGCAGGGCACATAGGAACAAACAACCATTCGCACTCACAGTCATGCCTACGGGCAATTTAGAGTCTCCAATTCATGCATGTTTTTGGGATGTGGGAGGAAACCGGAGTGCCCGGAGAAAACCCACGCAGGCACGGGGAGAACATGCAAACTCCACACAGGAGGGGACGGGGATTGAACCCCGCACCTCAGAACTGTGAGGCTGACGCTCTAACCAGTCGGCCACCATGCCGCCTCAGCTAGAGTTATTTCTTAAAAAAGAGGTTCAAGATGGGGCCATAGAGGGCTGATTTATTTTTTAAAGATAATTTTCCTCACAAACTACTGGCAGGTCATACTGACAGTTTTAACAAATGACAAAAAGTTTTTTTTTTTTTTTTTTTGAAAATTGTTAACTTCTTTTTGTTTCGCACTTGAGCACAGCATTTCCTTTACCCACACTCAACAAAGAACTGATTTTAACAGTAATGGTGCTGTTTATGTATTAACGAATTAATTTAGATTTTTAAAATGTGTTTTTATTATGTAATTGTCTCCATGCTAATATAATGCCCCCACTGCCTCCCGCCAGCCCAATGTGGAGGAATCCGGGAAGAGTTGGAGGGCATGATACTCAGCCCTGGTTTCCCTGGCAACTACCCTAGCAACAGTGACTGCACATGGAGGATCTACCTGTCAGTTGGTTACGGTAAGAATTAGCAGATCTTAAAAGCTTTTAAAATGCCACAAAGCATTTGGAGTGTGCTAAATATAGATTATATACCACAATTTTGCCGTTGGCACTATGAGCCTGAACAGTTTTCTTGGACGTTTCCTTCAAGGCTGGTGACTCTCGCCCATTTTAATTACTTTCCTCTTCTCTTACCACTTGGCACAGTAAGGGGAGAAGATTACTTGACTGCTTCATTCATGAGTAGACTTTCTGAGTTAAAGAAAGCATAATAAAATGGGGGTCATTCAACAGACCATTACTGCAATATGCACAGTCATTGTCTTAATTGCTCCGAGACAATGATGATGAGCACAACCAGTAATAGTTTTTTTTTTTTATTATTATTATTATTCCTGTCCGACTGGAAATGGCACAGGTCCAGCTCATGCACTTCAATTTGTCTGTATGATTGAATGATTATCTCAGTGTCTTAATGTATAATGGGGTTTGTTTTGTTTGTTGGTGTCCCTTAATTTTGCAAGATTTCTACTTCACGCTATCCCGTTATCACCATTGAAGTTAGTAGTGTGTGTCTTTGTGCAACTGGTTCCTGGAGGTGTAATACAATAATAAATAATGCTCAGTCGTGTTCTCTTCTTGCCAGGAGCCCACATCCAATTTCTCAATTTCTCCACTGAAGCCAACCACGATTTCCTCGAAATACGCAATGGACCCCTGGACACGAGCGCTATCATTGGAAGATTCAGCGGGCAGGATGTTCCTTCTTCGGTTCTCTCCACCTCACATGAGACGACTGTTTATTTCCATAGTGACCATTCGCAGAACAAACCAGGATTCAGGTTCGAGTACCAAGGTAAGTGACCTTGATATGAAGTCATTTTTACTTCAAGCAAGAGAATTATTTTAGAACTGTCTAGTTTAATATTCAGTTCACATTATAACTGATATCATCACTAGAATTCATTTTGGCTTATTGTGGTCCTGACTTGGCTTCAGTATTCAGAGTTAATTTCTGCTGCAGAGCTTGATATAACCTCTAATCACTTCAGTGTAGTTTAGCCCAAGTACATTGAATATATTGAGCTATTTTGCTGGAAAAAGCTAAAATCGTAATAAAAAGGAGATCCTAGCGATGAATAAGGATTTGTAAAGGCAGAATGCTGTATGATATTCTCTCTTCTCTCATTCCATCAAGGTAATTTAGTCACTATCAATGTCACATGATGTGTGCATTATAGGTTTTTAAACACTCTATACCAAATAGTTGATCGCTTATGGTAAAATATCTTTTTGGGGAAGAGGAAAAGTTTCACGACTGCTACAGCCACCACAAATATGTGTGTTTTCTGATACGACAAACATTGGCGAATCGAAAAGTAGCAATGTGTATTTGCATAACGAGATGTAAATTACCTTATAAATCAAACATTATATTTGCAAATACCCCCATTTGCATGAGTTATCTCCTACAATAGGGAATCTGTGAACCATAGAAATCAATTTCTTCTGTCATATTTACATCCTGGCTCTTTGAGGCTCAACGCCTGCTCCACATTTGTATCCAAAGGGAAAAAGGGAGCTGTTTACAAACACTACTTTTAATGGCTCAAGCCAAACACACGCCTGTCACCCCGGGAGGGTCTTTGAAAGGGAGAAACAAAAACAGACACCTTTAAGGCGGGTAATTTGACCGTTAAACTAAGCTTACCTAATGTACTTTAAATAGAAATACGTACAGGGTCTTTAAACATAGTTTCATAATATCAGTTCACATAGCTTTTTTCATTGTTTGCCACTATAATATTTGGCTCTCATAGAAATATAACTGGAAATTGTACACTAATTTGTGGGTATTTTATTTATCCTTTTTTTTTTTTTTCCATTTCATTTGAAGTTGATATCTTACTTAATTCTCGTCGCATCATCCGCATGCCTTGCCTACAGCTTATGAACTACAGGAGTGCCCAGATCCAGAACCTTTCCGCTACGGGGTGGTAGTGGGTGCCGGCTACAATGTGGGCCAGTCCATATCCTTTGAGTGTCTGCCTGGATACCAGCTAGTGGGACATTCCATCCTCACCTGTGAACACGGCACAACCCGTAACTGGGATAATCCTTTCCCTCGCTGTGAAGGTAGGGAAAAAGTGCTTTGTGTTAAAAAAAGAAGTAAACTCTCAGTTTATCTATTTTACCCTTACAGTATAATTGAAGAGTCTACATTATGAAGTCATTAGCCCGTAACTTCAATATTATCGAATGCTATTTTCATCTGATATCCCAGTGGTTACCGGAAACAAAAAAGGTGCTACAGATATTATTTAGGACAACCGAATGGAGAAAATATTTGCCATCATAGTTTGTGATTTAGACAATTACAATGTCCCCCCCCCCCCAAGTTCTGATTCATGTAAACACTCATTTGGACTGTAATTCATAAGAAGGTTGGTTACAAGCTAGTGGAGAGCAATTCTATGAAGTCTCCATCTTTTAATAAGTCTGATCGATAGCTCATCTGACAGGTGAGACACTCGCTGAGGGGTCTCTGTTGTTCAACATCAGGTAGCTGAATAATATGAACAAGTACAGACACACTACCTTCGTTGCCTCTGAGAAACAAATGAAAAAGCAATATTAGCTTTGAGAATGATCGTATACACACAGGCGTCCAAGGGTGTGTCGTTAATCTGAACCGCTTGTCTTGGCTGCTCCAGACGTCCAAATGACTGTGATTACTCTGAGAAAGAATCTTCCTTCATGGTTGCACCTGTGAATATTAGCTTTGCCCGTCACAGGGAATAATAGTTTTCTTAATCGGAAATCTGTCTGTTGCTGAGAAATATGTGAATGCATGCAGATTTAGTAAAGGTTTACAGACATCTGAATGATAAATCAATGTTTCCCCTAATACTTCTTTTATATCAAGTGGTAACATTGTAACCTCACATCTTTCATGAGCTGCAGTATATCAACACCATTTGCGATAAAGAACTTGTCCGCTATGAAACTCTCCAAGTATAAAAGTTTTGGATGGAAAACATTGTTCTCAGTCCTCATTGGAGTTATAATTAATAAATTCCTGGCCATTTGATGTACAGTATTTATATACTGCATATTGTGCCACTCTTTTTGAATTCTCTGTTATGTCAGTGCCTTGTGGTGGAAACATCACATCGGACAACGGGACCATCTTCTCTCCACGCTACCCAGAAGAATACTTCAACTCGGCTGACTGCTCCTGGTTGATCACTGTGGCTCCTGGCTTTGGAATCAAGCTTAACTTCACCCTACTTCATGTTCACGGGCCTCATGACTTCATAACTGTTTGGTAAGAAATAACCTCCATGACTATTTTGATAATTGCATTAAAAGAAAGGCAATAGTTGCACATAATTGGGTCTGTTTTGTCTGTTTTTGAAATTGTTTTGTGTTGTTGAAGCACTGAGTGTCATTTCATTACCTCTATGATGCATGGCTGACATTATCATATGCACAACCAAAGACAGTATTTGGGATGGATGAGGCTACCCAGTCCTAGTTCATCCACTCTGCCCAAAGCACTCTCCTGAAACCCCATTTTTTGTTTTGATTGCCAAACAACATAGCAACACGATGACTGCATGATAGTTTTAATACATTTTGGTCATTTCTCCACCACATGCTGATTTAACTGCTTACAGAGTGATATAGGCTACTGTGCAGATTTTTACCTCTAGTGAAAAGTAGTTAAAAACAAAATTAGTTTAAAAAAAAGTTAAAACCCCATTTTTTTGTCTCTTTTCTATGTAAGGCCCCTACTGAATTGATGTTTCTCAGTAAGCGCCCATAGAGCCAAGATGTGGACTATCATGTTCCCCAGTTTCAACTTGCCACCACTGTGTATCTAGCCACTGAACTACTGAGCCAAGGAAATGGGCCCCGTAATAGTAACTTGGCCGGAGTGCAGTCAGGCAGCAGTCCCTAGCCAGCCCTTTCCAGAGCTGCTTGTAATCTCCCATGCCCACTCTGACAGCCAAAGACAGATGGTTTTTAAGATGAATGGTTGTGGTATAATGCTGGGAGCTGGCTTAATTGGCCATTCCTACGTCAGGGGACAGCTCAGATTGGGCCGCAGCTTCCAAAGACATTCCCATCGGATGCTAGTTAGTAACCACAGTCCAATCCAGATCAGTCATTCCGTGCTCAGATGCAGTTTTTACCTTCCTGTCGTGTGTTGTAATATTTCAAACTCTCTGATAAGTCTTTGTTGTCTTTAGGGATGGCCCACAAGAAACGGCAAGGAAACTAGGTGTGTTCACTGATGGCGAGCCCAATGACCCCCCGAGGAGCACATCAAATCAGGTCCTGATCCGTTTTCGTAGCAACACAGAGAAAGGTGGATTGTTTCGCATCGACTATCAAGGTAGGCCCTCTTTTTGTTTTTCAACACACAATACATCCTGTATCATGTAGTGTAGTTTTTTTTTAATCTTATATTTTTGTTTTTCTTGTCGATAAAGCTTATAGGCTTCAGTCCTGTCTGCCTCCAACCATCATTCCCAATGCAGAGATCCTGATGGCAAGCAAAGAGTTTAAAATAGGTAAGAGTTTCAAATGTGTCTATAATGGTAATTACTTGTCCATAGAAGTTAAATTTTCAACAATTAAAAGCATCTCTTTGTGTTTGACCAAAGAGCAGCAAGCTTGACGTAGTGTTTCATCCCTTGTGAATAATTACTACTCTGTTTTCCAGCTTGCACTTTTTACACTCATGATTAGTGCCAGATGATAGTGATTACCACTGTCCGACTGACATAAATTTAGCCTCATCGTAATCATTTTTAATGTTGTATCACTTTCATTATAGCCCTCTACCGCTCACAATAAAAAAAACAAGTCCTCCTTCACCTCATTCTGTCCAGGTGACATCGTGCGCTACAGGTGTATCCCAGGCTACCAGCTAAGCGGCAACGACATCCTCACGTGTCGCTTATTGGCACACTTAGAGTTTGAGGGGCCGCCGCCCTCATGTGATGGTGAGTGAGTCAGATACATCTGAGTTAAGGATGCTGTAACATAATTTTACAATTGTGGCTGCTTTTTTTTTTTTTAGCAACTTCATGTCTGCTTTGTTTACTCATGCAATCTGAGATCATCGGTATCCTAATTTTGCAATTTAAATTTGAATGAACTTTTAAATACCGCTTACAGTTGATCATCCCATATTATGAATATTAGTTTAATCATATATCCATCCATCCATCCATTTTCTGAGCTGCTTCTCCTCACTAGGGTCGCGGGCGTGCTGGAGCCTATCCCAGCTGTCATCGGGCAGGAGGCGGGGTACACCCTGAACTGGTTGCCAGCCAATCGCAGGGCACATAGGAACAAACAACCATTCGCACTCACAGTCATGCCTACGGGCAATTTAGAGTCTCCAATTCATGCATGTTTTTGGGATGTGGGAGGAAACCGGAGTACCCGGAGAAAACCCACGCAGGCACGGGGAGAACATGCAAACTCCACACAGGCGGGGCCGGGGATTGAACCCGGGTCCTCAGAACTGTGAGGCTGACGCTCTAACCAGTCGGCCACCGTGCCGCCAAGCTTACAGCACCTGGTATTCCCAGGCGGTCTCCCATCCAAGTACTAACCAGGCCCGCACCTGCTTAGCTTCCGAGATCGGACGAGATCGGGCGTTCTCAGGGTAGTATGGCCGTAAGCCTTTAATCATATAAATTAATGAAATCATTCGGCAATAGGCAGTGCCAAGGAATTAATATGAACCTGCTCCACCTGTAAAAAATCTGGCCACATTTCTGACTCTCATGGGTTTTGCCCAAGCCTGCAGTTATAATGCAAAAGCCTAATATCGCTTTGGTAGAATTTTTAATCTCCACGGATGATGCTTGGCTCCTGCAAGACAGAGAATGGCTGCCGTGTCGCTCTCTTCGTGCTGCGAATCATCCTCCCAGAGGACCCAATAGTTGCACTGTTACCAACAACGTTATCATGCCCAATGTTGTGCTCAACACTTTTCCTCAGGGTAAGGCGAAGCTGGTGCACAGACAGGTCCCTCTTTTCCACTCTGCTTTAAATTATTATGAACGCATATTTTTACATGCTTTTTTTCCAATGCTTCATTCTACATTGCCGCCTTGTCATTTTGTTTCTCACACGGTGGATTTTCCAGCGAGTTAGCATAATGTGAGGATTGTGACTAATTTGCAGCATTAAATAAGGAAAAATATGTAAAATAGCAAAGGGTGAGAAAAGAGTAGGAAACAATAAGTTCAGGTAAAGAACAAAGAGCATTGGGGAAATTAACCAGGACAAACTGGGGCAGAACAAAGTAAACATTTCTATTGTCTGAAAAAGTGTGACAAAATTGCAGTTTGTATATCCAACTGGAGTTAAATGAGAAAGAATAAAATAATACATAATGACAAAGTTTTGATAGACATGTACACAAAGCGAGTGACATCATGGATAGTAATTGGAGCTGAGATAAGGATTGACATGTAGCCCATCCAATGATTGTGTTATATACTGCATATAAAACAAAAACAAAAACAGCCAATGACAGAATATTTGTGACTTTAACAGAAACACAAGCTCCTGTTCAATGGAAGAATGCATGCAGAGTCAATGATTTTAAAATTCTGACAGGATGCTTATTGTAGGACTCAAATAATGAACATGTTGGGGATCATGCATAGAGGGGGGAAAATAAAAAGGTACAGTTTTCTCGGGATCTGAGCAAAATAAGAAGTTTGGCAGCAGTTGGAGAAGGGAGGCACGGTTTTACCAAGCAGAAGGACGGTGATAGAGATCAGGAGAGGAGTTTAGAGCCAAGGCGAGCAAGGGGAGGACAAGGAGAGACTGAGGTTGGAATGCACAACTCATTGAAATGCACGGGACATGCCGGCTGCAGCTGCACCTATCAAATCATCGCTTCTGGCTCTCATGAGCACAGCCCTCCACGCACATCAAAAAATCGGCCCTGCACGTGAACACACATATACGCCGACCACAGTGCTCCCCTCTCGTCTGGCTTCCCAAGTAGTGGATGATATCACTGCGGTGGTCTCCTAAAGAGCAGTGCCAGGGCTTCGGGCCTGTTCTCCATTGCTTTTTGCCCCTGAGTATCGTCTCTTATCCTCTGCATTGCCTCTGATTGCCCCCCCTCCAGTTCCTGTTGATTCACCAGCTTCACACTTTCACTCTTCTTGCATTAATGCACCTGTTAATCTCCTGTGCTGTCAACCTTCTTCGGCACTTATTTAAATCATAGTATTTTGACATCTCTCAGCGCACTCATGTGCTGCTTGACGCTGCTTTAAATGCCACAATCACGCAGACACACATTTGCTTCTCTTCTTTGTATTCAGTCCAGAGACCTGTTGCCAGACATGAGTGTCTTTTTCCTCTCCTGCTTTTGCTGCCATTTTAAGCATCCACTTTGTACATGATTCAATCTGCCCTGTGTTTGGTCGGACAGGCTAGTGTTGGATTCACAGTCCCTCCTGATGAGAACAGTGGCACAATGTGGGTGAAGTCAGTAATTAAACACAAATGATCTCTGATGATTAAAATACTGTATCTCTATCAGACAACCCCTCGACCCACCCGCAATATGTTTTTTGGGCAGATACAGAAGCAGGAAGATTTTCCTTCTCATTCATTTTCCAGCTGTAGTTAGCTTTCTTCCAGTATGCCCTACCGTTCCCTTTTTACCAGGCTCCTTTTTACTCCATAGATTGTTCTTTTTCAACTATGCCCCCTTTCTTTAAGTCCCAGAGAAAGGATTACAGTTGCCCCTTATTCAGGCCATCATTGTCATCCTGACTTCTCACAGTTGTTAGGCCCAACTGATTCGTGCTAACACTTATGTAGTGACTAATCCCCTTCAATCAGGTCCTTATCACCTTTCTTCTTATGATAATTAAATTCAAGAAGAAGAATACTGTAGCAGTGAAAAGCTTAATGTATCCGGGGTTTCTGTGCGTGGGTGCTCGTTCTGCAATTGTATGGTAGGGCTATGAATAAACAAACTGCAGTGTTTTCTTGCAAGCAGAACTAAACAGACAGGGGAATCCTTTCATTTTAGCAATAGTCACACTCCCTCATCTACCCGTTGGATGGGTGTGAAGAGAAGATGAATGGCTTTTGCTCAGATTGTGTGCTCTTTTAAGAAGGTTGTCTCACACGACAGTTTTCATTTCGAGACCTATCCGGTGACTTCTTTATTAAAACAAACTGGTAGAGGAAAGAAATATGGTCGTAGGTTGGAATAGTTCTTTATGTTTAGCCGAAATGATGTAGAAATGGCCTAAAGAAGAAAAAGTTCTAAATGATAATTGTGTGGCATGTACCGTAAATCAGATTGCCCCACTTGGATTGGATTGAGAGATTGTAATTGGCTCGCAGTTTCAGCATTTGAATCTGTAAATGTGCTCCAAATACTTTTCCGTCACTTCCTCCCCTTAGAGGTTTTGAGACTATCTACTGTGTGTTGTACACGTCGATTTCCATCATGTTTTATACATATCGCTTTGAACATACATACATTAACAATTTGCATGATTTATGATAATCTTTCTCTGGCTTGAGGTTTTCAGCTATTGAGTATTCAGCGTAAACCACCATTCCACTGGAAGTTATTTGCAATTCAGTGAGCGACACACTTGACGTAAGATTTCCTCATGCTATAAATCCCACTTAGTTTGCACGCCAAGAATGATAAGTGCCAACATTTATAATAATTTGTAAACACAATTTCAACCGAGGCAGTCAGCCACTTTTTTGCCCCATTGACTTTATAATCTTTTTTAATCTTTGAAAGCAAATACTACGGTAAACATGCTACAAACACATGGGGTGAAGTGGGTCCACATGCACAAAAAAGAGATTTTTGCTCAATGCTATCCATTAATAATAGAGAATAATAATGGTATTTCTCGACAGACTTAGTAGACAGTTTAGTGTTTGTCATAATTATCGAATTACAATAGCGCTTTTGAGAAACACTGAGTTACACTCAAACAATATTATGGATCCACCTGATGAAGTGCTTCATGATCAATTCAATTGAAATACTACTGAATATAAATCATCCATTATTGTCATTATTGATCACTAAATTAGCAATAGGAAATTCTGCTGCTATCAATTCTTAGTTTTTTTCCTCTCTTGTCTTGACTCAACAGTGACGTGTCCCACGAATGAGGTGTTGACAGCATCCACAGGCGTCATCATGAGCCAGTCACCAGGCACTGGCTTCCCTCATTTTGAGTCCTGCTCCTGGGTTGTCAAAGTCGAGCCCGGATACAATATCACTTTCACGATAGAACATTTCCAGACCAGCCGTCAATTTGATGAGCTTGAAATCTTTGATGGTGAGATACTGTGTTTTCTTTTTGAATCAACATATTTACTTTCAGTGTTTACCAAAAGCGATAAGATGCATGTACAATTAAAGCGTAAAATGAACCAAAGAGCCACACATGGTCTTGCTTCTGCATCTGCTTTGTGGCGTTTTTCACATAATTACAGCGGCAGTCAGCAAGCCTGGCAGGCTTCTCGCAGTAAATGGTGGTCGTATATGCAAGACTTGCTGATTAGTCGTTTTTTTAAATTATTATTTCAAAGCAAAAAGGAACAGACATTCGCTAACCTTAAGGCTGCCAAACCAATTACTGAGCATACTTTCATTTTTTCGCCTCCTCAATTAGGAGCAGAGGCAATTTTTATGTTATTATAAGTGAAACTAAAATCATAGACATAACTAGGCACAATTGTGGACATAGTGACCCTGTTCTTATTAAAATGTAGGAGAGAATAGGCTACAACATCTAATTCTACGTAATGTCAGCAACAGGGTTATTTGAAAAAGCAATTTTAAATCATGGATTTATTAAAAAGGAAGTACTACATTCTTGAATTAATTGGTAAAAATAGAGAAACCTGACATATAAACAAGTGGTACAAATGGAATACAGCCTCTCTTTGTCCGTCGGCAGATATTTAACATGCTGTCTGTTGTTTTCTTCCCAACTGTTATTTTCAACTCTAACATGGGAGTGACAATTCTGTCGACAAATCAATGGGCAGCACCAAATGAACCCTACCGTACTCTTGAGGCCAGTACAACTAACCAAAGGGTGCTTAGGAGAATGGATGTACAGATTGCATATTTTGGAAACATTGACAATGAATGTCCTCAAAAATTCCTATAATTTCAAAAATCTATTTTGGGGACATTTTTGTCTTCTACATCACATTTTTCTCTTGATTCAGGCCAATCAAGACAGAGTCCTCTTCTAATCACACTCAGTGGTAACTACTCCAGCCCGCTCAGCATCACCAGCTCCAGTAACAAAGTCTACCTGCACTGGTCCTTCGACCACGCGACCAGCCACAAAGGTTTCCGTATACGCTATTCAGGTAAGAAGTGTCTTTAGGAAAGAGAATCAGGTATTTTTAGTGATGCAAACTTGCATCCCTGTGTTCCTTACAGCACTGGGTCAGGGGAAGTCATATTTTGATTTGTTACTCTAGTTGATATCTGATCTTATGAATCCAAAGACATCACAGCAACTGGAAATATGATATACATACTGTATCTCCATGACAACCTAATGGGGGTGGAGAACATCTGCAGCACATGCCTGGGAATCAGTTAAATCTTAGAAGCGATGCTTCCATTTCTTCTTCAGTTCCGTTAATGGATCTATTGTTGTACTATACGACACCTGAATAACTGACAATGAATTATCCATCCATCCATTTTCAACACCGCTTATCCTGGTTAGGGTCGCGGGACGCTGGAGCCTATCCCAGCTGACTTCGGGCGAAAGGCGGACTACACCCTGAACTGGTCGCCAGTCAGGGCACATATAGACACGGACAACCATTCGCACTCACATTCACACCGTCACTGAGTGGGAACTGAACCCACGCTGCCTGCACCAAAGTCAGGCGAGTGTACCACTACACCATCAGTGACTGACAATGAATTATGACTGTTTAAATATTTAAAAGACTCTCCAAGCTCTTCATCAATGGCCAGATTGACAAATCATTCTTCCCAGTTCTCATCGAGCTCTCTATCCCCCCAACTGGGTGTTTGTGCTGTCATTCCTTTGCTTTTCCCTTTCTTTCAATTTCTCCTCACTGATGATTGAGTTTGCCATAGCAGGTTCCATGACAGATGGGTAGATTGATTGCCAAAAACCTGCAATTTGCCATGGTCAACATGAAATTATCGTGGTGGTGAGAGAGAAACAGATGGCACAGGCACATTTGGCGTACACACCTTGCTTTTGTCAGCAATCCGTCAATTATTGCGTTAGCAGCAGGCAAACATCTCCTGGAGCACCTTCTAATCATGCCCCCGTTCGTAATGCGCCACGTTTCATTGTGCGGCACGCACACCTCATAATGTGCCTCTGACTATATCTTTTGTGCTTCATATCCCTCCCCTTGTGGCTCCCACCTCCCTATTACCTATTCCTATCCTCTCACCTGCCCATGTCGGTTTGAATCCTTTGAGCTGCAGGGCTGATTGGGATGAGACAAGACATGTTTTCTCAGAGGCAAAAAGGGAACGAGGAGGAGTGAGGATAACAGAAAGGCAGGCAAATGAGATTGATACTGATTGAAGTGAAGAATTTAAAAAAGCTCGCAAGATGACACTCAGGGTGACTGACAGGAGAAGGCTGTCCAATATAACATGTAGTTAGCCTGTCTGTGTCTTTAATATAAATATTGAATTTTTCTGATTTGTATAGTACAGTAGTCATATTGATAAACCAAAATGGAAAGATAATATTTTTCCATTTCACCAAGTGAGGTATTATTTCCAGAGGGTCTCTTATTCTTTCAGATCTGTTGCTGGGACCATTTGGAATGATGTACGATTATTGCAGCCTATAATAAGGCCACCAAACAAAAACATACACTGTGCTTCAATTATTATGTATCCATCATTTTTATAATCCTTCTCAGCATGTATTGACACACTCCAAATCAATTCTCTCTTTCTTAGCTGTATATCCTTCCCATTTTCGTCTACCATATATATCCTCATTTACTTCACCATCCAGAGATGACAGATGCAAATTAAATCCTGGGCTCTTTGCAATAAGAAGCATATTAATCCTTCACCCCCTCAGCAACCACTTGAATCGTTTTACATTGTTATTGGGTTATATGCTTATCCGCATCAGCATACAAATGTATATTGTTACTTATTTTTTTTAATCCGCCATAGCGGCCTACTGCAGCCCGCCCAACAACCCTGTAAACGGCACAGTGCACAGTCTGACAGGCACCAAGTTGGGAAGCACTCTGCGTTTCAGCTGTGACCAAGGCTTCCGACTTATTGGCCAGAGCAGTGCCACCTGCACCCGCACTGCCCAGGGGATCTATCAGTGGAATGCACCAGTGCCGCTCTGCCAAGGTAGGGGTCCAACGGAATAATAAGGTAGATTTGGAAAAGACAAAAAAAAGATGAAAATACCTGAGAGTTTTTCACAGTGTATTATCACCATTGAGGTATGGTCTCAACTGAAGATATTCCACACTGCTGGTTACATCAGCTTTTTAAAGTGACACTCTTGTAAAATAGTTGGGATGAGAAAAAAAAAATATTTGCCTCTCATCAATTTTACTTAGGCAAAATATATGGTAATTTAGTTAAAATATATATTTTCTTCCAATTTACATAATTTTTTTGTATTTTCTGGCTGATTAAACATCCCTATAAACAATAATTATTGCCAAGCATCTTCAAGAATTTTCAATCCATTTTATTAAGAATATCAAGTCCAACAAGACCAACACTTTACAAAAATGTGATATCAAAATAAATTATATAGCTTGGGCTCCTCCCTCTCAACACCCTCTTTCCATGCCAGTTACATCCTGTGGAATGCCAGTGCTTCCTGTCAATGGTAGCATTGTGGGCCAGGACTTCTCTCTCGGAGCCAGGGCTACATACCAGTGCAATCCTGGATTCCGACTTGATGGGCCTGTCACCGGTACAATGGTCTGTCAGGAATCTGGAAGGTGGAGTCCCATTGAGGCCCCTCCTAGATGTGTCCGTAAGTATTTCGCTAAAGTTCTCTAGAGCGTTGTGCGAAAGTTTCAAAAAAATGTGAACACTGTTGATGATTTCTTATTGTTTTTGATCATACAGCGGTGACCTGCCCTGATATTGGCCACTCTGCAGTACAACATGGGCGGTGGAGATTAATTTATGGAACCCAAAACCAATACGATACTATAATGATGCTCATATGTGACCCGGGGTATTACTACAGGGGTCAAAGGGTCATTCAGTGCCAAGCCAATAGCACTTGGAACTACCCAGATCCACGGCCTGTCTGTGAGAGTAAGTATTAAGTAGCTGCTAATATTCTCATCCATACTTTTGTTTCATTTGATGGGATGCTTGGATTTCGATTAAAAAACAATGTGTTTCTTCTTTAAGTTATCTCCTGTAGTGATCTTGGGACTCCACCAAATGGCAACAAGATAGGAACACTGACTGTTTATGGAGCCACAGCAATTTTCTCGTGCAATACAGGTTACACTTTAGTAGGTTCCCGTGTTCGGGAGTGCATGTCTAACGGACTTTGGAGCGGAACACAAGTCCAGTGTCTGGGTGAGTCAACTAACAAAGTGCTGCTGTGCGAAGCTCATTTCTTAAAAAACTGTGAACGTGGGCCTTCATGACATGCAAATATATATTTTTTTAATAGCTGGCCACTGTGGCAGCCCTGAGCCTATTGTTAACGGCCAAATCAATGGGGAGAACTACAACTATAGAGGTAGTGTTGTGTACCAGTGTAACCCAGGATTTCGTCTCATCGGGGTGTCCGTGAGAATCTGTGAACAGGACCATCGCTGGTCAGGACAAACCCCAGTTTGTGTCCGTAAGTACTTACTTGTTGAAGTTACTGGTCCTCTGTTTTTTAGTGAAAGCCATCTAACTTCTTGTATTAATTAAAATAATTAAATAATTATACTGACAATGAGCTTTGTTATCTGAGGTAGACCGTTAACGGGACACTGACTTTACAAAAATGTAATTTTCTTGTTTTTTCCAGCTATCACATGTGGTCATCCCGGTAACCCCGCGTTTGGTATGACACGGGGAACCCAGTTCAGTTTAAACGACGGTGTTCACTTTGTCTGCAATACCGGATATATTCTTCAGGGCGCTGTTGAGTCCCACTGCCAAGCCAATGGGCAGTGGAGTAATCCTCTCCCTCGGTGTAAAAGTGAGTAACAAGAAGTGCACATTAATATTTCATCAGAATTTGAATTTAGAATTAGAATATTTACTGTCTCATGTATAAAACTCAAATATCAGAGTATATTGCTGTTAATGGAAAACAAAACAAAAAACAGTAACTTTTACAAATTTTACATGAATGTGAGCCATACAAATTTCTATTGTACTATATAAGTAAAAACTATTTCATTTAGATTTTGATAGCAGCCACATTATCTCTGTGCAGATTTTAAATAATTAAATACAAACAAATTGAGACAACGAGGCACACCTGGACAAGACGCAAATGGCTGGAGGGAGCTGATTAGTTGACACAAGGAATAGCTGGAGAGGGGAACCTGAACAGAAGAAATCAACATGGGACCAAGAAACACATGACATAACATGAAACAAAACTATATCTATTCTAAACAAAGTCAACAAAAACACAGACCATGATACTCACAGGGAGAAAGTGTTTTAATGACTCCAGTTACAGGGAATTGAACTGAGACAGCAAAGAAAAGAAGAGTAAGTTATTAAAATAGCAACTGGTCAAATATGTTTATGAATTATGAAGCTCACAGGCTCACCTACGAGAGAAAACGAGAACAATCACGGCATCTTTTAGCTTCTATAGAAGACAGCTTCATTTTAAAAACTGCACCTCGTCTATTATTCAGTCATTAAATTTTGTACTTTGTACGAGCAAAGCAAGGACATTTAATTGGGTAGCGTTTTGTATAAAAAGCAAAATATCTAAGCAACGCTAACTGAAAGCTTCATGGTAAGTGTAAAAGGTCTCTTGTGAGTTTAGGCCCAAAATGTGACTGAATAAATGAAGGACCTACTTTAATGAACACAAACAACATTTACGAAAGCATTGGGGAGGTTAAACGTCCGTGGCTTGCTTCTTAATTGTGAGACGAAGGGAAATGTGCAAAGGACATTCTGTACCAGCAGAATGGGCAACTGGCGGCCCACATTAATGTGTGACTCTCAAAATAAATGAATACATACATTATGAACATAAGAACATTAAGAACATCAGAGTTGCCCGCTCACAGCTGTACGTCTTAAATCTCTTTACTCTATCAGTCTTTTTATTGCCTGGATTGCTGTAGTCTCCAGATCTTCAGTTTGAGATGTGTGTCACTGTGTGAATGGGCGGGCACCGGGTTGATGTTTGGATCTCCCATTATCCTCACTGTCTGCGCGACCATAAGTAGATTAGAGGTCTCTCGGTAAATCAGATTTATCACATTAATTAGAATATTGCAGACATATTTTGTAGGTATACTCCCTGCCACGCTCTTGCTCTGAGATTGAAAAGGAAAAATGAAGTGAAGATTCATGTTGCCTTGAACCTTGAGCTTTGTCTTCTCTGAGAGGTAGAGTATCAGTCAGTCAGACAAAAGATGTTTTCTGCTGGCTATAAGAGTCTGCTGGCTCATCCATAAGGCGCTTAGCTCTCGCTAATCACCAGCAATTTTAGTCTTGACAACAGAACCATAACACCACCTGCCTTTGAGCTACTCATATTTAGTTGGCGTCCATTAATAAAAGGTGAGCAAGACTAGATGGAAGAAAAAATTTGCTGGTTACAAGGTCATTACTTGGTAGAGCTTGAGGAATACAGTCAAGCTCTAGTATTTTGATGATTCAGAAATTAGTTGTTGAGATATTTATATGCTGGATTTTCAATAATGCACTATGGGTCAGTCTATATGGGAGAACAATATTATAGGGTGATTCAAGTGTGATGCATGTTGGGAGCATAAAAATGAGTTAGCCTATTAGCATACAATGAGTTCAATTCAGAATGTGGCAAATAGGGCATGGTGGGCATCATGGTTCCTCTGGAGGTTGCAGACACTGTTTTTGAAAGCCATTTAGGGATTTGGCATCATTGTCTATTTTAATTCTCATTTCCATTTTTTAAACTAAACAGCGAATGTGAGTCACTGAACTGTTGATACTGTTGAACCAATATGAAATTATTCTTGCATGGAACACACAAAATGGATCAGTACCAGCACAAGCAATAGCCTGACATCCAGTTAGTTTTAATATATTTGATAAAATCAGCCTCTTAATCCCGAGCTATACCACACCCATCTCATCTCTCCCCAATGTTATCCATTTGAAGTAGTGATGTCTTCCATCCATCAACACCAGGAGACTTTGCTGTAATGAAGCCGTTTATTCCCCCAGTCTGTCTGTCTGTCTGTCTACTTTATTGGTATTGGGTTGGAGAGTTGGATGCTTGGTTGAATAGATGCTGGAATAGTGAAAGGAGTAACTGAAGCTGGAGATAATGCAGCATATAATCAAGAGAACCAGTGTTGGCTGAAGATTGACAAAATGTCTACTAATGAGAACCTCATTGTCAAACAAGTCACATTTCTGAATGTAAACAACAAACTACAATTCAACCTGTGCCGTTACCTAAAGCCCCCACCCTCCCTTCCTGTCTGGTTCTCCTCTTTCCAGCTGTGAACTGTACAGAGCCAGGTCAAGTAGAGAACAGCGTTAGGCAAGTCTTACCCAGTGGACCACATCGCTACAGCTTCCAGACCACCGTGTCATACCGCTGCAACCCGGGCTACTACCTGCTAGGAACGAGCTCTATTGCCTGTCAAGGTGACGGCACCTGGGACCGCTCCCTGCCCAAGTGCCTTTGTGAGTGCCCCTGGTGGGGAGTGCTATTTATGTGGCTTGTCATCTCAAACTCATTGACAGTTTTACACTTACTGACTGCTTTTTTTTTTTTTTTTTTTACCATCTGCATTTAACTTGTTCATCTTAACTGGTCTTTTGCTCTCTCCATTTGGACAGTGGTGTTGTGTGATCGACCCAGCATACCACCCTACGCACAGATCTCAGGTGACCGTCGAACCGTGGGCTCAGTCATCCGCTACAGCTGCATCGGCCAGCGTACCATCATTGGAAACACGACGCGCATGTGCCAGCTGGATGCGCAATGGAGCGGCTCACCGCCACACTGCTCTGGTACTGATTACTCCCAGCTTGATCAAATTTGGAACCATGAGTGTCCAAACTTGACATTGAAGACTGGAACTAAAAAAGAAAACATAATTCTTTTCAATACAATACAATAAATATAAGACTTCAGGGGGACAGATCTTAGCAGGGTAATGGGCAAAGCTGGTGGACTAAAGCAGCGGCTGCCTTTCTGCTTCATAGGCCTCAAGGGCAAAAAAGAATGCCCTCAATAAAATCACTTTATTCCTCTCATATTAGACGGAGGAGCTAGGATGCTTACATACTAGCCTGTTTATGAAGCTCAGTAAAGATGTTAGCCCCTGCACTACCACTTTCCTTTTTTGTTTTTCCATTTGCTTGTATACGCACGTGTGGAAGAAATTGTGGGTGTTCACTCCAAATCCACAAATGTCAACATGTCAACATAGATGTGACCATAAAGTACATGAACAAAGTCAAGTTAAGAACAATTACAACACACACGTACATTACACATGCTGTTATTTTTATGGCACAGTTAACAACAAACGAGCATATTCCCTAAGCAGGCAATAAAAACAACAATACTATTAAGATTTGTCAAATGTTTGTAGCACCATTAAAACAGCATGACCCTTACCATTGTGAAGTTAGGATGTGGCAGCAATAACCAGTGTTACTAATGGCAATGAAACAGAATTTATATCAGAATTACAGTGAATGGAGGCAGAGAAGTACTCCTTTTGTTGGATGGATCATTTACAAGGAGGGCTTGTGGCTGTTATCCAGCTCTCGCATTGATGTTATTATCTAATAGGAAAATATCCATCATAGTAAACAATTCTGCAAAGGCTAAAGTAGTCAAACCTGAAAGTGGTTTATTTGCTGTTCATTTTTTTTATCTTCTCTTTTCCGTTTCCTAGGGGAATCTGCAGGTCTTTGTGGAGATCCAGGTGTTCCTGTGCATGGCATCCGGTTAGGGGATGAATTCACAGTGGGCAGCGCGGTGCACTTCAGCTGTGAGCCGGGTTACATGCTGAAAGGTTCTCCAGAGCGAACGTGCCTGGCCAATGGGACTTGGATGGGTACCCAACCTGAGTGCCATGGTATGGAATACATATCTTCAATGCTATGTGTGTGCACTGGAAGTATGGAAGATTCAGACACCATTGTTGAGATTTGGATTTCAAGAAAATGATATTTGCCCTTTGCCATCAACTGGTAGTTTGACAAAACCACATCTGCATTCAAACAAAAACTCTAAACTGTTCTAGCAGACCTAGTAGAAACTAAATTTCAAGGTTAGAGGCGAAGGTTATTGAACAATGATAGGACATTATAACTGATGTATATGATCAATTGGTGACACAGTGTTAGCGCTTAAGATGAAAGTTAATTTTGAATTCTAATATCATCGGCAAAACAGCTGCCAAGTTTGGCTATATGTGTGCATGGAGCAGAGCAACTTCCCCTTTGCACCGAAAGCAGACACTGGAGGTCGATAAGCAATCTGCTCAGGATGCACTCCTGCATGCACTGCAAAGATATTCTGGACACATCTGACTTGAGACCCAGGGGCAGACCCAAAAGGCGATAGAGGGATTACACAGCCCAACCATCCTGGAAATGCCTCAGGATTTGAAATGAAGAGCTGGAGGACACTGAGGGGGGAAAAAAAAAAAGACTTCTTGAATTGCAACCACTGCACTGCAGATATTGACAAGTGGTGTATAATTAAATAAATGCATCAGATGGAGTCATTAATGAGCAGAATATCTGACAGACGCTTTGGACTTGATGTGAGGTTATTGAAGTTGAAAATTGTATTTACTGAATTCCTTATGCAATATAAAAATGCAAAATAAAAGTAATATTTCCTCTTTGAAGCAGATTACATTGCTGATATCTCATAATCGCAAAAACATTCAAACCGAGTTTACAAAACAGGTCATTGCCTGTCATGATATCAAGCAATTCACTGCTGTCTCAACGAAATGTGGGCCCAGTGTGCCCATCATACACACAAAATCAAATTTGAAATTAAATGGGCAGAGTATTTTAAGTAGTGTTTTATGCTTTGCAAGATTGTGAATGACTGCTTAAACATTCCTCAACTGAAATAAAGTGTTCCTATTCCACTGCAGTGACTGCTCTGGGCTACACTTTAATTTCTTACATTCACTATTTCAGAATCAGAATCAGAATCATCTTTATTTGCCAAGTATGGCCAAAAACACACAAGGAATTTGTCTCCGGTAATTGGATGTCAAACTTCAGGAGTTTGACCGTCGGGTGCCTTGAGGTGCAGTCGTTCATGTAGAGAGAGAAGAGCAGTGGAGAGAGGACACAACCTTGGCGCCCCAGTGCTGATGCTGCGTGTGGATGAGGTGGCCTCCCCCAGCCTCACCTGCTGTGTCCCGTCAGGAAGCTGTAAATCCACTGGCAGATGGGAGGCGAGACGCTGAGCTAGAGAAGCTTGGAGGAAAGGAGTTCGGGATGATGGTGTTGAACGCTGAGCTGAAGTCCACGAACAGGATCCTCGCGTAGGTCCCTGCACTGTCGAGGTGTTCTAGGATGAAGTGCAGTCCCATGTTGACTGCATCATCCGCAGACCTGTTCGCTTGGTAGGCAAACTGTAGGGCGTCCAGCAAGGGACCTATGACACTCTTGAGGTGGTCCAGCATGAGACGTTCAAAGGAATTCATGACCACAGATGTCAAGGCAACAGGCCTGCAGTCATTTAGATCTGAGATTGTAGGTTTGTTGGGGACTGGAATGATGGTGGAGCGTTTGAAACAGGAAGGTACTTCGCACAGTTCTAGAGATCCATTGAAGATCTGTGTGAAGACTGGAGCGAGCTGGTCCGCGCAGACTTTGAGGCAGGATGGGGACACATGGTCTGGGCCTGCCGCTTTATTAAACTTTTGCTGTTTGAAGATGCGTCTCACATCCTGTTCGTGGATGGTTAACGCAGAAGTCAGCGGTGTGATTGTGGTCGGTGGTGCGGCCGGGTGGGTGTGGGATGTGAAAGTGTCCTTTTCAAGTCTGCAGTAGAAGGTAGTCGTTAGTAGTCAAGTCGTTGGCAAGTGTGCTATTGTTCTCAGCTTGGAGGGATCGTCGCTTGTAATTTGTCAGCGATTGGAATGCATGCCAGATTTCCAGCTAACCTCACTTTCATTCGCTCTCCTCTTCTTTAAACAACAAACACACCTCTCCTTATGCCAGCATCTCTCTGCCTAGCCTTCCTTTGGCTCAATTCGCTCTTAGGTGTGTACATATGAGCCGGCGTCACCCACCTGTTCTTAGCTGGCACCGGCTTCAAAGGCCGGACCACATCTGGTCATTATCGAGGACCTATACCCTCGGGGCTCTGAGAGTCTGATGCAAGCTGGTGACTGTAATGCAAAGAACCTCTGCTTGTGTCTGATTGTCAAAGTTCAAGACACACATCGCATTCTATAATGAAGTCCACTTCCTATTCACATTAATGGATTGGATTTCCAATGATGTCGCACACGGCGATTGACTGATCCCAATTTAGAAGTGTGATTAACATGCTATGTGAGAGGAAAATTTGGAGAAAGGTTGATGGACAGATGCAGTGAATGAATAATAATAAATGACATTGTTTCCCAAGTAACTAAAACTTGGCATATCTAAACTAAACCTTCTAAATCTCTTTTTTCCCTTTCTGATCTTAGTCATATCCTGTGGAAACCCTGGAACCCCTCGAAACGCCAAGATCCTGATCCACGATGGCCTAACCTTTTCCAGATCTATTACTTATGCCTGCAGGGATGGCTACTACTCTACTGGCCTTCTCACCAGACACTGTACGATAAACGGCACCTGGACCGGCAACATGCCTGAGTGCTCTGGTAATTAACTGACCTGGCCAGGAGGAAATCCATATATTGCACTTTTATTTGTAAAGTATATTGTTTAGTTGTTGTTGTTGTTTTGTTTTTGTTTTTTTGTAAAAAATGTCTGTACCCTTTTTATTGGCATCTGGGCATAGTCATAGTCAATTAGGTGGGTGTACAAATAGATGTCTTATTTGGGCCTTGTTAAATAGAAATGACCTACTTTTGTGCAATTATGAGAACTAAAACTCTTCTAAATGCTGAAGGGTAAATCAGCAATATGGTCATGACTATAAGCAGTTTATTGAATGATACCAAGTAATGGAAACAGCCATAAATACTGAAATTGTTAATTATCTGACAGTGAAAACTGAGGACTATTATGTTTGCAGATTTTTATTTTTTATTTTTTTTAGGTTGCTTCGTTGTATTTAATCAGATTGCATCAGTAACTAATCCTGTGTATTAAGTATTGTAACTGAACGTGCCATGCTCATCATTTAGTTCAGATTCTTTGCAAATGTCAGTTTATGGAAGCCAAGACGCCCTTTCCTTACCCAGCAAGTAATTTTGCTCAAAATCAGGATCAGGATTGACCTATGAAGCTGCAGAGTTCCATGGATGATTTTTTGTTTTCTATTTTACAATCGTCCTCGTGCAGTAATCAACTGCGGTGACCCTGGAATGCCAGCCAATGGAGTGAGGTTGGGGAATGATTTTATCTACAACCATAGCGTAAGTTTCCAGTGTTCTCCTGGTTTCACCATGGATGCTGACCGCGCTTCCACCCTTATCTGCACCAAGGCTCGCACCTGGAATGGCACCAAGCCTCTGTGCAAAGGTATTCTTGTATCACACAATTACTCCATTAGAAAGATATAGAGACATCGAATATTGAGTCTGTTCAAATATGTGACATAACATTCCATATTTTGGAAAATACAACTGGATTATTTTAACAAGAGAATAACATTACTTAAACCAAACAACATGAACTCATCCAATATTTGTCTCCCACTTGTAGCAATTGTCTGCGGTCCTCCGCCGAGCATTCCTAATGGACAAGTTGTTGGTACAGACTTTAACTGGGGCTCCAGCATCAGCTACTCCTGTAACCAAGGTTACCAGCTGTCACTACCCACCGTGCTAACTTGCCAAGGCAATGGCAATTGGAGCGGGGAGAAACCGCAGTGCTTTCGTAAGTAGCGTAATGCTGGACGGCTCAATTAGAATACAATTGCGTGCATTTGTTTTACCCAACAAATCGCATTTGCCGTATGTCCCTGAGGGAAATATTTAAATCCCTGCATGTTTTGGTGTATTATTCTATCTTTCTTTTTGCAGCTGTGTTCTGCGGAGACCCAGGCTTGCCTGCCCAAGGGAGGAGGGAAGACCGAGGCTTTACCTACCTTTCCTCGGTCTCTTTTTCATGCTTTCCCCCCCTTATCCTGGTGGGCTCTACCAGGAGGTATTGCCAATACGATGGCACCTGGAGTGGAACGCAGCCCTCTTGCATAGGTCGGTAACATTTTAAAACGTTTATAAATGAAACAAAACATTCACCAGTATTTTACATGAGCAAAATAACACAGCAGACAGTATTTAATATAATATTGAAGACTGCTTATTTTGTTTTTGATGAGACACTTGATTGTTGTGCATGACATGTATTAAATAAGGCCAACTTTATTTTTATTTCAGATCCAACTCACACCACCTGCACAGACCCAGGCACCCCTCTCTTCGGCAATCAGAACAATAGTCAAGGCTATCAGGTATCCGATGCATAATTAATTCACGGAACAGTTGATACAAACAAATAAATACTTTTTTAGTGTTTAAAGCTTCTCTGCTATAGTTTTAAGCCAATCCAGAAAGAGGTACAACAACTGTTAATTTACACAAGATGCACAGTTGCAGTCATTCATTCCAATTACTCCAGAACAAAGTCTTGATAAGTTCTTAGTTTATTTGTATTGCGTGACTAGATTCGAGGATGCAGTAAGTCCACAAAAACAGTTTGTATTATGTTGCCAAAGTGTGGAAATCATTATAGCTTTGCTGTGTTTTGTCCGTTGCAAATTACAGTTTAGTTTAAAGTAATGTTTTTCCGAAGTACTGTTCGTGTTATTTTAAATGATTAAATCTTGATGAAAAATCTGATTTTAACCACCACTAGGAGATATAATGATCCGGTATATTGTCAGAATTAGCATTTGTTTTGCACTTATTGAAATTACTTTTGGCAGTAGTACTTCATTTGAATATAAAAATCCTCACTCTGTCTTAAGTCGAAAATAGGGATGCAATTGACTGTTGCTTTAGAGACTCCTCCAACAGAATAACAACATTTATGGTAGGCTTTTAAAAACACAAAATGTACTTTATATGACATATATTATACAACCCCAATTCCAATGAAGTTGGGATGTTGTGTTAAACATAAATAAAAACAGAATACAATGATTTTAAAATCATGTTCAAGCTATATTTACAACTTACATTATTTGAAGTCTCCTACTACTGCTGTCCAATATATACTATATTTTCACATCCTTGCGTGCCCCGTCTTCCAGATCAGTGGCACGGTGTTCTTCAGCTGCAGAAGAGGCTACCTACTGCAGGGCTCCATTTCTCGCACATGTCTGCCCAACCTCACTTGGAGTGGTTTTCAGCCTGACTGCATAGGTAAGCGCACATCCAAATTCAATTGGGGGAAAAAAAAATAAAAATTGAACAGTATTGGAGGTCAACTATATAATTTCTACTCTTTATTGTGCATATCTTTTCCCCCTTGTTTCTTTCCAGCTGTGGTTTCTCTTAAATCTCGCTGCATTTCTCACTCTTGAGAACCCCACTTTCTTCTTCCTCACTGTCTAAAATGCCTTCTCTCTATCTTTTCCCCCACCCCATCCCCATTTTATGTCTGCAGCTCACCACTGCAGCCAGCCAGAGCTGCCAGCCCAGTCGGACGTGCGAGCCATTGAACTGCCATCCCTTGGCTACACGCTGATCTATACGTGCCAGCCCGGATTCTACTTGGCTGGAGGATCAGAGCACAGGACTTGCAAGTCCGATGGGAGCTGGACAGGGAAACCACCTCTCTGTGCAGGTTGAAATATTCTCACGATTTTTCTATTAGGGAACACATCTCATTTCTACTTAAATATGCAAAGGTTTCATAACATTTTTGATGTGCACTTGAGCTGCGCATAACTTGGAACCAAAATTGTCGAAACATAAGGCCCGAGATTCCTCACAGATACCACACAGCTAATCGAAAATTTCCAATGTCTACTTTTTATCAGCTCTCTATTTTGGACATGACTAAGGCAGTATTCAGGGGTGAAACAGCAGATTTGCCTAATGTTGATAAATACGTTTGTTAATAGCAGCTTATAATCAGACATGCCAGGGTAGGAAGGTCCATCCATCACACAATTACACTCCACACACACACACACACACTCACACACAAACACACGCACACACACTTACACACTCTCACACACACACACACACACACACACACACACGCACACACAGAGAGCAAGCGTTGCAACATTAACAAGAGGACTTAACCTGATAAGCACAAAGCTTGCCATTGATCTGCTTAGCAGGATAGCTTTTATACATGAGGCAAAGTTAACAAGAGTTTTTTCGAGAGTAGCTTAGTGGCTTTATTTTTCACAATTTTGAAGCCTCATTTTATATACTTTGCGATTTATTTATTTTTTAATCATTCAAATGTGGCAGGGTTGGTAACAGCAGTCTGTCAAATTCAAAAGACATATTTAGTTTGACTTAACAGGAACTTTAATTTCAGGAGAAAGACTTGCTAAGGGGCGATGCTGTGTGCAAAGATGAGTTGTAAAGCCAAGAAAGGTCTGCCATTAAATGTGAATGTGATAGGAATGCCGTTTAACAGCACCTTTGTGTGCAGTGATGGACTGGCAGGTCAAATTCTGGCAGCTAATAAAGAAGAAAGGGCTGGAGGAGTTTGCGCTTCTTCTTAGTGGCCATGTTTACTCAAGGTATTATTGGTCATAAACTACCGGGCCTATACCTGTCTTTGTATATAAGTCCCCTCTCTGTTTGACAGTTTGGGGGTGTTTGTGAGTGGCGAGACCCTATTGAAGTGTCTCTCGGAGCTACAAAACTGTGTGTCTAACGGATCTGTAGTTCAGCTGGGACTCCTGTTTGATGTTTTTGTCTCGTCCAGTCGCAAGTTGTAAGCGCTCGCGGAATGCACCACTTGGGTACGCTCATGGTCTCTTCTTTGAGATTATGTTTTCAAAGTCAAGATTGTCCTAGCACACACACACACACACACCCTGCTCTGTTTACGGAAATGACTTGTTCAACATATTATGTTGTTATGCTCCCTAGCTGACAACCGTCCGAGTGGTAAGAGCCCCGTGGGAACAGTGCAGGAGCCTCCTTCCAAATTACCAGGTAAGGTTGTTTTCTGTTTTGTAAGATAAGTTTTTATTTGGATTTTTCTGTAGCATATACACTCCCTCCATATAACTGAGCCTAAAGTCCCAATATAGAGCTCTTTAAAATGATCGAAACGATCTTTTTGTTTCTCTTTAAATCAAATATTAAAATAACAAAATGCAAATACACTCTATGTTCATACAATACCTATCTTTTTCAGATATTGTCAATGGAATGTATTTTCTCCTTCAGTTGAATGTTTACAATTCATTAGTATCTATTTTCTTTTGCACAGTGGATGTATCCCCTTTTTTGGATAGCTTGACAGCCCATCCAATGACAAGAAAAAAAAAATGTGATGTGTGTCCCAGTGATAACTTTGTCACTTACTTTTCTACCTGTCGCTCCTTGTCATTTCCGCCCCCGCCATCCCTGTCTCAGTACCTGGTGGAGTATTTGCAAAGAACTCTCTCTGGAGGGGATCCTATGAGTATTTGGGGAAGAAGCAGCCAGCAATGCTCAGCATCACGGCCTTTGAGTCATTTAGCAACCGGGTGAATGGAACACTACTTGACCACAGTGGCGTGGAGCTCAAACTCGCTGGTTGGTACTCCAGGAAACAAAAAAAAACAAAAAAAAAAGTGGCATTCATAACCCTTGCTTAACATACCCATTCTGACTTTCACATTGTATTGGAGCTCATTCATTACCCTCATTGAGATGTATTTTAACAGACGGATCAGTAATAATCTACATCTGTATGATGTTGATTATTGCTGCAGTTATGGAACATTCCCTGTGGCATGCTTGCTGTGCGGCTGTAATGACTGAAAAGCAAATTTGCATCAGCAAAATGCAAGGCCTCATCACTTCTGTCTAGCTAATATTGTCTCAACACACAACGTCATGCATTTGAGATTGCTGTTATTGAATGTCTTAAGTATTGTAGGAAAATATTGGCAGAACATTGTTAACGGTGATTGTGCAATATTTGGCACGTGCTAGCTGTTCATGAATATCCAATATGCAGCATGAACTACTGCTCTGATTCCATTTATTATTTTCACTCTGGTTTCTTTTGATCCCATGTTTGACTTTACTAAACAGATGGTAGGTGCTGTGATATGTGAATTTCCCATCGCTGCAACTCTTCAAGGATTAAATGTCTTTATATATTCTCTTGTAATCCTGTTTAACTGATGTCCTTGAAGGTACATATAAAAGAGAAGAAGCCCAGCTGCTGCTCCAGGTTCACCAGATCCGAGGTCCCGTGGAGATATTTGTCAACAAGTTCAAAATCGAAAACTGGGCTCTAGACGGACACGTAAGTGAAGTCTTTTCTTTTATTTATGTATCAGTTAAATCATTGCCGAATTAATAAGGATTCCCTTTTTCAGTTTGTGTGCAGTTAGGAATACATGCCGCTGTTTTTTAGAATTCGCAAAGTGAGTTTACTCCTGTGTGCCTATAGAAGTTTCCTATTTCATGTCTCCCCTCTTTTCGACGTTTCATCTTCCGCCTGCACCAGCAGCCGACATTTTGATGGTGCATTTTTTTTTTTTTACAGCACTTGGATGTGATTGGATGTTACTGTCTTCCTTTCCTTCTCCCTCGGTAGGTGTCCTACATCGCTTCATCCAACTCCTTCGTGTACCAGGGATTTGTCCGTGGTAAAGGCTTTGGGCAGTTTGGTCTGCAGAGACTGGGTGAGTGAGCTGCCCACATCTTAAAAAACAAATAATCATCATACTTTGCGTGAAGCGTCTCGCATTGTCAATCTTAGCCTTCTCACAATCCCACAACTTTGCGTTTGTTGGGTTTCCATTTGTGTAGTTTGTCCACACATGTAGTCATTTTGTACTTCATAGTCAAATACACAACCACATCCACAATGACATGGTCATACAAAATATTGTATCGACACTAAATTACTCCACAGGGGAGCAAGTGTTGTTTGTCGTTCTGTGTGTCTTGGTTCTGTCATGGAATCTTGCAGTTGACACTGTAAATGTAGTTTAAAGGTTCTCGGTGAAGATTTGTTTCTATCCCCTTAATCGTGTATTCTGTTTCATGTCTGTGACCTAGAATATGCTAAAATGTGTTTTTCTTTTTCTTTTTTTTTTTGCTGTACCAAATCCTTCCGCTCCATTAATCTGGAAGCCTGCTACAGTCGTGCAATGTGTACACAAGAACGATTTATTTCTCTAGTCCCTCTCCTGTTTATTATTGGCCTGTTCATAATAACGGGATGAAGAAAGGGCACCTTGCAAAAAAGTCAAAATATTGATTTATGTTTTTTTCATTATCATCATTCATTGATTGTTCAGCAATATTTTTAATTATTAGAAAAGAAGCCAATTCATACCCTGGCCAAATATTGAGTGAAATTGATTAATTTTTTTATTATTCATTATTTATTTAATGTGTATCTCTTGGCAGGATATGACAAAAACAAACAAAAAAAATAAATAAAATTGGACTTTAACCTGACCTAAATAAAAAATTATTTTTGATGATTATTATAATGATGAATTATTCATGCAACCACTGACTCTGAACACGTTCCAGTGGCCAAACTACACTCAGGCAGGTACAGTATGTGACAAAAATGACTCGCAGCGATTGTATTCCCTCTGTGGTAATCTGACATTGATCTGATTTTCTCATATAGTTTATATTAAAAAGCAAAGCCAGGACTGAAGTGTTTTTTCTCCCTGGTTGTAGGGCACAAAAAAATGATCAGGTAGGGAAGAAATATGTTCATCGTATTGACATAGATTTTGCGTCCACGGCGAACGGAACTGTGGATGTGAAAACTGCTGTAATGAGAGGGTTGACTGGTTGAACAGCGAGCGCCGTCTTGCTCTCGCACTGCCTACCGCCACAGCAAACAACTCTTTATTAATACCTTGGAAATGTGGGCCTCTGCTAGTGGACTTGCATGTTTGCATTCAAAGTGATATGAGAAGTCATTGGGCTAAAATGCACGTCTTGGTTATAAACCCACGCAATTTGTTAGAAATCAGTAGTGGACAAATAACACGCCTCCATGGGTCTGGACGTGTGTGCCCGCACTTGCGCGGTAAAGAGATGATTGGCAAGTACAACATAAGCCGCTAATTGAATTCCTTCTCAAGTGGCACTTGTTTTTATTGGAGGTTTATTTTGGTAAGGGCGCTGAATAGCAAACAGCTGGGCTGTCATTCTGCAGGTGTAGCCTTTGCCACAGACACGCACACTCCTACAAACACACATTTCTAAATTAGAAAATGCCTTACAAGTAGCGCATGCCTTTAACTCAGAGTGATTTTTACCGCAATGGGTTTTGACGTACCCAAAGGGGGGAACATTAAAGTAACGCACCAGGATAAACTTTGAAAGGTCACTTTATGCTCAGCCTGTTATGTAAATTAAGCATTGCTAGCAGCACCCCTCTAACCAAAATAATCACCTTATTTATTTCCTCTTGGATTATTTACCCTGAATTTTTGGGGACTGGAGTCATTGGCAAAGGTTTGAGAGGGATAATCCCCCTTGTTCATTTGTTTTTTTTTTTTAAATTCACTGTCTATTGAATGGGTATTAATGATAGAATGTTATCGCATCCTTGCAGAGAGTATAGATCCCAGCAGAGACAACACAGCCTACAACTTTGCCTCCAACAGCAGTTCAGTGGCAGCAGCCATCCTAGTGCCTTTTATAGCCATGATCATCGCAGGCTTCGCCCTGTACCTCTACAAACATAGGTACGGTTTGCACATTATTTAAAGGTTTTGCACGTTTACACCCTGTGTAAATGATATGATATAATCTCTGAAACAGCTCAAGTTGCAAAACTATCACTTGATTAATTTGAAACGTCAACAAAATGAAGATAAAGTTGAAATGATGCTGAATCGAATCATTCAAAGTCCAATTTGGGAAACATTTGTATATATTTTTTAATTGGATTGTCCAATGTTACGTGGCATTGCCTTATTCCAGAAGAAGACCCAATGTCCCTTTCAATGGCTACGTGGGCCATGAGAACACCAATGGACGGGCTACCTTTGAGAACCCCATGTATGATCGCAACATTCAGCCCACTGACATCATGGCCAACGAGACAGAGTTCACAGTCAGCACAGTGTGCACAGCTGTATAGCGACTGCTTCCTCTCAAGGTAAGACACGCCACGCTGCCATACGGTCATATGGTACAAAGTGGACCGAGAAAACTTCCGCACACAACTACCTACACTAACTATAGACAGATCTTCCGATGTGTAAAATTTCAGATGAACCATTTGAGAATATAATGCCTAATGTCATAATTTTGAAAATTTCTTACCCTGGTTAATTTTTTTCATTCCCCAATACGAACTATATTTTGACTTGCCCGTTACACTTCCCCTTTTGCATCAATCTTTCAGTCAAGGGAGGAGAGGTGCACCCGATCTTTGAGGACATCCCTCCGTGATTCCTTAAGCAAGAGGGCAAGACAAAGGTTATTTTTATTTGCTGAAAAACAGTCAGGAAACAACTCCAGTGGAAAAATATGCTCCTGTAAAAGAAACAACGCAGCAACATTCAACAACAAAATGCTTTTTTTGTGACTGGATAACATCTTACCACATCTTGAGGAAATGTTTGCACCTGAAACTGCATTCCAGGAGGAAGTAATGCTGGAAGCAAAGCTGTGACCACTCTCCTTACCGCCTAAACCCAAAGGGAATTTTGTGATCAAAAGACGTGAACATGTTGCTACCAGAGAGCAACATACAAGTCAACTGTTTGGCAGACATTTTTCATTGTTTTCCATTTGTTTGTTTGTATTTGCGTTCACCCTTTACGCTGCTTGCTTTCTGTGATGAGGAACTCTATTCGCCACCAACCATCTGTTCCTGAGGCAGTTAAAAGGTTTCATCCACAGGTCTGCACCACCAGAGGATGTATTTAAAAGAAGTGAAGGCCATGTTGGAGGCAAACTTTTGGCCCCTACTGTTTTTTTAGCTTGTTAATGACTTCTGTGATGAATTCATCATGCTGGGCTATAGTGCCCAGTGGAGGGCTTTGAGGGTGCAAAGGGCTGCAGAAAAAGCACTTAGTGATCCAAGGCGATGCATTTTTTGTTAGTTTTTTTGTTGGTATCTGCAACCTGACCCCTCGGTTTAATTTCATTGCTGTTCTTTGCTTTTATTTTAAATGTGGCTTACCACTGTACCTTCACTCTCATTTAAATCACTCAAATTTCACACAAACTCAAAAAAGCAGAATCTTTGAGATAATTACTTATTTTTTTCTTTCTGTTTCCAAAGATCTGAAGCTGCAGCAGTTACAGAACAGAAAATGTACATTTTCACAATTATTATGATGCAGTTTAACAGCTATATGTCCAATATTTTACTTTTATTACTAAAATGTATGGGGTTGATATTTTACTGTAATTCCTTAATTGATCGTGTGTGTGTGTGGGGGGGGGGGGGGGGGGGGATAACACTCAATTGATTGTTATTTAAAAGATGTCATTTTAAATGGAAAGGGAGAATTTCTCGGAAATGTTCTGACTCATGAATTGATGTCATGCTTTTCTTCTTGACACCATATACTCGTTGAGAACAACACCTCGACTGGTTGCAGCCAAACGGTGCACTCCGTTCTGCATCCATTTCTTCAAGAGGCGATTAAGCAACACAATCCATTTGGTTACTAAAAACTTTATTATTATTTTATTTATAAATTATTTTCAGAAAATAATATGCAAGAGCCTCAACCCTTTCTGTTTGAAAAAAAGGTAAACTATTGCATTGTCCATCATATTTCTGTTGTGTTCAGATGGCAGCATTTTTGCTAGTGAGTCACTACAGGGGTTACAAATGAACACTGAGCTGGTACAGGTGCGATACGTTAACTTTGTTGAAAAGAAAAAGAAATAGCACCCTCCACATAGAATTGTCGCCCTTCCGACCTCTGGACGTGTTGAGCTAAAAGCATTTATTTCAGTGTGATGTGCAGATGAATCAGTGATTAACTTCGGATTACATTGTGGTCTTTTCTGTAAGCTAACTTCTGGCAGCTCTGTTCTGTTTGAAAAAAAACAAACAAATGTAGCATTGCTTTGTTTTGTCTTGACTTGCCATGAATAGGTTGAAGAGAGCTTCTTTAAAGCTTTGACGGTGCGTAAGTTGATGCTGTACTAATTGCTCTAATACGTTTTCGCCCCAATAATCAAAATATGATTTGGTATATATATGGTCTCCCCAAATGAAAGAAAGACCAAGATCTGTGAATGGAAAAATAAACTGTTTTGTGACTAAGAAAGCATTGTCAGGCTGAAACTTGTCTACAGAAGGGCATGCCTTATGGGAGGAACAAATGCTAAATGGCATTTTCTCTGTGTAGATATGTTTGGATGTCACTCTGCTCCTGGCTAATTATGGCTTGGCTTAGCACCTGTATGGATGCTGTGACAGGGATAATGCTTGACTTTCAACACAGTAAATTGAGCCATTATATGCACTTCGTTTTAATTTTGCCTTGCCACATTGATGAGTATGAATAGCCATCTATTTTACACATGGATGGATGGATGGATTATACAACTGTAGTATTATATTAAAATGGAATGCAGAAGAGTGGCTTTGACATTACAAATCATCATCCATACAAGCAAATTAAGTCAGTAATTCCCCTCCAAAAATCTAGGCCTTTGAAACCAATCACTGTAATCAAAGTGGCTGTGAGCTGGTAAATGCTTTTACTATATTATTATTTTTACACCCCTCACTTATCGCAATGCCACAGATAGAATATTGCCCCTTGCCAGTCTGCTCGTGAATTGATGGGAAAGGAAACAATTGAATTAACTCGGAGATTTCACAGGGAGTGGAGAACCCATGTTATCTAACTAGGTATTAGCGTTCAGTTCTCAAAGTTGTAAGGGGGTTCTTTTATTTATTTATTGTGTTCTAATATTGTTCAGAATATTTCTTACAGCATGGATATTTTCATTATTTCAAGTAGTCTCTGTCCCTTTTATTTGAGTTTTCCACTCCATTTTTATTTTGGCGAATGTTTTAACAGATAATAATACCCTTTCACAAGCTTAATTGAGTTAGCACTAAACTAGTGTCAGTGGCCAACAGGATACATTTACACTGCAGTTTGAACACTTTCTAACGACAGTGGTTAAATTAATTGTAACAACAGGAATATATACAGCGATTGTTTGTGTGTAAACACAAGGGCTCAGTCTAAAACATCGGACTCGAACCTTTCTCTTCTCTATTTTTCTACCCTCTCCACTTTCTATTAAGCACTTTATGTTCATCATAGTGCCTTGGTCATGACCTCATTATAGTGGTGTGATATCTACAGTTGGCTGAATTTGAAATTGCATAGATCGGGGTCTCTATTATCACTCTTGCTGTCCAAACTTGAACATAACGTGCATGTATAACAGTTACATGCCGAGTGAAGGAACTGCAACTTCACAGAGGTTTTTTTTTTTAGATTTGTGGTGTTTTAGTTTTTATTATGTTTTGCCTTTTTTAGTAATTTGCAGGGTGCAAATGTAGTTTATTGTGTGGAGGGATTAACATCAGTTGACTAATATGCAGTATGTGCTTGCCTACGTGTATTGTTTGCTGAATTGGTGACAGCATGTTTTGGGAAGATTATAAAGTATCAACCAAAGAAAACGATCATATTAAGCTTTTGTTGTCAATGTTGCATCACTTCTAGTCATAATGCAAGTTTGGAATGGGGTCCAAGACTTTCTCAGTATTAATACTGGGTATTTTTCAACTAGAGAACGACTGTACGGGCGTAGGAATATTTTGTAACATTATGGGTTATTCTGCAAAGTTTTCTTGAAGAAAGTGCACCGAAGTTATATGGGCAAATTGGAGTCTCTTTGCATATTTAAAGACATAGAATATGTCCATCCTTGACACATTTTTGTTATCAGCAAGGAACAGCTCTCTTCAGCTCACCATCTCGTCTATAATGAAACAGACCCTCTGCTCTGCTTCCCTTAGAGTTCACTAAATTTCCTGTCAGTCGGGTATGTGACGAACAGCTACCGTTTTTTTTGTTTTGTTTTTTTTGTCCCTCATTCTAATGAAACAGTCTTGCAACACAACATATTTGGGGTCAACTATCCTTTGTTATCGCCACTATCTCATTGTGTTGAAGGCAACTCTGCCAAAGCCACTCTCACTGCTGTGTTATTCAGTCCCATTGAATGCAATTCATCCCCAGTTTTCAGCAAAGCTCCTGTGACTTCAGCTTAGAGGGAAAGGAGACAGATGGAGAGGCTTACTTATTAAAAAAATGTAGTTGTTCAAGGACTGGTAATTTGTCTGAATGTACTTAATTTCACTGTGTCCGAATTTGTTGATATTAAGAGTTCAAAATCAGCTGTTTGGCGGTATTGTCAAAAGAAATGCTTTACCACAAGGAACCTTTCTGTGTGCTCTTCTTTGCAACCAGCCCAAAAAAAATACAAAAAAAATACAAACAGTTGTTTTTTTTCTCCTTTTTACAAACGTTTTGAAAATCTGTGAAATGGCCACTGGATGAGACTAAATCTCATGGCAACTCAAAAGCACCTGAGTGAGCTCCATGTAGCTCTTTAACAGACTGAACAGTCAAACAGCGAAAAGGCAACGACTGATGGGTAAAGTCGAGGGGAAATGAAGTAAATGTGGACAGGAGAGTCTGTGTAGTGTCGCTAAATAAAGATATTAACAAATTTAAAAAAAAACATTTTGTACAGAGATATATTTTTGTGAAAATACATTTGTAATATAAAATGAAGAAAATGAAATTCACACGTAATTTTCCCATTATTGTAGTACAAATGCTAGTGGGGAGTCTATGGAAATTATATAAATAAATCTATATATAAATGTATACAAAGAAAAAAAAGCTTTTTGTATATGTAAAAAGAGTGTACATAAACGTTTACATAAGGATTGTACATATGTAAGATCCACCATGGCTTGTCTGCAATATATAAAATGTATTTTATCCGTCTGTATATGATGCTTTGCATTGTGTCTAAGTTTATTCTACTTTCTTGAATTCGAAACTTATTTTGAAGGTTTTTGTAATAAAACACTTGAAAAACTACTATTCATCTGAGTATTTGTTCATGTATTTGTATTAAGATTTTGAGCATTTTTTTCACATTTTTGCTCATTTAATCAATTTGATTAGGCAACATTTAACATTTTAAAGTACATGAATATTACTTCTTCAACTTAGTCAGAACTAGACTTCTGTGGTCCCGCTTACATACTCCAGTTAGGAGGTGCGCAGCAGCAATTTGAGCGGACTGGAGATATTTAAGGGAGGACTGGCTGACTCCGAAATACAGTGAATGACAGTAATCCAGCCGAGAGATAATAATGGACGACTGGAACTAAGTGCTCTTGTGCAAGTAACGGTTTCACCTTTGCCAGCTGCCTAAGGTCAAATAAGACGGACTTGACTACTGCACTGATTTGCCGATCCAATTTAGAATCGCTGTCCATTTTAAAACCCAAATTTGAGGCTGTTGCCTTCGTACAGCTACTGTGTCAAAGGGCCCAAATCAAGAAGTGAGGCCACTCGACCTAACACTGTCACTTACGTCTTCTTTCGATTAAAATTTAATGTAATCTCGAACCTATCTCAGTATGAGTGCAGAGTATAAATTGGATTGACCACCAGTCAAGAACAGGACACATTTTGACAAACAAGTATTTACATTCACAACTCTGGCCAGTATTAAGTGTTCATTGAACCCAAGTTTTTGGAATGTTGGTGAAACTGCTCAAAAGCATGGGGAGAACATGCACACAGCTAAGAGAACAATCAATACAGTTATGGCAGTGTTCTTCATAGACCGCGAGACAAGTTCACTTTCCATACCCAGAAACAGTACTATCCACTCTTTTATAGCCTATATGCCATATCCTCCACTGAGAATGAGGTCCATTTGATGTGACAGCCACTTATAGTGAGCCATCACCCTGGACTGAGCCATAAAAACAGGAGGCATGGGTAAGCTGGACAAGGTAATTGGTACAGCTCAAGTCGGACTGGGGCTTGCCAGCTCTTGCACATCTTATGTGACATAACTAATACAAGCATATACATTGCACTTGTTTATATGGAGGGTCAACTTTACATGTATGCCTAATAAGCAAAACAAGAGGAGCGTTTTCCTAGAGCAGTTAACGATGCGCATAACACATAAAATAAGAGCGAAGCCCTCCTCTGCATTTTCGCTCCTTAAGCACTCGTGAAAGCTGCCGAGGGACCAAAGTCGTGATCTACCCATGGCTGCAGCTGCAACAATGCACAGTTCCTCCCTCAAAAGGAAATGTAGACCATTTTAATGTGGTGCATTCGAAAAGTTGTATTTCTGGATTCAGTCGCATATTGAATGTACCTCATATCTGATATCACTTTGGTTGGGGTATATAATTTGTTCTGTCCCGCACTTTCTTTATGCCATCACACTGTTTTTAATCCATGCTTACCTTCTTGAAATGCATTTCAAGTATGATTAGGCATAATGGGAAACAAAGTAAGTCAAGACCTCTGCTGTACTAGGTATAGCGTATTAAAAACTAAAGGTCCCCGCTAGTGCAACCTCTCTGCATGGTGAGAATAATTGGTAAAATAGAAATATCGATCAAGTTTGTTTTGTATTCTTTGTTTATTTATAATTGTGGATGTCCCAAACAATATGAATAATGGTTAAAAGTGCTGGTAAAATGGTCCATGATCAGAATGTTGTATGTTTTTTCTTTTTTTTTTTTTTTTTTTTACATTGATGGTGTATTTATCTCATTATTTGTCCACCAATCAGCTCCTTCCAGTCACTCGTGACAAGTCCAGGTGTGTCTCGTTGTCTCGTCAGTTTGCTTGCTTTTAGTTCCCTGCTTTCTTTCAGTGTGTGTTGGTGCATTGTCACCATATTCCATGTTTCCTTAGTGGTGAGTGGTTTGTTTCCATGTGTTTTTTTCTTACTTTGAATTTAGTCTTTTCTTCCATAGTACTTGTTTGCCTTTTTATTTATTTATTTATTTTTTTAAATACCTTTTTGAGACTCCTGCGCTCCTGCCTTGCCTGCCTGATTCCCTGCACTTTGGTCCTCCACATTTTGCCTCCACTCCAACACCGCGAAAACGAAAACCCAATCCTGACAGCAATTGGTTTAATTCCTGACCAGTTTCCCATTACCCAGCTGTAGCCGTTCCCAAGACAGGATTCAAAATGGATTGCCTCCATCAGGAAGTGCGTCCAGCATAAGTGTAGCACATAAATCATGCGGGTTACTCACTGTGGCGACCCCTGATGGGGCAAGCCGAAAGTCACGACCATATTTATTATTTTATGTTTCTGCTTGATACAATACCGTGGCATTGGTGGTCCCAGTAGGTTAATTACCTTCCCGCCATCCTGAAAGGTGGCCTTGAAAAAAGATTTGGCGGATTCATTGAATGGCTGTGCTACTTTTTCTACCAACTTGATGATGCAGGAAAAAAAACAGAATTTATTGATTTCACTTCCAGGCAGACAAATTAAACAAACGCTGCTATCTCAGAAACACAAGGCGCTCTTTATAATTGCCTCTTCATCAGATTAGAAACTGATTTTGCCTAAATGCACTTTCTAATGGTTTATCCTAAGCGTGAGTCATTTGTGAGATCGTGGCGAGGGTGCATTTATGTTTCTGACTTTCAAAATGCTTTGCTTACTGTGTGTGCATGTTACACAAGTCGGGCAAGTATCAAGTCAACACTTATATCTTCAGTGAACCTCACTGAAGCAATGCAGCAAGAAAAAAAAAAAAAGTCCATGAGACGCTTACTGAATGTAAAGATGGTATAAAAAAGTTGCGGGTATAAAAAAGTTGCAATTCTATTGTTCAAGAAAGAAAATATTAACTGTCAATCAAAACTGAGAATATCATTTTTAATTAAATAAATCATAACAAATAGCAATAGCAATAATGGACATTTGTGAACTTAATTATGATGCAAATGTGCTAATTAATCAATTTGACAGGGATGCTCTGTAATCTTGCTTATTAATTTAACTGAAAAGGGAACGAATTCAGAGGCGAAGAATAGATCCATCCTCCATCCTAAAGCCTACTTGTGTCATTACCCTGTCATCCCGCGGAGTGCTGACAGTTTCCTATTAGATGTTGTCCTTTTGTTTTAAGCCATAGATGGTAATTGGAGACTCGCAGTCGACTCTTATCATGGGAACGGATTGTTCTTTTGACTCATTCATTAGCTAAGATAATTAAGTTTTCATCTCAGATCCCGCAACCTCATTACCAGTCATTAACAGTTATTTCTATGATATGTATTATACCACATTATTGAGGAAGAAATAGAAGCAGTGGTTTCTCCCGAGTTGGAGTGTATGCAATAAGAATAAGTGCTTTGAATAGGGAATCATTGGCAATGATTTGTCAAGTGTCACGTTATTATTACCTTTATTACGACAACAAGTAACAGGTCCAATATTGGTCCCAGTAAATACAAGCCTTGCGTCTGCTTGCTGCTATTTATTTGTAATCATAGCAAGTCGGGTCTCATAGGGTTCTCCAGTTAGTAAGCCAGATCCCGGCTGAAAAAGTCAACTGACACCGCAAATATATACTTAGTTTCATCAGCCAATCCCTTCATCCATGATCCAGTTTCTTCTGGGAATGCAGTGTGGATTTTGCCTGATACAGTGGGTACGGAGCAGAATTTCTTTTGTAACCTTGCCCAGATCTGTGCCTTGCCACAAGTCTGTCTCTGAGCTCTTCAGGCAGTTCCTTTGACCTCATGATTCTCATTTGCTCTGACATGCACTGTGATCTGTAAGGTCTTATATAGACAGGTGTGTGGCTGTCCTAATTAAGTCCAATCAGTATAATCAAACACAGCTGGACTCCAGTGAAGGTGTAGAACCATCTCAAGGATGATTAGAAGAAATGGACAGCACCCGAGTTAAATATGAGTGTCATAGAAAAGGGTCTGAATATTTATGGTTGTGTGATAGTTCAGTTTTTTTTTTTAATAAATCTGCAAAGATTTCAACAATTGCGTTTTTTTCTGTCAATATGGGGTGCTGTGTGTCCATTGATGAGGGAAAAAAATATTTAAATGATTTTAGCAAATGGCTGCAATATAACAAAGAGTGAAAAATTTAAGGGGGTCTGAATACTTTTTTATACCCACTGTATTAGCCAGGGCCCAGGCTAGCCTGCTGGTGGGGGATTTGGGAGGGTAAACCTACAGCTTTGATGTCTCATTCCATGTCCGAGCTTGCCACAGTAAAAAAAAGGGATTGGAGCAGAACAAAGAGGAAATTGATATAAAGGAGATGCAGTTTGTGACTTTGATGACAACAAAAACACAGGAGAAATAATTACAGAGCAATAAGCCATGATTAAACCATGTACACTCTGTACTGCTATCACCACTCAACATGTTGATTGTTATGTAATTACATTTCCAAAGCTTGCGTTCTTATTTTCATTATTTATTTTGAACCAAACCCTACATTAACTGCCAGCCTTCCCAGTTAACAGATATTTGACTTCAAAAGCACACAATGGCAGTGATTGAGTTTAATAACTGTCTGTCAACTTTGGCTTTTTAGTCTGGCTTACCCCTTTTAAAAGGCAGACACAAAACAACAAAATAAAATATAATGCCTACCTGTCAGTAAAATGACACATAGGCAAAGAGTTGTCACACTGAAAAAAAGCACACACACACACACACACACACACAAAGGCCTTTAAACTTAAACAAGCTTGAAAAGAAGCCAGTGTCAGTGCCGGTTGAGAGAAGAGTTAAGAGTTTTCATTAATACAGCATCCTCGATAGTATCTTTCGGGCAGTCGTATTTTGCAAGTTAGCAACTTCCTACTTTTATTTTTTTCACTTTTTATTGCTAGCTGTTGGTACACATCTGCGCTGTTCTGAAAGCCATCTATTACATCTATGATGCCGACGCTCCCGGGAAACTCCGCTGATCCGTAGGCCGATGTAGCAGTTAGCACTTTTGGTGTTTACTGACCGGCGGTCGTAGATAAGCAATGTTCCGCTGAGCTTTTGTTATAGTTACATAACTTTGATCCCTTCCTGGCTAGCAACTTTGTTCAATCACTGCTGAATAGTGCACCATGTCCATAATATCCACTCTATTCACACCACATAAAGGAAAATACTTGAAAGCACTAAAAAAAAAAAAAAAAAAAAAAAAGATTGCAAACTCAGCAGGCACCCGCTACCAGTACTTTTGCTTGATACATTCACCATCACGAGGGACTTTTGAATAGGTTCATTGTGTTAGACAGTGCCCTGAACCAGTAGGCCTTGCTTTTGTGACACAGTGAGGGCTCGTTCATCCGACAGGTAATGAGCACTCAACAGGGAGTCACCACCAGAAACCGCAATGCCCCACTTCACCGCAGCTCCTCAACAATTTGAGAAACCATGTTGCCATGGTAACAGATGCAGTTGAATCGACTTCAACCAACCTTATTCAAATACAGTATCAGCAACTTCAAATGCAGGTATTGCAACAGACAGCCGAGTGAATTGTTTCTCATCATATTTTCCTACAGAAAAAGACGTGTACTACACATTCGCATTGACTTGATTGACAGAAAAAAACACAACACATAAAATGGGTTTTTAATCCCCCTAGCATCATTTGAACATGCGATCTTCACAAGGAAGTATTGCGGTGGGCCAACGTGATCACATGACCACAATTGTTATGTCTGGAGAAGGATTTCTCAGCGTTTCGCAGCGCTCGAGTTGTTCGGAAGATAAATTATGGAGAATCATCCATAAAACATGCCCTTATTTATGTATGTTTAGGGGGGTATTTTAGACATCCCGAATTAAATTCAGCTGATCCTGGGTATTTCAGAAGACTTTCCCTGCAGCAAAGACTTTTCTGTGATTGCAATAAAACAAGGGCAGCAGCGGATGATTAAAAAGAAAGTAAAAGAAGACAGTGTGCATATTTCAACCAAAAATATAATTTTTTTTTAAAGTGCTCTGCTCGGGTGTTCTAATACCCCTTCAATGACCCCATGTTATTTTGTCTTCAAGAAATTCATAGCCACCATTTGTAGCAACAGAAGACAACTGCATTGTGGCATTATGTTAGGAATGTAGGAGATCATGGAATGTTTAGCAATATATAATAAAGCTGAATACATAATATTTTGCATAATGCATTGAGCTTCGCTGTTAAAAAATGCATTAAAGAGAAAAAAAGCCTTCAAAATTGTAAATATTTACTAATACATTACATTTTGTAAAAATCCAAATAAGCTCTTAATTATAAATCCCCTCCAAATTTTGTATACATGTGAGACTGGTGTGTAATTGACAGCTTCTTGAAAGTGCATAGCTCTATCTACACTTACTGGAGCCCAGAACGATAAACGCGAGGTAGTACACAGTAACTCCGTTTACACACTAAACAGAATGCTGCAGAAAATGCAATCAGCTACACTCACTGCAATGAAAAAAAAATGAAGAAAACGCTCCCAGTCAGCCTTTTATGGGGGCTGGTTGGAATGTTCAAGTGATATCAATCCCAAAGGGTGTAACACCCGCTGGATTCACTCCCCGGGTATTTTGTCAAATCGAACAGTCAATCAGTGACTCTGCTTCAATCCCAGTCCAACCAAGCGGTGAGTCAGCCCCACAGTAAGTCATACAATAATAGAAGCAGCGGCAGCACACCCACTCAGATCCGATGGAGATGTGCCTGTGGGAGCTCCCTTGCACCACTTAAAAGTACAGATTGTTCCAAATATTATGATAGGGCTTTTCACTTTTGGGCTCTATTTCATAATACAAACATTTGTTGGATAGAGTAATTATTGGTCTGGTAAGCTCTCGCAGGTCATGCAGAAATATGTTTGGGTAGAAAAATCAAGAAAACACCAACGCGGCATAGTATAGTTTATAGTGTTGGGTGCTTCATTTGATTGTATTTAGTGTGTAAAGAAGAAGCACTTACCGGTAATATTCCAACATAATTCTTAAACGGAAGAATTAAGAGTTGGTAGGGAACTAAGAGGGTGGCACGGTTAGAGCATCAGCCTCACAGTTCTGAGGAGCGGGGTTCAATCCCCAGCCCCGCCTGTGTGAAGTTTGCATGTTCTCCCCGTGCCTGTGTGGGTTTTCTCCAGGCACTCCGGTTTCCTCCCACATCCCAAAAAAACATGAATTGGAGACTCTAAATTGCCCATAGGTGTGAATGTGAGTGCAAATGGTTGTTTGTTTGTATGTGCCCTGCGATTGGCTGGCAACCAGTTCAGGATGTACCCCGCCTCCTGCCCGTTGATAGCTGGGATATGGTCCTACACGCCCGCGACCCTAGTGAGGAGCAGCGGCTCAGAAAATGGATCGATGGATAGGGAACTAAGAGGTATCGTACTACTGGTGAAAGAAATACTGTAATTAGATTTTTTAAGATTGACTATTGATGTTTGTTTTTCAAGGCGTGTAACTCATCAAGGAAGGAAACTACGCGCCCTTCGAAGGGTTTGACATGAAAAGATGAATATGACACCTGAGACTTATTTATCTGTTGAATTCCTTTGTTGTTTCATTTTGGCAGTGTTTTGAGTCATATTCTTGCTGCAAGATGAATTATCTCCCAAACAGCTATGTTGCAGACAAAATGTTTCGGGAACTTAATGTGTAATTAATGTGTAATTCAATGAAATATGACTCACCTGGGCAACAAAACACACCTGTCAGTCACGTGTTGTAACTCTATTGTTCATATAAAACATCCTTGATTGGTTGGGTCATTAATAATCTCCCCTCATTTCCCCTTAAAACATATTTTTATGAGCCCAATTAAGTCCAGTCCCACACTGCTGTCGGTGACGGCTCCCATTCCTCTCTTTAATTCCACGTTGCAACTTTTTCCTTCCCCATCTTATCCCAACATCTCATCTCAGCTTCTCATCTTGCCTCTGTGTGCCACCGTTTTATAATCTTTGGCTTCTAGATGAAATCTTCCTTCCTCTTGTGATGCCAGCTGGGACTATTTAGATGAATCTTGGATTGCTGGTATGACTGAGAAGTTGATGTGGAAGCCCATGGACATACACACCAGTCACCCCCCGCCCCCCCATGTCAGGACTAAATATGCCATTCTTGTATCACCATAATGCCTGGAGCTGAAGTTCAAGACTCACTTCATGAGACTGCTCATTGTTCCTGATCGTAGAGACCTTCACACACACACACACACACACACACGTGTATTTTCTCCTCAATCAGTTCTCTATCTTACAAATAGTTACTCAGAAAAGAACATAAGAGAATCTTGTACAGATCAGAATCAGTCAAGATGATGAAACCATTTGGAAACCCCTTTCTTTGTTTTTCCAATGTCATTCAATATCCTGACACAAGTAAGGCATCCTTTGTTTGTTGTTACACCCATTTTTTTCCATCCATCTTCAAGGAAATCCTAAATCAACAATGTCAGGTAGGGCACACGTTTCCTTTTGCTACAAAACGACATTCTGAGGGATCAGGACCAGTTTTTTAAACTCTCCGTGAACCACGTTTTATTTCACAGTCAGAATTAATTTGGCTAAGTGGTTAAATGTTAGGATAAAGCAGTACAGAAAATGGATGGATGGATAGTTAAATGTTTTGCATGAGTCCATCCCAGCTGCGCTGCAGATCATCCAGGATAAGAAGCTACATCAGTATCTCAAGTGATGGATTGGAAATCAAAGTTTTAATCATATGCTCTGCGTAGTTGCCTAGCAACAGGCCTCCCCTTGCAGAACTTGTCTGGCGGCAACACAGCGGCTAAGATGAGAAGGAGATGATGAGCCAAACCCATGGAGCGTCTGGTGACTGAGCTGATGTCTAAGTAAATATCATAGAATCCCAAAAATATTCAATGTTTGAGAGACTATAACAGTGTCCTACATTCAGCAACCCGCAAAAAAAAGCAAAGTCCATTTAAAAATGCTGCAAATGCACGCTGGGATACAGCGCTAATGTGGGTGTGACCTTTAGGAAACTTTTTTTCCAAAGTGCCGGGGTCAGTTTTCTCTTCCAACAAGAATGTAATTAATTTAACAGAATTTTTTTTTTGTTTTTTAATAAAAGTAAAACACAATCACATCCCTTTAACAACTGGGCCACTGAAGAAAGAAAGTCTCAGATGTTACTTTCCATCGCTGCAATCACAATTATGTCCATTGTGTTAATAATAGGCATACAATTGTCCGTACAGCCTCTCAAGGGTTAAACAAATGTGTGAAACCTCATCAAGATTATATGCAGTAGTACTTTGATTTTTGGGTAGACATTGTTTATTGCCTAAAAAAAAATCTATATAATAATAATCAAGAACAGACATTATTTTTATGATTTTGGTGTGTCAACTTTATTTGTTGCTTGATCAGTGAATCTCGTCTCTCCCCATGTGCTGATATTTCTCCTGCATGAGGAAACGGAGCTACTTTCCAAAATCTGTTGACGTCTTGCTGAAATTGAAAACTGATTTAATGTGACTGTCAGCCTCCATGTGGATGATTTTCAGACCAAGATGCTCCCGATATGCTGCCAGATCTCAATTTTGAAATCAATTACTCACTTCATGATCCATGTTTGCTCAGATGAACAGCATTTTCCTGGAAATCTGCTTGTTTGGAAATATTTTTTCTTTTGAAATCGACTACTGTGCTTTTTATTCTGATGTCTGCCAGGAACTCTTTGAAAGTCATCATATTCCCTCATGCTTGATTTCTTTTTTATTATTATTTTTTTATCGTCTATGATATGTCTTTTTTTTAACTTTATTAGGTTGTTTTGTAGCTTCAGAATAAAAATATATATCGGAAACTGTAGCATTAATAAAAAGACAAGAAAAATGGAAATACTTCAAAATAAACACTACATCACATGTCTCTATTGTCATAGTGTTTTCAGTAGCGTTAGTATATTAATAAAAGACACATTATATTTAGAAGAAAACAGCTGTCAAAAAGCTTATTTTGGAAATCTGTAAATGTGGACTATTCTTTTGTTCAGAATTTGGAAGCATCTTAAAATATTAAAAGACTTGTTACAACATGCTGCATTACTTAAACATGTCTGCAGTTCATCTCAGTGTAATGTTTAACTGTGTAAATGTTGGAATGAATGACATTCACTCCTCTTTCAACAGACTAATAATGCGTGTTTTGTACTTGTACCTTTGCTATTTGAATTACATGTAATCTTTGTTATATTTTACCTCTTTCTGAGTCATTCATTGAGCAAACTACTCCTGTCCCATATCTTTTGTAAAACAAGTCCTGGAACTTTTGTGACACACCTTGTATGTTAGAAGACTCCAGTCTGATTACCTTCACTGTACAGAAATTCCTCACGTTTGCAGAACAGCAGAAAGGCAATCGGTAAAAGTGCTAATGCAGCAATTGGAAGTGCTCATTTCGACTCGTTCTCCTGGCCTATTTGATTTACAGCAGTGGCAGGGATGAGAGTTCTTAATTGTATTCAAGCTCAGCACGTCTCCCTTTGATGTTGCGTATGTTGAGAGTGCACCTCAGTTCACTTTCTGACACTTATAAATGGCAGCTATGCGCATACGTCAAACTGCTACAGATTTGATTTTATGAACTCATAGGCACATATCCACTATTTTAGACCTGAACATGACACAAAAACACCTTGCAGTGGAACTTCTAAAATACAGTATTCCTAAGGTTATACATATTGGAAGTTGAAAAAAACAGGAAAATATAATTCTAAAGTCTACCAAAACTTTTAGACTTCAAAGCATTTCCATGCATGACGCCATCAACCTCAGAGACCGCTAGTATTAGGTTAACGGCCTGGAACTGATTATGTACATTTCCATTATTTAATGTAATAACTACTATTTTGTATTCTAGAGGTTGACCAGGATCTAAAAACGGATTGTGTTGACACTCCGAGGTTACTGCATATGCAATATAATGCCATGTGTGAAGGCGTGCACATAAGTGGTGCGCAGTTTCACATGTACACTGAAACTATTAAAAGCGCACCGGATTCAAGGGCTTGAGAAGTGTTGAGTCATTCGCGAATGGCTCATTCAAACGAAAGAATCTTTTGAGTTAACATGTTGGAAGGAATCATGTCAATGAATTGATTTGTTGCTGCTGAGGGCGACACAACCAGTTATTAGGCTTAGGGGGCAATTACTTTGCCACACAGAGCCAGGTAGCTTTGAATAGTTCCCCCCCCCCCCTTTAATAAAGAAAATTATCATCTAAAAAAAAATGCATTTTATATTTGCTTTACAACCAGTTCAGGGTGTACCCCGCCTCCTGCCCGATAACAGCTGGGATAGGCTCCGCGACCCTAGTGAGGAGAAGCGGCTCAGAAAATGGATGGATGGATGGATGTTTGCTTTACATTTTTTAGACGAATTTGAACAAAGTGTGGAAACTACAAAAAAATAAGAATTTAAAAAGGGTGCAAATACTTTTTCATGCCACTGTATTCCTTACTGTATAATTTAAGTAGAGTTTAGTCTGGACTTTTAATTAGTTTTGTGTGCATGTTTTGAGTGTCAAATTTAAAAATGTAATTTTGAAATTAGTTAATTTAAGATAATCTGATTATTATATGGTGTCAGTTTCAGTGTTTAGCAAGTTTTCCACTGATACCAACCTTTTGAAAATTGGCTAATGATTCAAAAAGTTTTTAAAGTTTTAAACAAAAAGGTCAGACCTACAATTTGACCACTTAGTCTAAAGAAGTTGGCCAGAAATTGGGGCACCTCTTTTAAAGATAGATTCACAACTTTCTTAATATTTATCATACGAAAATGCTACTTAACACTGGAATCACCTTCAAAGGATCTGTCTGATAATGCTTCTCTCATGCAAATCAATTAATCTTTGAAACTTTACACACATACCTACTGGAAATTCATCCAGTGAGGTCGGTCGGTAAGGGAAAAAAAAAAATTGAGTACCAAGCACCAACATCTGGAGCTCCTTTGAGAACCAGCCCAAAATTGTTACGTGCATATTCATTAGTGTGGGTGAATGCAATGCCAAATGTATTCTGTTATAAAAACATCATTAAAAAGTCGGCCCTGTATGCAATTAATCAAATGTTTTCTCCCGCCCCTGAAATAAACAATATTTTGTTGTCCTTGTCTTTATACTCTTTGTCCTTCGTGTATGGTGTTGGTTTGGTTCACAGAAGCCACATAAATCGCCGCTAGCTGAACACACAGCCAACGCTATTCATCATTGTAATTAGTGTTCGGCATACAACCGCAACTGCTCCGGATATGGCTACCTGCATTGCTGACAGTCTCATTTCCCGCCTCTCTTTTCCGTCTTAAAGTGTTCCTGCAAAAAATAAAGAAATAAATAAATATACACCTGTCACAACCTACCCACAGTGATACGTTTCTTAAGTTTTAGGATTGCCTACGTTAGAGAGAGGATCATGTTATCTGGATGCATGTGAGGTGAAAACTGTTCTGTTTGCCGGTCATGGTTTTGTGACATTTTTTCCATTTGTCATTTCGGTTGAGTGCTGCAGTAATTAATTCCATTGTGGGCCTCACTTTGGTGTTTGAGAGGGCAGTCAGGGAGAAAAAGCAGAGTATGGTTGTTGTGTAGGCATATTTTCTGGATAAACACATGCAGCAAATCACACAAAGATGCATATCAATACAAATTAAAAGCCAAAGCTCCGTGCAATCTTCTCATGATCTACTATTTGTTAAAGTTACACAGTACAAATTCTCTCAGCGATCAGCTTCCTCCCACATTTTCATCCATTAGCCCATGTAAGCTCCGCTTCTAAGTGGGCGCTTGTTAATTCCCGCGTCTTCGCTGAAGAGGTTATGAGAGTTGTTCTGAATCTCTACAACCGAGTGAATGGGGCTTGTTGACTCCTAGTCACTCTGCAGGGTGTGCTCAGAATAGCAGAAGGCCAACTCCATTAAAGTGAGAAGGGTTCATTTGTCACAGGTTCCATCGGTGTTGTTGTAATGACCAGGTATGCGGCTGATGAATTGCCTGACCTTTTCCTTCCTCTTTATAATCAAGTGTTCCTGTTGGATTCCCAAACTCAATTTGTAGATGTTCTAGATGTCAAGGCGGTCTATGTATATGCAACTGAACTTTGACAGAATATGAAAAGAATAATTGAACAATAAATATTATAGTCACCACAAGTCCAAAATTATGTGTACTCTGGTATGTTTTTCACTAATATGTCAATCATTCAAGTCGACGAAGTACAGACCCATGCACACTGAGGAATTTAGGCAATGTTTCATCATTGAAAACACAATAGTTTGTGTGCAATCTCAATGGCAAGTTCGCAGTCACTGTGGGAATAAAAGCATGTGGCAACAGCAATGACATGGAAGTGAACAGATCTTATCTACCAAAGTTTTCATAAAAAATAAAATCAATACACTAATGACTTTAATAGTCACAAATTATTGAGTGTAAAACAGCAGGGGGCCTACTGTAGCCACACGCAAAATTGTCATCAATTCCCATTATTGACAACTGATTTGAACAATTCTATTTTTACACTTCACTTTAACCAGGCACTTTATGAAAACCAGGAGAGTTGGGAAAACTGTTTTTCTTGTGTTCTGACATTTTTATTTTTAGATCCCTACCCCAGATCAGCTGAGAAGACTGAAACTCTTAGCAGGGAATCGGACAGCACCCTAAAATAGCGTAAAATCCAATTTTGGAATCTTCAGTCTGTGGCTGCCCCGAAATATGGTTTACAAGCAACCGAACCAGGATGGCTCAGTAACATTCCAAAAGCAAAGTGGGGGAAACGTTATCAAAATTTGACTTTCGAGCATGGTGGACTTTTTTATGATCAAAAATTTTTTTTCAAGCTGTCATTTTATTAGGTGTATGTAATAGGGTTTAGGAAAAAAGGAGAAGCTTCCGAAGTGACTACAGAGGACCGATGGCAGCACACAAAAAATGCATCAATTCTGACTTTTAAGGCAGATTTATTTTCAGCTATACATTTTCTCCCCCCTATATTTTTTATGATAATGATGATGATCAAAATGCTGTCATCTCAGGCTAAATATAACATTCTCAAAAGGATTTTTTATTTTTTTTTACTCTATCCAGTCCCTCTGTTTTAATCATTTTTCTTTTTTTTCCAAATCCGACAAAGCAAGCAGCAGATTGGATGTAGCACTGACTCGCCGCAGGACAGTGACCACATGGTGACCTCTGTTACCAAATGTCCGCAGATTCATTTGCCACCCTGCACAGAAGAACTCCTCCGGGAGGGAAGAGGTCAAGCTCACATGGTTCTCTCAGCTTGGCAAGGCACAAAAGTTGGAGGAGTTCAGGTCTGGGCACGTCTGATCCATCACTCTGCCCATCTGCTCCATGAAAACCTGAATTTAAATGTAATATTGTTTGTCTCTCTGAGTTTTCAAATGAGATTATTGTCTCTATTTAAACAGTAGTTGAACCAGTACATTAGTGTTTTACAAAGTTTTCCTAAATGCACAAAATGTGTTACTTGGTACTGCTTAGTTTATTTAGTGTTTTTTGGATTAAAGTGAGAGAAACAAAATTATTTTAAGATTTTACATCCATTCTCAAAGGTCGAGCCCCTCATGTTGATACTTTCTGATGATTTACCAGAAGAGATGAACTACAATCCAGCCAATCAGGCAGGGAAAGATCTTCAGTAGAAGGGCCTAACATCTGATAAAGTCCCTTCATTTTGTCCCATCATGCCACTCATGTTAAAATATAGCTTTTCCTGGGGGTGTAGGATCTCCTGCATACCTAGTCTTAGTGCTGTAAAGTCCAGACTGTACCTCAGTGTCATACAAAATGGAGCATTACTAGTTTTTGATACTTACAATCCTATTTTACCTCTTCAGATTGAGCAGGCCTGACTAATAATGTTTTAGCTGATATGTGGCACGTACAGTATGTGTTGAAAGAGAGACTCTGGTCCAATGATTTTTAACTTATGCTGAGAGCTGTCATTACACGACACAAACTAGGTGACAATGCAGAAAGTACAATTTCAATGACATGGTTTTCACAAGCATTCACATGGCTCGTTTCCATGGTAAAGTCTATACTAAGTCTCATTTTATATTCATTCATACAGGACGGATGTATAAAAGTTAGGGTTATTGGGCCTTCTTGCCAAATCCACCAAATTCTGACCATTTTTCCTGAAGGGCATTTGGGAGTGTACACACTGATGTTGGACAAGAAGGTTTGTCTTTCAGCCTCCGCTCTAATACATCCCGAAGGTGTTCTATCGAGTTGAGGTCAGAACTCTGTGCAGTCCAGCCAAGTTTATCCATGCCTTAAACTTTCTCATCCATGTATTTATGGACCTTGCTGTGTGCACTGGTGCACAGTCAGGTTGTAAATGGAAGGGCCATTTCCAAACTGTTTTGTTTGTTTGGTGTGGATGAACTCGACTGGTCAGCACAGACTTCTGACCTCAACCCGATAGAACACCTTTGGGATGAATCAGAGTGGAGACTCTCAAAGAATAGTCAAAAATTCCGTTAAACACACGCCTAAACCTTGTAGAAAGCCTCTTCCAAAGATTTTAAGCTGTTATAGCTGCAAATGGTAGACTGATGTCATACTAAACACTACGGACTGAGAAGAATCTGGACTAAGTTAAGTTTATATGTGAGACAAGGCAGGAAGTGGAATACATTTGGCAATATAAGTGCAATTCTGATTATAAAGTATGGCCCAATATCGTCTCTCATTTTTCTGATACTTCTGCTACTAGCACCCTGCAAAAGTGGCTTTTGTTTATTACCAAAATAATGCACCCAATGTAATAATGGTGCTTTTATTACAATTATCTTTGCCGCACAGGCCTTCTTTGCTATTTTGTTGCTGTATAAATCCGTGTGTGTGCGTGTTGTGCATTTCATGAGCCAGAGTGAAAACAAGCTCATCAAAGTGCATATAGCTTTTTGTCCCCTCTTCTGTTTTAATTTGACATTTTTTAAAGACCTACAGGCATACGGTAAAGGCCAAGGATTATACTCAGTAACTAGAAAACACACACCACTAAAAACATACACCATCTTGCGCGTGCACCCGTGCGGGCGTGTGCCCACACACATGACTAATATTTGTGTTACTCTGCTGTCTAGCAGGTTTAAACCAAAACTAATGAGATGAACCGCTTTGAAAAGGGCTTTTTACTTGTTTGTCAGGAACAAGCTTTTCCATTTATTTGATGGAAAATTTGAATTAAATGAAACTGGACACAAAACCAAAAAAAAAAAAAAAAGTTTCATTTGCAACAAAATTCATTATTCACATTGTGACGTAGATCAAGTGGCTCCAAGTTGGTACATTTAAAATTCTCCATACAGGATAAACCTTTTTTTCTCGCCAATACATTATCAGAAATGCATTTCAATTATTAGTATTTTATTGTATTTTAAGCTCAATTGAACAGATTGGTCAGATGTTGTATGTGAAAATGTGCTTGCTATACCTGCATTTGCAAATGAATACTAAACAGGACTTAAATGGTTAGTGTGTTGACATCTCTGCTGTATTGATTTCCTTTCATTCTTTTTGCATTCAACAACTTACCACTCTTCCCACCTGCTTGCCCCACCCATTCTAAAGATTCTAACGATGACAGACTTAGGTGTCGGCCAGGCGCATGTAGTGTAATTATCAGGAAATGAACCTGGGTGATGCACAGACCATTGATCAGCATATTGAGTTTGACTGCCACCACAAGCAATTAACCTTAAAGCTTTTAAGTGTCTTCTAAAGGCTGCACCTTCCTTTATTACCACTTGCACAACTACCACCACACACACATCAAAAAACAGATGCAAGGTCATTACAGAATAAGTTTGTCAGCCTTTTTCCCCAAATGCCTCCTAACAGCAGAGTGGTTGATGTGATCTTGGCCACGCCCACTGTGGACTTCTTAGTCTAGAAAATGGTAAATGCACGCGCTTATCACACACTCCTGCTCATGACATGCAGTGAAGTGTGGGCAACAGGGATATAATCCATTCGTCTGTCTAGTCAGTTGGGTGTTTTTTCTTGAATCATTTGTGAGAGGAGTAAGAATTCAATCAACCGGATGAAGCTTTAGTATCCCCAAAACATGCATGGTAGGTTAATTGACGACTCTAAATTGCCCGTAGGTGTGAATGTGAGTGTTAATGGTTGTTTGTTTGTATGTGCCCTGCGATTGGCTGGCAACCAGTTCAGGGTCTACCCCGCCTCCTGCCCGATTATAGCTGGGATCGGCTCCACCACGCCCGCGACCCTAGTGAGGAGAAGCGGCTCAGAAAATGGATGGCATCCCAAAGTCATGGCCGAAAGTGTTTTCTTTTTTTTTTTTGCCTAAAATTGTAAAATGAAAAAAAATCAGGAATTCTTAAATTTTTTGTCCGATATGTTGCCTATGATCTGTCTATCTATCATGAATATGGTCATGCAAACTATTATTATTAATACAATCATTACTGACCTTACAAAGTGATGTCATATCGCTGTAAATACCCTGTCAGGAACTACTTGTATTTGGATTTTGGAACTATATGGATGCAGCAATTACACCCCTAAAACTGACACAGTATATAAAAATAAAGCATGCAAATGGTCATTTGTTGTATATTGGAGAACAATAGCTACACTGTGGCTTTATTTTTTTTCTGTGTCCTTCACTTTGGACTATTGCCCGAATGAGGCAGAAATGTTAATGTTGCAAACATAATATCTCCATATTCTTGGATGGTAGGTAGCAATTGAGAGAATAATCACATTGGCACAGTAATTAAAGTTGATGCCATTGCTAAAGGAGCTCTTAATTGATTACCCTTGGTCTTCTCTGAAATACTGTAGGTCATATTCTTGCCTAAAATGAGCTTCATTAGTCTCTGGTGTACTATTTATATTCTTCTCTCGCTTTTGGCAAATGTTCCAGAGGCAGTAATGGTTGAGATTAAATTGCCTTATTGTATTTTCTTACAGCGCAGCAGCACTACTCTTTCCAAAACCATTGAGATAGTTTATAGCAACAATTTTCATACAGCTACAAAATCTGATAATAACCTATGCTAGAAGTTTATCAAAAATTAGCAAAAGTAGAAGACTCTAGGCCTCAATTTGGATTGAATATGAAAAAAAGGATTTAATATAGTAGACTTATTGAGGTTGTATTTTGCAGTGCTGTACTCGTAAGATGTGTTTGCAAAGCTTGGATGTAGCTCAATAACATTGTTATTATTATTTATCTCCAGTTAGAGTTATAATATCACAAATATATTAAAAGTATCAATTATTCAAAAATACAAAAATGTCTTCTCCTTGCATTTGTGAAGGAAGAATTTAAATGGCTTTGTACTGGATCTCAATATATTATCTTGTGGCCTGTGAGGGTACTTGAGCTAATCAACATTAGATGTGTGTATATCTCTCAAATTCATCACCAACAGGACACATAATTCATATGAAACTTGTTAAATATAATATGCACTGCACCAATATCTGGATTGCTTGAAATGATATCTGACTTTACTTGAACTTTCACTTTTAGCAGGGAAATTCAATCTCAAATTGAGGAGGGATCTTTAGTGAAGATAATGGCTAATGATTGGTGGTTTAAAAGAGAACGACTTCAAAATCAGTTTCCATTTTAAGATTACAGCTGGAAAGCCCTTTTATCAAGTCTAAATGGAGCAAACTGTACATATCTGAGCCTGTCCTACGTAAAAAGAGAGACATCCTTCATTTCCTACATTTCCTCTGTACCTTAGATGCTTGAAAGGTAATTTCAGGGTTTGTACGGACAGTTTCTCATCTGCAGATGCCAAATACATAATTAGCATGTGCATTAAATAATCATGATGTGTGTTAACTATAAATATATTCCATCTCTTTCTTTGAGAAATGGTATCTAACCAAGCTGTTCTCTGAAAATACACTCAGAATAGGCAGAGATAGGAGACTGCCTATCGCCTTCACCACACGATTAATATTTGGTATATTATTTGGTATATTCTATTGTAACATGAAGTGCACCACATTGAGGGATTTTACACACCTCAGCTTTGTCTTAAGATAATACAGCCTAGTGGCAGAAGAATTGAGATGATAGAATTGAGAAGCAACTGATTGCCTATTGTGGTTGGAGAACTTTAGATTCACTTAGAACAGGCAGCAGGAATGTTAGTGACTTGTGTTTCGGGAAGTATAGTAATTATACTGTAGTACAAAGTCAAGACGTGCCACCTCTCCTGAAAAATCTGTAAAATCTACAAACAAGAAAATATCGCAGTCCATTTTATTACAATGGGCTACTGTTACAGGCTTGATTGATTTTGTGTTGCAGTAAGGTTAACTAACGTCGTTAGTGAGAAGCGTCCAATCAACTAAATATGACATTAATGCCTGGTTTGGCATGCTGATATTCCAATTCATAAAATTACCTAGCAACATTTCCTGACCAGAAGTAACAATACAATATATTTCAGGGTAAAAATGTCTTGCTTCTGACTGTTTCTCATTGGGGGGATGGTAAGCTCGTGTTTTTAGTTTTCCACACACACAAAACCTGACTGCCATTTTCAGTGACGCACCGCACTAAAGGATCTGACTAAAATATTGGGCCACACCGATTAGTTCCTCCCCAGTACTGCTAGTTTCTTTGTTGAACAATCCAGCACTTAATCGGAAGCTAATGATCAATACCTTCAGTAAAAGGGTGTAAAATTCACCGGTGGATTCCCTGCAGATCCACAAAACCCTCTGGATATCTGGTCTGGGACAGAACGACATCAGTGGTGTCAAAGAGAAGCGCTTTGAAAATGAACTCGATGAGCATGAGAAGGACAGTTAATCTTTCCTAGGTGTACATTGAGAGAAACTAACAGATAAAAAAAAATTGATGTTTTAAGAATAGCAAAGTCAACACTGAGCAAAAACCCATCTACACAACATTAGTATACCTCAGTTTTGCGAACAGTCACAGAACCAAGGTTGCACTGTATTTAGAAAATATTTCCATAAATTGATTAGAATAATTACAAACTACAGTAAATTGCATTTACATTACTTGTATCCTTATGATAAACAGTCTAGTAAAAGGCATTAAGCAGTAATTCTTTAGTAAAAACTGTAACTAGTGTCAAAGGCTAGTTAGAGGGATTTCAAAGGTTTATTGAAGGGTGGAGTGATCGTGATAATGTACAATAAATTGTCTGTCAATGTATTTAAATCTAATCTACCATCTCTCCTTTCTACCCTAACTAATCATCCCAATGGAAAATGATATGACAAATGGGAGCGTTTTCCCAAAATAAAGTAAGGATGCCAAGAAAGGACATTTAATCTTCCCAGAATAAGGGCCACAACAACATTTTCCAAATCAGCGATCTCACAGCAAATATATATTATTTCTCAAACTTCCCACTCTAGGGATCAATTACACATAATGTTCTGTCTCATATACAGGAGTTGAGACAGGGAATATCTCATAGGAGTGAGTTTCCTTCTTACTCCCTGAACTCTTCTATTGGTGCATAAATATAATTTACCAACCAATAAGACTCAAAAATACAACAAAATAAAAAGAGTCAATATGTTTGATCAAATTTGAGCCGCCATGAGGCGATCTTTTTGGGCTGTTGTGAGGCTGGCTGAGCTGAGATGTTTCTGGGCCAAGCAAGCAAGTGGGGTCTTTGTGTATGAGCCAGTTCCAGAATTGCCGCCATGCTGACATTAAGGAGTGGCAAGGGGAAGCTTTGATACAAGTAACTCTTCTGGTGGCTCAACTGCAGACAGGCCGTGGGCGTTTTGGCTTATATATGTATTCATGATTCTGATAATTAACGGAAATACAATATACCTTAAAGCCTTGTTTTTACCTAATGCTATGATTTTGCACAGTTCAACACACCACAGACACTGATCTGACTTGAGTGTTAAAATACTAAAAGTGACAATTGCGACGTGACAGCACAGAGTATTGTGAAGAAATGTTCTCAAAATGAGAAGCACAAACAGCCTTGTATCCTTTTAAAGTGCCACCCTCCACCCTAAACTACCATACCACTGCATCCCAACTCACAACAAAAAGATGTATAAAAAGTGAGACTGAACTGAAAGGTTGTTCTCTCACCCTTTAAAACTTTTGGAATCATACTGTTTTTTTGGAGTCGTTCTAGATACCTACCTATCGTTTTCCCTGTGTTCCTGATTATCTTGTGTACCTATCCTATTTATCCACTCAGTCATGGAATCCAAATAATCCAAGGTAAAAAAACAGAGGAAAAAAGCCAGGTATGATGGGCCACGATGGGCTCAGTACTGAGACACAAACTGGCTTGTGTAACAAACGGATGAGCTTCACTGCTAATGACTCCCGTGGGGTGGACCAGCTGCTTAGTTAAGGATAGTTTGTGTACACACCGCTGCCATTGGATTGACAGAAACCTTAGGAAGCTCAGATAACACAGGTACACGTGCACATGGACTATCTCTTTTCAAGTCCCTATTTTTTTCTTCTCTTTCTGCATCTACATTTTGAAAACTCCTTCAGTTTGCCCTGTCCTCATTTTAATGGTGCCATGAGGTGCCTCTATTGCTTAAAATTTCATATTGTACAGCTCACATACTCAGTTGATTTCTGCCGGTGCCTATAAACAATACTTTGGCACAATAAAACATCATCAATAATATATTGGACAGACATCTGTATTATAGAGTTTTAACAAACCCCTCAACGCTACAAGCAAGTGGCACTCCTCTATTTGGCGAAGCATGTGAGCCCTCTAGTGTCAGGCCATCTAGTTTCAAGAGATATATTCGGAGAAGGATAATGACCCACATCAGGTTTAATACCAATTTAGCTGTTTTACATCAATGTAAAAATTCAATTGAAGAATTCAATTTTGCCTCCTTTTTAAAGCAATTGGAAAAGGGTAAAAGCCTCAAGGCGCTTGGTGTTCAATATATATATTACCACCCCATTAATTGACATCTACCCATATTCTTTCAACAGATCGAAAATATCATCCATCAAAGAAAGCATTAAATGACTTGGCCATTATCTGGTGAAAAAAAACGGGTTATGAAGTTGAGGTTATATTTTAAAACATTCTAAAGTATCAGACACTTGAATGAATATGGTGTGGCAAGTATCATGTTTCAGTTAATAGCGACTGCAGGCCGCTGAGACTCCTTGCATATTGCTTATTTTCTTTTTAAATTAAATAGATAAAATAATATTGTTCTCATTGAATGCTGTATCTAGCACTGGGGCACCCCAAGGTTGTGCCCTTTCTCTGCTGCTCTTCTCTCTCTACACGAACCACTGCACCTCAACGCACCCAGCTGTCAAACTCCTGAAGTTTGCAGATGACACCACTGTCATCGGCCTCATCAAAGACGGTGACGAGTCTGCATATCGACAGGAAGTGGAGCGGCCGGAGCTGTGGTGCGGCCGACACAACCTGGAGCTGAACACACTCAAGACTGTAGAGATGATCGTGGACTTCAGGAGGCATCCTTCGCCATAGCTGCCCCTTACGTTGTCCCGCTGCCTTGTGTCAACCGTAGAGAACTTCAAGTTCCTGGGAATTACAATTTCTCAGGACCTGAAGTGGGCGATCAACATCAACTCCCTCCTTAAAAAGGCCCAGCAGAGGATGTACTTCCTGCGGCTTCTGAGGAAGCACGGCCTGCCACGGGAGCTGCTGAGGCAGTTCTACACAGCGGTCATCGAATCAGTCCTGTGTTCTTCCATCTCAGTCTGGTTTGGTGCTGCTACAAAAAAGGACAAACTCCGACTGCAACGGACAATCAAAACTGCTGAAAGGATTGTCGGTAACCCCCTACCAACCCTTGAGGACTTTGCCAGAACTAAGACAAGAGCGAGCAAAATCCTCTCGGACCCTCCACATCCCAGTCACCGGCTCTTCCGGCTCCTTCCCTCAGGTAGGCGCTACCAATCAATACCAAATACAACTAGCAGACATTCCAACAGCTTCTTCCCTCTTGCCATCAACAGCTAACCTACAATTCCATTGCAAATGCATTTGCATATCTGTTGTTTACCAATACTGGCCACTCATGCCAGAGTAGCATCTGCCCCACTTGCACACTGTCTGAGGAATATCTGCAACATTTACACGATCAACATTGTCGCAGATTATCGCGCTACTAGTCACGTTAAACTGCATACACTCCTTGAAGTCTCGACGCCCTTTGCACAATAGTCATTGCAGCGGACTATTGCTATATTAGTCATTCAAACTGCTCTAAGTGCTAGAGGACTCTGCATCTTTTTGTACAATTGTCAAAAAAAAACAAAAAACAAAAAAAACATTGCACAGGCATTACCAGATAACTAGCAACCCTTTATTGCTCAGTGACTGTTTTTCTCAATGTCTTTATGTCTCAAAATTGTTCTCTGTCAATTGACTGTGTGTTGTCGTACTAGTGTGGCACCAACTACCAGAGACAAATTCCTTGTGTGTTTTTTGGACATACTTGGCAAATAAAGATGATTCAGATTCTATTGCCATATTTTTACAATACATGTTAAAGGTGACAAATCATGGAACATTTATTTTATAATTGCTTGTAGAAGTATACAAATACTTGTATCATGTCATGTTGTTTGATGAAACAGACAGGCTCAAAAGAAATGGTGGACAAAGGAAAAAAAAACAGATGCGTCAGGACGAGGGGTCATATTAACTTACGTAAACATGGACAACATAGCATCCTTTTTTCTGTGCATGCGTGTCACTTCATTCACTTAGACATCGCATTTTTATTTTATTTTTTTTGTAATGTGAACGAGGACATCAAAAGATCAGATTTGACAAAAAATCAGAATTAGGCATCATGCTCTGCAGTGTGAACGTAGCCTCAAGCAGTAATCTGCGTTGACCAAAGTGAGTGGTGTCAGGAAACTACTAAACTTTCTTGCTGTGAGGCAACATAAGTTGCCTTATGTGTGGGGGCTGCCAATCCTGGGTTGAACTGCAGCCTCACAGACGATTGAACCCACACAAATCTCCTCATTAATCACTTTAAACGAGAACGTGTGTATGTGCCTGAAAGCGCTATCTGCATGTGCTGAGAGCGTACCCTAATGGTGTCACCTATCCTGCATTCTGTACAGTACAAATGAATTCGAAAGAAAAAAAACAACAACTGTGGCGTTATTGATGAATTGGACAAAAAGTCACAATACAAGGACATGGCGTGCCTGTCCCGAAGAAAGATCATTTCACTTCAGCATTTCTCTGGCGCTGACATGCCATTAGTCACGTTGACTTAATTTTAAAATAGAACGCAAGATGAATGCTGTCGTGCTACAGAAGATTAAAGTGAATAGTTTATCATATTTTGCCCTTGTCATTGATCGAATTCTAATAAGTAGAAAATTAGCTTAAGTAAATGAGTTCACTCTTGAATCTATATCAAATAATGAGAATAAATATTTCTTCCATTGTTACTAATTGAATTCTAATAAGTACAAAATTTGCTTATGTAAATGAGTTAACTCTTTAATCTATTACATCAAATTCTGACAGTTTTTTTTTTCGCTGAACAGGATGTGATGAATTTATTAACATTGGATTTTAATATCATTTACAGTAAAAACTTCCTGTCTGCAAAAGTTAATTGTGTGCAAAACTGCGCAAACGTTTCGCATGATGTATGCTACTTTGCAGAAGTGCCAATTTTTTTTCCTCTCCTCCAGAATTTTGTCATGTTCCCCTCCATCAGAGACATAATGGCGCAATCCGTTAGCTGGTAATAGCCGTCTGATCCGTAGGTCAGCCAGCTCCGAGCCAGAGCAAAAAGCCTCTCTCATGGCCCATTACAGTCTGCTTAATGACCACACTTATGACCCAAACTCTGTGTCTGTTTAAAACAACATTTTACTATCCTTGCCAAAGCCCAACTCTCATCAACGTGGTGGATTAACTCTTCGTCATAGATATTTCAACTCTTGAATCCTGGCAGGGGCCGAGTGATTCCTGACTAATGAGCAATATCCTCATCCTTTTTTTTTAGAATCGAACATTTTATTGATAAAGGCAGCATTTTCACACAGTTCATATGGCTTGTGCCGTTGTGACTAATTTTGTGACCGGTGAGTGTACAAGGAATATCCCTCCCTCTCTTTTGTGGTGATATGTGGCCATGTTTCAAAGTGACTAGAAATGACAGATGATCGACGAGAATGAGTAATACAGTCAGAGCCAAGGGGCACGGGGGGTTGACAGACGAGAGAATGGTAGTGTGAGAGTGTGAGTGGAATCCATCAACTGCAGACATGACACTGAATCTGACTACCATAATTCAGTCAGCCATAATTAAAAGTCTGTTTGCTATTTTTCCACTTCTGCTGCCTAACAGGTTAACTTTACCTTGAAAATTGACTATGGAATCAGCAGCTTCAAAATGGGTTGGGAAAGCAAAAATTAAAAATTATAAACTGAAGGTTGGTATTGTCAGGTGACAATTATTCAGGGAAACAAGATGATTTGCCTTATTTTAATACAACAATGGTATCATATGCTACGTGACATATTTTACACATACTACTCACAAATAGCTAGAGATATTGGGCAATATGAACCCATTTAAAACAAAAAGTTTAGAAAAGGTGAAATTCAAAGTTCAACTGTAAAGGTCAGAGTGCATTTCAGTTTCATCCTGAAATGTGAGGAGTGTACAGTATACTGTAAGCAAATGATAACATTCATATCTGTTTAACATTTTTGAATAAGCTTGAGTTGGTTTCATTTACGGCGGCATGGTGGACGACTGGTTAGAGCGTCAGCCTCAAAGTTCTGAGGACCCGGATTCAATCCCCAGCCCCGCCTGTGTGGAGTTTCCATGTTCTCCCCGTGCCTGCGTGGGTTTTCTCCGGGCACTCCGGTTTCCATGCATTAATTGGAGACTCTAAATTGCCCGTAGGTGTGACTGTGAGTGCGAATGGTTGTTTGTTTGTATGTGCCCTGCGATTGGCTGGCAACCAGTTCAGGGTGTACCCCGCCTCCTGCCCGATGACAGCTGGGATTGACTCCAGGACGCCCGCGACCCTAGTGAGGAGAAGCGGCTCAGAAAATGAATGGATGGATGGATGGTTTCATTTACATTGTTTTTCCCAATTGGTGGGCTGAGGCTGCAGGGTTTAATATAGAAAGGTGTGTTAGAATTCTCGAGGTGCATGTTGTACTTAATGGGAACACTATGTTCCACATTCACCAAAAACATTTCCCCACATTTCACAATATAATTTGACAGCAAAACTTGAAAACTGCGTGTGAATCCTGACTGCATTTCTGCTATTCTACTATTATTCCAATTCCAACTGGTGTTTATCCAATTTTCATATTCAGACTGAAATCCATAGCAGTTTTCTTGAGTGCTTTTCTCAACTATTTGATTGCAATTTAAGTGCATACAAGAGTTTATAGACCTTGAAGGATGCACTATACTGTGTTTGTGGCTCACTGACTTTCTCTTTGGAAATGTTAAATGTTAACATTATCTTTCTAATTACATAAGCCAGAAGCAATTTTAAGAATTACCATGGAAGTTGGCATTAGCATCAGTGATCCCGAAGGGATGTGACCTAATGAACTTATCATCTTACCTTCTTAAATTCCAGCTCAATAGCAGAGAAGAGATTCTTACTTATGCGGTAAAGTATGTCAACATACTGTACTTGATCCCCCAAAAAATTAGGTGTGAATGAAACCCAATTAATTTAACAAAACCATGTCAGTTGCCTAGTGCATTGTTAGCACATGTGCCTCACAGTCTACAGGTTTTGTGATGACATATTCTACATCATAAAGTGGTAGACGACTGCCAGAGCTGAAGGGGAATAATTTATGTCCTGTGTCATCACCTTTTGTGTTAGTTTTACAATAACAAAAAAAGAACAAACCTGAAGTCACTATCTGGATCTGTCCACAGGTTAATTTATTTACTCTGTCACATCCCTGACCAAAGAAAATCAGATTTGTAGATTTTCAGCAATGTTTTTACCATTCAAACATGCACGTAAGAACCAACTAAGATTTGGGGAGGCATTGAAACAGAAACTATTAGATAAGTTTAGAAGGGAGACCTGGGAAATTATGGAAGAAATATATTCGAAAGCAGTCGTGCAAAATGTTATTCCGACATTTTAAGAAATCATTATAGTTTATTCCCCCACTTCTCATTTTTTTGCTTTTTATGGTGACAAGCTTAATTCTCCATAAGAGATTACTTTATCTGATATGTACCAAGGCCTATAATTAAGTACCAAAGAAGAACTGTCAAGAGTTATCACTGAGGGTATAGGTGGACAGGCAAAGTTTTAACTGGTCATAGACTGTGATTTACAGGACTATTTCTGGGATAAATCTTTTCATCATCAGAGACATATTTTAAAGAGAAGTTTGGATTTGTGATTCAGGCCAGTGCTTAATGGAATTGATGGCTCGGTGTCAATTTCATCAGAGGAAGGGTGGACTGGAGCGATGCCAAAACAGAAACTTTACTGAGAAACTTTGACTGAGGCAGTGATAGAAGTTTTAAAGTTATGTGTTCATTATGTAAGTTGGGTATTATTTGGAGGCGGTATTTCATTGTGGTATATAAAACCTTAGAATGGGCTTTTAGTCAAAGCAAATTGAGACAGCCTGTTAGATAATCTTTTGTTTTTTATTTTCTAACGACAGTTTTTTTTAGTAGGTGCCATTCTTTTTTTTTTAAAGGTTGTATTTTGAAAAGTAGCAGAATATCGACAATTGATTCATACAAGCTGCAAAAATACATTGTTATGCTCTTGGCTTACTTCAGTTCCATTCTCCTGCCATCTCCTACCAAACAGCAGCCAGTCTTCTCAATGAAATAAAAGCTAGTCGTGATTTGACTGATGTTTCAGTAGATGTTACTGAAGGTGAAGGCTCACCAGTATTACAGTGTGTAATACTTCTTTTGCAGCAGTAGTCATGTGTCTCGCCAAGCGCACTTGTCCCCAGCAGTGCATGGAAAGAGGGATATTATCTTGTCTCCCCTCAATCATGGAAAGTAAAAAAAATAAAAAAATTTAAAGGGTAGAGTGGCAAGCACTCAGTCGGACAGCATCTAAAATTGATGGCTTTATATTTGGGAGCCTGCCTATATTGCTCCTGAATCTTAGATTTATAGGAAATACACTCAATACATATTCTGGTATTTGCTACTATACTTTATTCATCACTTCTGGCCGTTCATTTCTGTCTGACATGGAAATATAATAAAACTTTTATATGGATTGTTCTTATTTTGCTAAATTGTCACATCTTTATGCGGAAATTATTGTCAATCAATTATAATTCATTGACACATAGCACCGCTACTGTTTGGCATATCAAACAACAGTTCCTTCTTGGTTACCATGCCTGAGATCAGACTCCTCCTATGGTCAGCGTTTTGAAAAATCCGATTAAAGCCCCCAGTCCACTTTCATCACATTCCTCTACTTTTGCACATAATACACTAAAGGGAATACTTTGGAAGTGCTTCAAGCTCCACACTATGACTCTTCTGATCCTTCTGAACTAAAAAAAATAAAAAATAAAAACTGTATGTGCACTACTCACCCCCAGGTACTGTCAGCTTTTTAAAACTAACCTGAAATATTTATTTGAATGATTTTCATCAGTGAAGATCATACCATTTTGGTATGATAATTCCTCACTAAAATAGCAAGTGGAATTTACATTACTTCTGAGGTGGAATATGCATGATTCAGAATTTTTTGGGGGGCTTGTCCTGAAAAAAGAAAAATACAATCTCCAGCTAAAGAGTTAAGTGAAAAGGACACTGGGCGATGTCACCAAAATGTTATTATAACGAATCATTGCAGAGAAGTGAAGCCACAGCAAGAGTTACACTGAGGTGTGAAAATGCGAGTTTGAGTCAAGGTATTAGGTCTGCAGATTTTAACATCTAAATGGTCAAAGTTAGTATTTGGAGCAAATCATTTCAGCTACAACACAGGCTACAATATTTAAGCTACAGTAGCATTGCTTTGCCAACATGAGAAGCACACAGTCTCCTAACTATGAGAGGACAGGATCCTGAATTAGATATGGAGGATTAATAATGGATGAAGCCATAGCCTCTTAGACAAGGAGAACACCCACACGCTCATATGCTACAAGCAAAAGAGTCAGACAAGAGGAAATGGAAATTGTACCTAATTTTAAGTATTACCAATTTGTGTTCGAATCATGGAGTGTTTGGAAAATGTACATGCAAATTCTATCCCTCTTATTTCACTTGTTCTGTCTTTCATTCATTGTCGCCCAATCTGATCAACATACATTATAGAAGAGAAAACCACATTGAGCTAGTTTTGCAAGCATCGGGTGTACATTTCTGAATGTCGAAAAATGAATGTAAACATCCTTTCCGTCAAGAAAAAAAAAACTTTTTGTGCAGTTCCAATAAGACTGCATTCATCCAAATCTCTCCTTAACATAAAACCTTTGGCTATACTCTCATCAAAGTACGATAATCTTTTTCTCACCTTCCACAAAGGAGATGACATGACCAATGTGACTATTCATAATAGTCAGCACGACTGACGCCACAATTTTTAAGATAACAAATCTCTATTTCTATGCAACTCATGATTGTCTTCATCCAGTTAGTGCAGGATCAGACGTGGGTGAAATTTAGTTGCCCATCGTTTAGCCAGCTTGGCATGTCATAACTTCCCCTGAAGGCTTTTAAATGGACAAAGCTGCTGTCAGCTCAGCCCGGACCCATCTGTGACTGATTGGGCTTGACTTGATGGAGTACTTTGCATGACATTCAATCAGATAAAATGGCCATCAGTTGGGCCACACCGTGCTATAAATCTCCACTGAGTTGCAGAAGATTATGTATTCTCCTCCCGCATGAATCATGGTCATAGCTCATTTAAGAGTCAATTATTGTACTTAAGGAAAAACAAAGTTTAGGAATAATCTTGAGGATTTAGCTGCCCGTTGTGATAGCGACTGATTTTTGTATATTCTGGCTTTGTAAAGACTTTCATGAGTCGGAATTTCAAAACACACTAATAAAACTGATTTTTAATATGACTGGATCTGATATACAGTATTTATTTCCCTTTTTTCCAGGTTTTTGCCAGCTTTGATGAGTAAATGGATGTTATTTCATCCTGAGTGTCCATAAATCATTTGTCAGTATTTTATGTCCAAATGAGGGGAACTTAATTTGTGGAGGGCTCAGTGATCAAATCTGCATCTTCACTTCAAAAGCATCATTGTTACAATTCCAACCTGCATCTTTTTTGATGTTGCACTTTATTTGCTGTATTTTGCCCTTAAACATTGTATTCAGTGCATCTTGGAATGATGACCTGAACTGTGTCCGAGAGGCACACTGACAACTTAATAACTAAAAATGATAAAAATAAATACTAACTCAACTAAGTCAACAAACACAGCTGGAGTTGGCGTCTATGCAATTACTGCAGTAGGGTGATAAATATTGAGCTGTTTGGCCATAGGTGCAAACAACAGCATCCTGCTCTCTTTTCATACAGTTAATTTGATTGTATTTGCAAACCTGATATAATTAATGACAAAACCACCTGCAGATCCAGAACTCAAATTTGAACATGACTGACAATTACTGACAGTGTCCTGCATGTTTGTGGCAATATCTATCTTGTAAGGCTCTTGGCATATGCAATGGAGGGTTGCAGGGTTAGGGTTAGGGTTAGTACCCTAACCCTAGCCCTGATTTTCTGCAGATGGAATACATGGAAATTGGGACTTAATGCTGGAGAGTGACACTGCTGAGGTACCCTTGAGAAAAGCAACAAACCCCCAACTTCTCAGAATATAAATAGAATTTCCTCTTGAAATCAGTAAACTAATTAAATCCCTCTCTGAATCTTGAATTGTCCTTCACCCATTCCTCTCTCACTTAAGCTCGACCGGTTTAGACTTCAGATAGCTCACTGTCTGGGTTAGGGTTCTCTATTCATCCTTTCCCTAAGGGCTGCTTATCACTGATTGTAAGCCACAGATTTGATGCTCAGGTCACCTGTCATACCTCGTCCCACTCATCCTGCCTCTCAATCTAGCCAACATAATTTCAGACATGGCTTCTCCAGCATGTTATTTCAGGAAACTAAAATTTGACTCCTGTCACTCTTCCAGAGCATATGAAGTGCAGTAGAATGGTTCTCCAAGTGTGTGTATTTCAGATGGATGTGACCAGTCTGAGCGAAAGTCGTAGGTAGGAGAGAGAAGGCGTTGTAGGGTCAATGTGTTGTGGGTTGGTGAGGTGAGAAATTGCAGGCGGCACAGATAGCACACTCTTACCTTCATCAAGTTCTCACTTCATCAGTCTTCTTTTCCCTGGCACTGTTGCCATATGACAGGATTTAGTGAATGTGTTCTTTATTTGAACATTTATAGTTGTTTCCATATAGAGCAATTAGGACAGTTCATTGGAGAGGCAAAAAGAGACAGATGCTACAAAGAGTTAGTTGTGCATCTGTGCATTGGTTGTTCTCTTAGAGATTATAATATGGGAAATGTAAATCATCAAAAGATAATTTTAGGACTGACAATATGCATTGTTCACAATTAATCTGCATGTACCATGATGCCTAGATTGGCCAAAATGTTAAAGGTCAACTTTGTCATGTTATGATATACTTTCCAGGAGGGTGATATTTAATTCATGTAATTACATTCCTTCAAAGTCTTCAGCAAATATATTATGGACTCTGGATGACATGAATAGAAACTGCAGTTTGATGGGTTGGCGAAGGCATCCAACAACAAGGCAGTAATTCTAGTTTCACCGTGTCTTGTGGAGGCAGCGACAATGTAGCAGCTGATTGTGTTTGGGATATTTATTGATTCATTGGCGGGGAAAGATTTACAATGGATATGTCTTTTATTGCTAACACTAAGGTCTGCATTTTACACCACTGCAACCGTCTCCTCTGATAGCACAGGCCACCAACAAATGACCTGAAATGCAGCTTGTTACATTTACCTTATGTAGTACCAACTCCATCCGTACCATTATTCGGACGAGTATCCACTCATTAAAAGGCTAAACTTGTGTAAACTTATTTTTCTTTTCAAATTTACTAAGCGATCGATTTAACATTCATTTACTTGTTTTACCTGGAAAACTAGAGTGTCTGCATTGCTGAAATGTTTTTAATCTCACAGCTACAATCGAGCCACCTGACCTCTGCCTAGCAACACTTTTTTAAAACTTGTTTTGCTTGACAGATGTCAGAACATTTGGAAACTTTCCAAGACAGATCAATTGACATTTTAAAGTTTAGGTTTTCCTACCTAGCTTCTTGACATTGCCCTCTCAGCCAATCATTTGTCGTCACTTCAGGAGCTTAGGAGGATGTGGTCTGTGTCTGAGTGGAAAAGAAGTGATTAGATTTTGTTGATGGAGGAAAGGAGTTGATGTGATGGAGGGATGGACTGATTAAAGGATGCAGGAGAGGATGTGATGGAATGGGGGCCTGTTGGTGTCTGGGTCAACTTCTGAATGGTAAAATCACCCAATTGATCATCACATGTCAAGGATGTGTGCAGACAAAGAGGCAGTGAGGCGAGCTGGACAGAAAGTTGGCTTACAATGAGTGCCCATCATTTGCCACGACATAGAGTGGTCTGTTTCAGTAATTGGTAAGTGTGTGTACACGTGTCCCTAACTCCGATGCATGCACTGTCCCTTTACTCCCTATGGGTAGGCAGCGTTTCTGCTGAGGCCAAGGATTTGACAGACGCTACATCAGTGAGATACATCGATACAAGAGGTTTCATATGAGGTGTGTTTGGGATGGGTTTTGGTATGTTGTCTGGTTGTCACAAACCGAGAGATCGAGGATAGTATGGCGCAATTTTACAAGATGGGACCCTTGTGAAGGAAGAGGTCTGGGCCAACCATCTCTATGCATTACTCTCAGCCTGCAAGCACATTAAGCCAGAGGGATAAGAATCTGTCTGGGAGTGTTTAGAGCTACGCCTGGTTATCTCGGTGCAGGAACCACAAGACTAAGGGCATGCATTCCAACCTTAGCAGATGGGATTTCAATCTGCTCCGAAGTCAGTGAGCTGCTCTGTTTCTATTTCTCAAAAGATTTCTGATTTACGTGTTCATTTGCCCTCCATCAGGTACGGGCTTTTCTGAAACTGAACATTTGAGCAAAGAGCATGGGCGCAAGCCCCACCTAAAGCCAAAAATAAAATCCAATTTTGAATCAGCATGGAATTGTATACCTTCTGAGAAATTTTACAATTCTGTCAACAAACAAATCAATCCTTTAAATGCCTAAGCCTTTAAAAGAAAGGTTTGTAAGGTTCTTTTGTATCTACTGTATATATCGATGTTGCTTGTGTACTGCATCATGATACTCCTATTTACCATGCAATAAAAAGAAAAATGTTGTAGACAGATTGTATCTATTCACCTATCATGCCTCATACACTGTACAGTTGACACATTTAGTGTGCAATAATGGGTGTCCCTGTCCCAAAAGAGTCTGCGGACTGTCTGATGTGATAAGCGGGAGATAAACCAACGTGCTGATGGGGCCTTGAGGACCCTCTAAATGAGATGGTCTCCTCTGATCAATAGTTCCTGATATCAAGCCCAATCATTGTAGATTATATATCTGTTATCTAGTTATACAGCCCTTCAGTGCACCATTGGATGTGCAACGGGTGCAATGTGCATATCAAACATTCATTTTAAACTTGCAAAAACAAGTCAAGCCAGCATGTCTCATCAAATAACTAAACCTGGTCATACCAATAACTATTAATTCCAAGAATTGGATTTGTTGAGTATAATCTCCTGTAAATGTAATTTTAAATTGCAGTGTCTGAGTGTTGAAGTCAATTCAAATAGTTGCACATTGTCCAGGACAAACATTCAGAATTTTGTACTAGGATTTCTCAGGAAAATTGCAGCATAAACTCCCCTCAAGTGTTTTTTTTAAACAAAGAAAATCAGAACAGACGCCGATTCAGTCTTAAATTTTGCATATAAAAGTTTAAATGCAACATAGGCAGCAGATGACGATTGTTATTTTGCCAACAAAGAAAGTGCAGCAGGATATAATTAGCCTGCTTCGTCTAGATAACTAAAATGCACTGATGAAATTAACAGGATGTTTATTTTACGTGCCCATCTGGTGGTAGGTGGGGGACAATTATTTTTGCCCCCCCCCCCCCCCTCAAAAAAGAGAAAAATTAACATTTATACTGACAGGCTCATATGTTGTCGATGAGCCTCTCAAAAAATTAGGTTTTATATTTGGTGTATCCGTCCCTTCGCAATACATTTTTGAGCAGTACAGTAAAATTTCAAACCTTGAGATTTAAAATTATAGCAACACGTAGTATTTTCATGTCAAGTGGCCCCTCGTTATAGCGTTCACCGCCAGATGGCAGACACCGCTTTGTCGCGCTTCCACCGGTTCTTCTCCAATAGAGAAGAAAAATATGACACGGTCAGCCCTGACTGAGTTTTTTCACGCTGACGAGTCATTTAATGTACAGTATACAGAGAGTCATTCGACATGGTGAAGAGGGAGACTTTATCATGCAATTATCAAGAAGAGCATGCTAGCATATTGTACTTTCATCCCTAGGATATATCCACAATGCATGTTTCATTTGCAAACACGATCACATTGCCAAACATTCTAAATTAAGTTGATTTGTTTGACTCACGGCGGCCGACTGGTTAGAGCGTCTGCCTCACAGTTCTGAGAAGCAGGGTTCAAGCCCCGGCCCCGCCTGTGTGGAGTTTGCATGTTCGCCCCGTGCCTGTGTGGGTTTTCTGCGGGCATTCCGGTTTCCTCCCACATCCCAAAAACACGCATGCGAGGTTCATTGACAACTCTAAATTGCCCGGAGGTGTGAATGTGAGTAACTATTAATTCCAAGCCGTGGTTCACAAGCCGTGGTTCACTGCTAAACTTAAGCAGCTTCGCCAAGCTAAGGAGGATGCATATCAGAGCGGGGACAGGGCCCTGTATAATCGAGCTAGAAACCAGCTTACTAAAGAAATTAACATTGCAAAAAGAAACTATGCAGCAAAGTTGGAAAAACAGTTTAGCGCAAACGACTCTAAATCAGTCTGGCATGCATTCCAATCGCTGACTAATTACAAGCGACGATCCCCCCAAGCTGAGAACAATAGCACACTAGCCAACGACTTGAATACCTTCTACTGCAGATTTGAAAAGGACAGTTTCACACCACACACCCACCCGGCCGCACCCGCGACCACAATCACACCTCTGAGTTCTGCGTTAACCATTCATGAACAGGATGTGAGACTCATCTTCAACCAACAAAAGATTAACAAAGCGGCAGGCCCGGACCATGTGTCCCCATCCTGCCTCAAAGTCTGCGCGGACCAGCTCGCTCCAATCTTCACTCAGATCTTCAATAGATCTCTGGAACTGTGCGAAGTTCCATCCTGTTTCAAACGCTCCACCATCATTCCAGTCCCCAAGAAACCTGCAATCTCGGGTCTGAATGACTACAGGCCTGTCGCTTTGACATCTTTGGTCATGAAGTCCTTTGAACGTCTCGTGCTGGACCACCTCAAGAGTGTCACAGGTCCCCTGCTGGACCCCCTGCAGTTTGCCTACCAAGCGAACAGGTCTGCGGATGATGCAGTCAACATGGGACTGCACTTCATCCTAGAACACCTCGACAGTGCAGGGACCTACGCGAGGATCCTGTTCGTGGACTTCAGCTCAGTGTTCAACACTATCATCCCTGAACTCCTTTCATCCAAGCTTCTCCAGCTCAGCGTCTCACCTGCCATCTGCCAGTGGATTTACAGCTTTCTGACGGGCAGGACACAGCAGGTGAGGCTGGGGGAGACCATCTCATCCACACTCAGCATCAGCACTGGGGCGCCCCAAGGTTGTGTCCTCTCTCCGCTGCTCTTCTCTCTCTACACGAACGACTGCACCTCAGCGAACCCGACTGTCAAACTCCTGAAGTTTGCAGATGACACCACTGTCATCGGCCTCATCAAGGACGGTGACGAGTCTGCATATCGACAGGAAGTGGAGCGGCTGGAGCTGTGGTGCGGCCGACACAACACGCTCAAGACTGTAGAGATGATCGTGGACTTCAGGAGGCATCCTTCGCCACAGCTGCCCCTCACGTTGTCCAGCCGCCTTGTGTCAACCGTCGAGACCTTCAAGTTCCTGGGAATTACAATCTCTCAGGACCTGAAGTGGGCGACTAACATCAACTCCGTCCTCAAAAAGGCCCAGCAGAGGATGTACTTCCTGCGGCTTCTGAGAAAGCACGGCCTGCCACCGGAGCTGCTGAGACAGTTCTACACACAGGTCATCGAATCAGTCCTGTGTTCTTCCATCACAGTCTGGTTCGGTGCTGCTACAAAAAAGGACAAACTCCGACTGCAACGGACAATCAAAACTGCTGAAAGGATTGTCGGTACCCCCCTACCCACCATTGAGGACTTGCACGCTGCCAGAACTAAGACAAGGGCGTGCAAAATCCTCTCGGACCCTCCGCACCCAGGTCACCACCTCTTCCAGCTAACTTCCCTCAGGTAGGCGCTACCGATCAATGCAAACTAGAACTAGTAGACATTCCAACAGCTTCTTCCCTCTTGCGATCAACTTCTTAAACACCTGACCTACAATTCCATTACAACATGCTGGCAATTTTTTGACTTCGTTGTCACATTTCTGTGGGGCCAATTATGTATTACTCGTGCACTCACTGTAGTTGTCTCGCCATGCTGCACTATTTGCATATACTGGCCACTCTTGCCAGAGTAGCATCTGCTCCATTGCACACTGTTTGAGGAGTATCTGTAACATTTGCACAACCAACATTGTCCCAGATTAGCGCACTACACGTCACTTTAAACCGCATACACTCCTTGAAGTCTCAGCGCCCCTTGCACAATGGTCATTGCACTGGTCTATTGCAATATTAGTCATTCGAACTGCTCTAAGTGCTAGAGGACTCTGCATCTTTTTGCCACAATTGTTTTTTGTCAATGTCTTTATGTCTCCAAAGTGTTCTGTAAATTGACTGTCTGTTGTACTAGAGCGGCTCCAACTACCAGAGACAAATTCCTTGTGTGTTTTGGACATACTTGGCAAATAAAGATGATTCTGATTCTGATTCTGATGCTGATTCTGAATGGTTGTTTGTTTGTGTGTGCCCTACGATTGGAAAATCGGCTCAGAAAATGGATGGATGGATGTTTGACTCACTTCCATACTAAAAGTAAACATGGTGGATCATGTATTTTTTTAATTTAATTTTATTTTTTTCCTTGACTTCTGCACAAATAAAATGCATTGTACTAATATTTAGCAAGGGAAATAGTCAACTACACTACAATGTACGATAACTGAATTAAACAGTAGGTCGAATATGTATGTGTACAACGCTTTCCCAATTGGCCACAAACAATTTGTACAAAAATAAACAAAAGTATAATACATTTTCAATATGTTTGCTCTACCGCAGCGTTACAAGTTATTGTGATTGACCAGGTGCTAGTGCTTTGGGGCTAGAGCTATAAAAAAAAAATCAATCTACCTATAATTCTGTTGTTATTACAATGATCTATCAATAACCCCATTTTAACAGTCAACTGTTTTTCAAGCCTTCATCTGGAGGGAAATTAAAGTCCATATTTGCACTAATTGTGGTATTTGTCATTGTCAAGTCTGAATCACCGGGGGGGGGGGGGGGGGGGGGGGGTGATTGGGTGCCAGTGCTTGTGTGTGGAGCTCTTGCTCCCCGGTTGAGCAATGTGATTTGATGCATACTGTAGGTCACCTTAGAGCCCTGACATCAACATGATCTGATGCCTCTGTTGGCAGGCTTGCATCTGAGTGCAAAGCGGTTTCAAATGTGATTTTGATATAAGATTTGACTATGATGGATAGAGGTTGATACTATCGCCAAAGTATATCAAACCATAGTTCTCTCTATGCCAGGTTGAGTGGCCGAGACCAGGGCGTACAATCAACATACAATTTATTATTCAGCTCAGTGAGCATTGAATGTTAAAATTAGCTGTTGATTAACTCTTGGTCATTTCATCAAGCTGATGTGTAAGACTAAATTTGACACAATTTATGAAAGGTTAAAAGCTTTGGCCGCTCTGCTTCTTAGACGTTGCTCACAGACTGTTTTGCAGATAGATTTAAAATGGGGATTACATTTGGACTGGAACGTGAGTGCATCTGAAATACAAACCTGCCAGAGAAGTCTCATTGTTAATGTATTCATACACTTTAAATATTTTACAGCAATGTTATACTGAGTGTTAGTTGTATAGAGAGTCTCTCATGGCATATAGAAGAATCTCAAATGAGGTTGTTATTCAGCTGACATTGCGATAATTATAATAAGTATATCTAGATACGGTGTCAGGGAAATTCATTCTCATAGGAAAACACAAGTATGTGCGTCTTCCTTTTATGAAAAAGCCGCTCCCATTTTTCATGAGCTGAACTTAAAGATCTAAGACTTTTTCTATGTACAAAAAAAAAGTATATTTCTTTCAAATATTATTCATAAATCTCTTTTAATCTATGTTAGTGAGCGCTTCTCTTTTGCCGACATAATCCCTCCACCTCAAACGGGTAGCATATAACAAGATGCTAATTGAATAGCATGATTATTGCACAGGTGTGCCTCACGGTGTGCACAATAAAAGTATACCTTGTCACAGAGCTGGCTGTGAACTATTGCAAATAAATGGGCTGAACTTCATAGAGCAATAACCTACATGTTGAGTATAGACTTTACACCGATCTGATCGGATTAATCGGTATCGGTCGATAATTATGATTTTATGCTAATCGGCTGATCGGCTTTAATGTCATAATTCCCCGATTCGATCAATGAAGTCATTGATCGGCTCCGCAAAAGACATTGACTCCACGTCACCGTCGTGTACAGTATATTTGAATCCCAGAGCTCGTTTATTTTTAGATTTGTCACGTGTCTTTTGACATCTTTTACAATCACTGGGCTTTATCTTGTCAAATCAAACGCGACTGGTTACACTCGTTACCACAGCCGCGACAACAACAATTGATGGCATCTTCTGGTCTGATCGGTGATTGGCCCCAAAAATCCTGATCGTGTAAGGCCTAGTTTTAGTTAGTATCCATATTTCTTGACTGAATCTCTGCTGTCCCCCACCATGAATTATGACACTGTGTTTCATTGAACAATTCTGATGAGGTTATGAGTGAGGCAAGGACAAAGTTATCTCTCTTTTGGCCAACAGAAACACACTTTATTAGCCTTCACAGCCCTGGACCTCTTTTCTCCATCTAATCTTTCGTTCCTGCACTCAAACCCGCCATTGTCAGATTACCTGGCATAGTGAGACATAAAGAGGGAGCGAGAAAAATGAAAAGCTGAAACGCCAATCCATTATGTCGGTGCTTTGACTCGTGGAGCCTGAATTGTGTTGTTCATTTTGAAGGTTCTTCAACTCAAAATAGCCCTATTTACAGAGTTCCATTACGACAGTGAAAGAGATGGTGTGGGGTGCAGGTATGTGTGCGTGTGTGTGCATGTGTGAATTTTTCCCAGGGACTCAAGTCCAAGACATTTTTAATTAAATGATTGCAATGACAAGGTCCACCCCTGCTATTATCGCCCCCGAAAAGAGAGCAACTGTGGAAGAATCTTGTAGTGAAGCCTGAGGCTGAGTCTTAATAATGACATCCTCATTGTGCCTGTTAAGGTATAACTGTATTTGAACTAATGGCAGATGGGCCTGCTCTGCTCTCAAATTAGTTTGTTTGTCCTTAATTCCGAATTTGTAATCCACCGACTTGTTAGAGCATTTGCACACGGTAATGTTGACTATCACCATACCTGCAACTAGCCGCAAATGCATGAATAGTTATTTCTCAACAATTGTTTCCTCAACAGGCGGCACAGTGTGCGACTGGTTAGCACATCTGCATCACAGTTCTGAGGACCGTGGTTCAAATCCCGGCCCCGCCTGTGTGGAGTTTGCATGTTCTCCCCGTGCCTGCTTGGGTTTCCTCCTGTTACTCCGGTTTCCTCCCACATCCCAAAAACATGCATGGCAGGTTAATTGAAAACTCTAAAATTGCCCGTCAGTGTGAATCTGAGTGCGAATGGTTGTTTGTTTGTATGTGCCCTGCGATTGGCTGGCGACCAGTTCAGTGTGTACCCCGCCTCTCGCCCGGGATAGGCTCCAGCACGCCCGTCACCCTAGTGAGGATAAGCGCTACAGAAAATGGATGGAAGGATGTTTCCTCAACAATGAAAATGTTCATTATTTTGTGGTTTATTCATTAAAGTTAGAGTATGCAGTTTTCAAACTGCTAGGAAGATTTTAATGTAGCCTCACTCGGCTTGGCTCAGACTCACTCCCAACGTTAGTGAGAACAAGCAATACAGAAAATAAAATGGATGGCTATTCAGGAATACACACATTTTCATGGATATTCTCTCTTGGTCTCCCACTATCTCTCTCTTTTTCTTGCACACGTACTGTCCTCTGGTGTCTTTTTATGAAGTCATCAATTTGTCGCAGACAGCCTGGAAATGAGCACATTTATAGTGTGTTGCGGTATGGCCAGATACCCGATGTAATTAATCTGCTGTCTAATTTGCCCCAAGCGCTCCTGGCGTATCTTTTCGTAACATCTCATCACTTGTCATAAAAGACAGCTCCCAAGAGCTTCATCTGTAACTTTTCAAGTTCCTGGGGGATTTGCCTCGTGCAGATCTGGACACATATCAACACTCTTGTGACTGATACTGTTTGGTACAAAAGTGGCTGGAATTGAGTCTGGCGTAGCAGAAATACGTTGCAACACCGCAGTAGAAAATAAGTAGGTTTTTTTGTTTGTTTTCACGCTCGTGATGGAGATGGAGACTTGTATTGGTCTTCCCATGTGTCACTGTAAATGGTCAGCATACTCCACCCACAGAAAGCTCTACTCGTCGCCCTGGCGACAGCCTGGGATCAATAATGCATCAGCCAACAGATGGGTGACTGCCTCTGCTATCATTTATTACATCTCCTACTCGTCTTCCCAGCTCAAGTATTAGCAAAGTAAGGTTAAATGGTTAAGGAAGAGTCCCTTTGAAGACTTCTTCTGTCTCTGTTCTCTGGAGAATGTTTGTCTTTTACAACTTCCGTTTTCTTTTTTTTTGTCACGTTCTGATTTTTTCGAACCACGAGCGGTCACGAGAAAAGCAAGTGTCATCTTCAACCAACCAACAATGATGTTGTCGATGTTCAGGGGACATACTTTTTTTTTTTTTTTTTAACAGCTGCAGCTAACTCTGGAACCGCTCTCTGGTTTATTATTTAACTTTACATATTATTGTTTATCATACATGACAGGAATACAGAAACCTCTGTTGCGTTACAGCCACAATAAGCCTGTCGGTGCCTCACCCTTGCACAGTTGAGGCTGTAGCACTCCCCTGAGCATCAGATTTTAACACGCAGCACAGATATATGTGTTTTTAATCTTAAACTATTTATAATTAACCAACCCAAAAAACTATATTTGCCTTAAAACCCTATAAAAACAGATACACGTAAAATGAAACGGTTCCCAATAGATTGATAAAATTTGTTTACGACAGGTGAGGAAACTCATGGTGCGGGAGCTGAGAAGTACATTTAAATAAATAGCAAAATAGCTCAAGTCATGTTTTACCAAGTTGAGGTAGTGTGACGGATTGCAATGCACCCATTTCAATTACTTAACCCATGCCTTCAAATGTTTGTCACAGTCTTATAGGTCTGATTTAGTATGCAGTATGTACTGTATATGTCAAGCTCCCGTGTAATGTTCGTTTCATCAATTTTTTCCTCTTCTTTTACCTGTCTTACTACATCTTCCTCTGCCTTCCTTTCCTCCCACTCGTTCTACCTCTGTTGATTACTTTCTCCGCTCCATCGTTCAGTCCCTACAAGGCAAAGTTAATGTAATTCAATTGCCGCTGCCAGTTGGTTCGTCAGACCCCTTTAACATATCAAAGGTGCTGTGGTGGTAGAAAGCTCCTCGTTATCCCGACGGAAGACATCAAGCAATGGTACTTTGCAAATCTCAAGGGATGATGGGGCAACACACACAATTAAAGACATTTGGAAGATACTAAAAGGCATACGGGATTTTGTTTTTCCTTCTATCAACTCCAACCAATGGCTTGATATACTGGTTCATCTTGTGTTCACTCATTTGCAATGTCTTGCTGTGATCTGGGAATAAATATGATCTGATTTTATCCATGCCACAGGCCATGCCGCACAGGAGGTAAACAAGTGACTTGTCTGGTAGCGCTTCCTGAAGCCCAATTAGGTTGCGAGTTATGCATATGGTTCCCTCGGCTCCATCTGACCGCCGCTATGGAGGAATGATGGTGGAAGAGAGCAAAAATAAAAAATGGTGAAAAGAAGAGCCCAACCGCTTCAAATGAGAAGGGATAGAAGGCGAAGGGAAGGGAAAGTACAGAACGAAATTACTTACTGTTTCTCATATAAATTATGGGTTATGTGCAACTGGTTGTGAGGGGAACCAAAAAAAAAAAAGTGATTCACCACTGAGATCTGTTTCTTGTCATTGCCAGTTGTCTAAATAATTGCTCTGTGTGTCACATGCCAACTGCCTGCATTTATTTGTTTTATTGTATGACCACGACAACGCTTGCTTATTTTGTATATTTAAATAATCATGCTCCTTAGCTTAATCATAACGCATACTGTGCCATCCCTTTCACAACAGGTGCTATAAATGGATTTCAGCTTTGCATTGGTACTGCTCCTTGTGACTGATGGGTGCTGCACATATGCGCCCATAAATGTGTTTGCTTTGACTTTCCATGTCTCTTATCTCCAACACACACACACACAGATCTCATTCCCTCCAAATGCATCAACTCCAAAATGGTGACCTCCCAACGCTCTCGGCTTCAGCGCCACATCTGTAACTCACGCCAGTTTGGGACGCTTCCCTGGCAAGTACATCTGCCCACACCCCGCACTACACCATTTGCGAGACAAGCCATGTCTCACGAGCTGACAAGCTTTCGGCAGAGATTCCGTCTTGCCGTGGTACGCAAAGTGAGCGTGTCCTGTAAAGCCAGATTATGCCTGCCACAAAATTGCAAGAAGGCTGTGAAAGTAGACTTCATTTGGTGGTATTGTTAGGAGTTATTGATGTAATTGACCTGCTTGTGTGAGGACAAGGGCAAATCTATTGAGGAAGAGGGTTTTCTTTCTCCAAAACAGAGGCAACAGTGAAAGCAGCCAAGTTGCACTCATGTGTCTTTGGCCATCTTATTGATCGTAAATTAAGGGCAATTGAACGAGACCGGGCTCAGTCTGGAGAGGAAACGTGGCTCGTATGGCTTTGGCTTGCTTGTTCTGCAGAGACGACAAAGCTTCTACAGGAGCGACTGTTTCCATCTTATTGCTCACCATATGGGAGTATCTTTTCAAGATACTTCAAATGCGAGTAAACTTCATGAAGAAATTAATGTCCATCCATCGATTTTCTGAGCCGCTTCTCCTCACTATGGTCACGGGCGTGCTGGAGCCTATCCCAGCTATCATCGGGCAGGAGGCGGGGTACACCCTGAACTGGTTGCCAGCCAATCGCAGAAGAAATTAATGTCTTTAATTAATTTGAAATGACTTCATCTTGACACATTTGTAAAGTTAATAGTTTAAAGAGGTGATGTAAAATAATGTAAATATTTATTCAATCAAGTCTGACTGGTAATTTTTTCCTAGCTAGCCATCCTTCAGTTTATACATTACATTTTTTTCAGTGTGTATACATAGTTCTGGAACCATATTTTGCACCTTAAATCTGTTTTTTCCTACTAAATCAACTTACAGAAACAAGATATATCAACTTCTCCTTTCATTCTGCTCTCAGTTGTTTATACTGCTATGAAAAAAAGTTTTTGCTGTTACATCTTTGAATGTTACAGCATGTCTGTCTTTTAAAAACGTGACTTAGTGATTTTGTGAAATCAAAGAGACAAATACAGTCTAACGAGTAAAAGATGAGTACAACATTTGGTCGTCAAAAGTGAGCATCATTACTGGTGTTATTTTTTTAAAACTGATTCTTACTGCCAGAGACAGTGACAAGCCTATTGAACTGATCTAAATTGACTTATAAGAACACTTTGTCTAAATTTGGCACTCTGGCCACCAAGGTTGGCACCAATGGATGGATCACTGAGCAGCGCCCCTCTCTCCCATATCAATTTCCCCAAAACCCTAAAAATATACACAATTCTTCAGAGAAGCAAGAGGAAGATATTGTTGCTTTCTGCAGTACATATATCTATTGGACTTCAAAGTGACATTGTGTTCTAAATGGAAAGTCAAAATAAATGACAAAAAAAAAAAAAGTCATTTAGCATGTGTGTGTGTGTGTAGAAATCTCAACAACTTAGGCAGACTGAGATCATGTTAAATTAGCAGCACTACTGCTATTGAAAAGGGTCATATTATGGAAAACAAAAATTTGTAATGTTTGCATACATATAGTTGGGTCTTTGGACTGTTTGCCAACACAGCAAGTGTGAAAGTAAATAAGTAAATCTTTTGTTACCTGCTTACTTTTGAAAATGTGTCTGTGAGACGAGACAATTGTACGTTCTGTTCTTCCGCCAATGTAATTAACATACCAACCATCTCCACACTGAGTTTCTCAGCCAATAGCTTGGCAACTAAATGCTTCTTTATACTCGCGCGGACAGCGACCGCGCTGACACCACTGCGGCTGTCCCGCGCGTAGTTTGCCTTTATACTCGAGCGCAACCCACACGCCCAGTGTTGAAAATGTACTGCAGTTCACCGCCAAGTCGGGGGTGTCGCTACGACTGGTGTTGGCTAGGACACCACAGGGTGGCGTTTCCTCTGCATTTTTTGGGCCATTTCCGGTATCCGTTTTTACTCTCCTTTCTGTAACAAGGAACAAAGCAACAACAATGGCGACCGTGCAACAGTGTCTGCGAGAACAAATGGACATAGATGACCAGATGATACGTTTAATTATGCTGCAAAATTGATCAAGAAGGCGGTGGCGTAGATGGTATGTAGAACCAAGGGGCACGCTGAGTACGTCATCACATCATGTGACTAAAACGGACCAATCACAAGAGATGATCTCCGCAACTATTTTTGACGTGTGCGCGTCAAGCTACGCAGACAGGCCGCGCGGGGCAATTCGTCGGTCATGTGCGACCGCGGGAGTATAAAGAGGGCTTAAGGCTGGCCAAAGTTCCAGAGCGGCGGCCGAAGAACTATCATGTCAAAGCTTATCTAGTGTGACATAGATGGCTTCTCTTACACCTCTTTCAACCCAGCGGTCCTCTCTATCCAGAATTTGGACGTTGTTGTCTTCGAAGGAGTCTCCATTGTTCTTGAGATGCAAATAGACCCCCGATACTGGACCAGAAGACGCTGCCCGGCGATGCTGAGCCATGCGTCTGTGAAGCGGTTGCTTCATCTCTCCGATGTAGAAATCGTTGCACTTTGAAATGCATTTCAAGCCTACCAACAATTTAACAATCCCATACCCTCCCTGCTGTGAAACAACAGTACATACTTGATGAATAAAAAACATAATTATGTCAGCATCTTAAAATGCCAATGTATGCCCACGTTTCTCCTTCATCAACCGACTGCCGAACATTCAAACCCTAATCGGTCTGTAATTAGACATCCCTAGATTAAGTAGTTTATTATTGGTTCAGAACGTGCCATCCCCACACCAATCATTTGGTTAAAAAAAAGAAAAGAAATATATGCGGCTTGATGTTGAATCGTCATAAACTTTGATTGCCTAACAAACACTAGGAGTCAATTACGTGGGTGAGGAAAAATGCCCGATCCGCACCCTGTTGACGAGAGATGTTGATTAAGGGTGGTAAAGGCCCTGCAGCTTTGAAGGGTTGGATGCAAAGTAAATAAACTGAGTGATTAGGAAGAAGGCACGATGGTCGACTGGTTAGCACATCTGCCTCACAGTTTTGAGGACTGGGGATCAAATCCCAGCCCCGACTTTGCATGTTCTCCCCGTGCCTGTGTGGCTTTTCTCCGGGCACTCTGGTTTCCTCCCACATCCCAAAAACATGCATGGTAGGTTGATTGAGGACTCTAAATTGCCCATACATGTGAATGCGTGCGCGAATGGTTGTTTGTTTATATGTGCCGTGCGATTGGCTGGTGACCAGTTCAGGGTGTACCCCACCTCTCGCCTGAAGATTGCTGGGATAGGCTCCAGCGTGCCCGCGACCCACGTGAGGATAAGCGGAACACAAGATGAATGAATGAATGAATGAATGAATGATTATGAAGAAGTTACAGAAAACTCCTCTCACGTCTTGCATTTCAGTTTTGAAGAACACTACCACTTTTTCTTGCTTGACACTTACCCCATGCCTTGAGATAACTTAAAACATAGCTCTCCATGTACCACCACCATGAAAAATATTAAAATATAGTAGCGAAGTAGGTCTAAGTGTTCATCAAAACTGAGGCAAAAGTTGTATTCCTAAAAAGTAAGTTTAATATTATTAAGTCATTGGAACATTGTGTTTGAACATTAACACTGCACTTAAATATAGGAAAACAGAAAAAAATTGCCCAAATAATGATTCAATGAAAATGTATGAAACATGTATTGTACATATAAGTGAAATATTAATTGTTTCAATACAAACTGTCCTTAATGATTAAATACAAATATTTTGTAAGTTAAATACAACTGAACTGTACATTTTGTATTTAGTTTAGTGATTCTTTTTTGTACCCAAGGACCACTTCTTATAAAAATGCACTTTGTCTTTCCGAGCTTCAGATCTAGTTTAAAGCAAGAATGTCTGTATAGAGCAATGGAAATGAGACTAGACTATTATGTATTAATTTTTTTCTGTGACCATGACTGTAAAGTGTTTTGAAATGTATTGTTGTCATCTATGTTAATGCGTGCTACACACAAAGGAGTGTGCTGAGCACCATGACATAGCCTCACACTTTTCGAGGTTGGTAAAAGGCCCTTGCATATGCTTCTATGTTAAGTTTTTTTTTTTCATTAGTTTTCTTACTTTCCCCACAGCGGTCAGGAAACTTTAGTAAACTAGAGTACACTTTTCAATAGCTCAGCGCTGCAAGGTTTGTAATGCTCAGGTGCCTTGGAGGAGGCTGGCTCTAAATTAATCGTTCCAATTTCCCCAGCAGCACTCTCTGTCATTGAGAGAAGCCTTTGGAGGAAGTCGTAACAGGAGCCAGGATGAATGTGGTAAAAGCTGCACTTGGAAGATCTAAACAAATAACACAATGTCATAAATGATATATATTTAAAAAAAAATGTGTCTGAGCGAAAACAAGCAGATAGCAGGTGACTTTTGAGAGGCAGACCTTTCCTTTTTCTGTCAAAATCAAAATTAACCCGGCAGCCCCTGCACAATTATTGTTGCATCAGATTGCTCGTCCATCAGATGTCCAATTTATAGTGTATCTCAAAACAAAGTAAACAACAAAAATAAATACATTGTGTCAGGGAACAAGAGGACAGATGCCTTTGCTTGGAGGCGGGCTGTATGATTACGTAGTGCTGAGCATGCTGGATCTGTCATTTCTGTTGTGTTTTTCTGCCTGCAACACTTGCTGAACAATGGCAGACAACAGAGCACAGCGATGCCTCAGCATTTAACAGCCGTGCCAAACATTCGTTCCACGTGAAGCATTCTGGGGTATTATTTAAGATTTATGATGCATCTCCTGAAATATTATTAGACTTTTGCGCCTTCCAGTCAGCACAAGTTAGAAGTGGGTCACATTTTGCGAGCTCATAAGCATCCCTAAATTATTCTCCGGCACTCTTGACTGTCTCATCTGCAGTTCACAAGGCACACGAAGACTGAGGTGGGATCTGAACTCGGTGAATCAGTGCAGGCCAGGATGCAGATTCCCTGTTTGCTTATACTTTTCGAATTTTAATCGTCTGGAGTTGCTTATAGAGCACAGCTGTTAGTAAAAAAAGCCAGCGAACTCTCTTTTTATTGTATTTTTTTTTATTTACCATTTTTCACCCTCACTAATTCTTGTTGTGTTTATCCACGGCATACAGAGCATCAGTGGCTCCTATCGGAGCTACATAGTACTGCACCAAATTGTCACGACGCAGCCAAAGTATAAAACCCTTAACCTTGGTTCTGAGTGTCTTGCAAATCAAATTATTCTTAAGTACTGTTCGTCCTTCTTCAGATGAACAGCAAACAAGACAAGAGCTAGCCTTAATCTGAAAATGAGAGTGGAACAGTAAAACTAACACAGAATGTGACTCTTCTCGTGAATTCAAGGAAGCTATATGTAGAAGTAAAAGTGCAGTCCCTGTAAGGATGTTTTTGGGCTCATGGGCAAAGTTTCATAATAAAAAAAAAAAAAGATAAAATCCATTGAAAGCCATGCTGAGAAGTGTTTGCCTGATTGTGGTCCGCACTCAGTGAAAGGTAAATGTCACAGCGTGAGGTTTTTGGGATATTTTACTGTTCAAACACAAGATCCTCAACCAATTCTTAACTTGGTTCCTTGACCCGTCCACTTCCACGTTTGACTTTTTCATCCTGAGTCTGCCTGTTGTGTATATTGTCACTGTATGTTAATGAAAAATACAGCGTGAACAGTTCTTGAAACGGAATCGTTCAAAGGGGAATGATCAGGTATACATTTGTGACACACAGAAATACAAACCAATTCAATGTTTTTCAGACATAAAAACGGCATCCTTAAAATATGATAACATGGAAAAGGTAACACACCCCCTTATCCACCTTAGGAGACGTGGTCAAATAAGTGCTGTATGTGGCAGCGAAGTTAATGAAGGGTTTCCTGTGCCCTAACAACTCATTTTCTTCAAGTTTATCCATCAACCATGTTGATTTTATTCACGAGGACTTGACAACAATCTCAGGATGAAGAAAAAGGGGAAGCGACTTAAGAAGGAAAGATGACTTCATTTTACTTATGAAGATTCTTTCTTAAAAAAATATCTCTCCACTCTGACACACAGGCTTCTATTTAAGGTTAATTTTGAAATTATGGCACATTCATAAAGAATCATGGGATTCACAGTCTAATAATAGAGGAGCTAAATGTATCCATGGATATTATGACAATGCCAGGGAGAATGAAGTTGACAGTGGCAATAACGGGAGTATTACGAGACCAGCATCCTCATCATTGTGGCTCAGCTTGAAGTGGGTCACAGCATTAATGCGGTCTTTGTGAATGTGACAAACTGTCCTGCTGCCCCTCTTCATATGCACAGCACCATACAGTAAATCCTCTTCTCATTTGCTGCTACTGAAAATCAATTCACCAGAAACTGGTTTGAAAATACCACTTGCAGCACAACACCGTTATCGGTTTATGCAACACCCATTCCCGTTTGCGTTGAGCTGAAGATTTCGAGGGTTGTGGGGGAGAGAGAGAGAGAGAGAGAGAGAGAGAGAGAGAGAGAGAGAGAGAGAGAGCGAGAGAGAGAGAGAGGAATGCGGCCACAGTTAATCTTAAAAACCAAAACCTCATATTTCCATCCTATCTTCTTTGGTGCACTTTCAGTCACTGTGGGCTCCAGATTTTTCAAGAATCATCCAATTGGTCTTACGGTTTTCTCTCAAATTATGTCAGGGGTAACATCATCTTGTTTCATGATGATGGAATTTCTAACAAAACAACAGCAGAGGTGGCTACGAGTCCAAATAATGGCCAAAATGAATGTGAGCACTGAAACATTACTCATCTGGTGGGGGGAAATGAATTTGAACATGATTAATCCTTTTTTTTCCTCTTGACTTCACACCCAAACAATTCAAGCACGCTCAAAAGTCAGCATTGACAGAACAATTTGTATCGTTCCTCGGCACTCATTAGCTTTAGAAAGCTAATTAAAGTGATCTGAATGGTTGCTTGACCTGTGCAATCGGCGCTCCCGGCAACCAAAAGAGAAAAAATACCTACGTATGAATCTTGAGTAAAACTCAAGTGGCCGTGGACTAGAATTGATGGTTTAAGGTCAGGCAAAATTACCTTTTTTTTTTTTTTTTTTTTTGTATTTTAAGAGCTGATTATGTGATTGTCTGAAGCAGCTGTTCTTCAAACTATATAGACGATGGCAGGTTCCTCCGCAAAAGCTAAAACTGTCCAAAATGGCCTAAATGACACAATATAGCCTTTTATGACACTTTTGAGGCTCTTCTGTCATAAAAAGGCTGAGGCAGGAACCTAAAAACAACTGCTTTGAAACAGGTCCGGAAATGTTGGAACATCAACAAATTGACCCCTGGAGAAAAAGTGGCATTTTATTCCAATTTTGGGGTCAACCTTTTTTCATCCCCCAAAGTTTTTGTCTCTGTTCTTTCCTTTTTATGATACAAAATTCGAGTTTGTTAAGTTAAAACACACGACATTTGCATTTTTTCACAGTGTGCCTGGGACAAAACATTTGTCATTTCCACCAGGCCTTTAGAGCAAATGTCTGATTGGCATCTGTTGATGATAAGAGATCATATTCAAATCTGTTTTCTCCTCACAGTATTTTATGTTCTTTATGCAAGCAAAGTGCGACTCAAACAAAATGTCTAAGTGGGGAAAGCGAGACAGATCACAGTGAAGCATGCATCCGGGTAAAAAGATACACAGAGTGTGGAATAATAGCTTGGCATGTGTGATAATGAACACAGTGATAGGGATTAATGACCTTGCGGGATCCTAAAGTGGGTATAATGAGCTGGAAAATGCATATTCTAGATAAACCCACAAGAATGGTAATGAAACATGTTGAAGGCTTATGGAAAGGTGGTGCTAAATTTAAGCCTGACAGATTTGATATCTGTGCACCTTTGGGTGACAAAGATTCTTGTTGTTGCATTTGACCCGACCTTCCCTGAAGCAATTATTATGTTGGTTGGTATAAATCACAAATTGTGTTTGGGGATAGAGTTGTATGTTTACTGGGTACTTCACATTGCTCTAGGTTATGTTCAACCAGATAAAAAAATAGGCAGTCTAATTCCTAATTCAGCTATTTAAATCTATTGGGAGAGCTAGTGGTTAATTAATAGTCATTTAGGAGCCTGTAATTTTACTCAAATATTTTGTCAACACATATGTACCTTTTATCAAAATATTTCAACACCACACTACCATTTGATTGCAAGGCTTTTCTCAGAATATGTACATCAGACGAAGGTCTATTCAGACCTTTCTTTCCGGAGCATTATCAGTAAAGTGAGAGTACCGCATGCATGTGTACTGACATAAAATGTGTTCTCTTTCAAATATGTTTCTGAAATGCATCGCATACTTGTACTTAAGTGATTTTTCATAGAGCAATTACTGAAGAAGATAGAGACCGATTGCCGCATGAGCTTGCATGGAATTTCGAGGCGTGATATGTTGGAAAGCACCACCAAAGGCAAAATGTCCACCTGAAAAAAAAAGTGATGAGCTACCAGCTTGGAGGCAAAGGCAGAGGTCAGCAAACAGACACTAACAAACACTTTCAGATGTTTATTTGGAGTGGAATGAATTCGACATGCTTACTAGGGTCCAAACATGCACACAATGCATGTAAGACGTAATAGGTTCTAACTCTATGCAAGACACCTCAATTGAAATGTATAGTATATAGTAGACATTGAGATTCCCTCTGATATTTCAGAATCAGAATCATCTTTATTTGCCAAGTTTGTCCAAAAAACACACAAGGAATTTGTCTCCGGTAATTGAAGCCGCTCGAGTACGACAACAGACAGTTGTCAATTTTGGTCGGATGCTGAAAAATCCTTTCGGTAATAACGTCATTAATGTCATGGAAAGCAGTACAGGTCTCCTCTCATATCTGTTTATCTGATAAAAACAAGTTACTCAGATTAAAAGTTTGAAAAGTTTAGTCTTCCTCAAACCTGTCCTCGGCAGATGCCTCCTATGATTAGGTCAGTCCTTTCCTCTCTTTGTGCTCACAGCTTTTGGAACATATGTCTCCGGTGGTGATGAACACATTGACTCAATGGAAGTTTAGCCATGTGGAGGAGAAAGCAGCTGTAGAATTACAGTAAGTCAAGAGTGTAAAACTAGCCCTCTGGTGGGTTTACCTGTTCGGAGTGGTGTGGTACGTGGGCCAAAGGGGAATGAAGATAGTGGGATGGCAGAGCAGCAGTGAAATGAAGGGTGAGGAGAATGAAATGAAGCAAAGAGAGGTGGATCTGGGGAACATGTGTCATGCACAGCTGCTGTCGTGCTGCCTCCCGGCAATGCTTCAGGCTTAAGGCCTCAAATGTGGACAGAGTTCAATCCACAGACGGTCGGTCAAGCTAATGCTGAGAAGAAAGTTGTTTTACAGGGAATGTGGAATACCATGTCAAGGATGGTGGAGAAACAACACGGATAGATGGATGGATGAATGGATAAAACACATTCCAACTTGATGAGAACTTTTTGGCATAAGTGAGCACTTGGGTCAAGGACTGGGTCAATAGATTTAAGGATCTAGGCTTGTCTGTGGTAAATGAAAAAAAGAGTTGGGGGGCTTTTTAGGTATAGTGTCAGTCCATCTCCCAAAGGTCTCTTTGATCATCACACTTGCCCCTTGGAGACCATGACTCGGTCTAAAGCTCTCGTCATTGTCACTGAGAAGGATGTGGTCACACATGTCCATTGCTATATATGATTTTCCTTGACGTGGGTATGCTCTCATCACTCTTGTGTTGATGTCATGTTGGTAAATGCTGTGAGTGTTTACGTATGTGCAAGGTGTGTACATGTAAGTAGTCATCAATTTCTGCGCCATACGTCTTACACTGTTGGCAAATGGTCCTCCCGGTTCTCCGGGGCCCGATTCTGCCCTGTCAGAGAAATGACCATCTCGACCGTGAGGATAAACGAATAGTCCTTACACGTGGCTCCCTGTGCTCCTGGTGATGAAAACGTTTTATGACCTACTTCTTAACCACCATGGGGGTTGAGATGTCAACAAGGGGTGTAGTAGGTTCTAACCGTTTAAGGTCCCTGTCAAAACTTAAGTATCTGTCATGTATTTTACACATTGGAGAAAGCTAAAAGTTTTATAGAGTAGGTTAAATTCAACGTATATCACTGCAACTGGAATGTACCTCACAGTTTTGGAACTTTGACACATAATCTGCTCAGTAATACACCGTACCTTTTTGGCTGTTTGAAAAGTAAACCAATGAGAAGTGCATTGCTTTACTGTAGTTTGGACCATGAGGGAAAGACACACCTTGTTTTCTGACCTTGCAGGGCATGTTTGCAAGTTGTATTTTATTTTTTACAACATCCATTCCCATCTTTCTCTGTTCTACTTTAATGCTAAATGAAAAACAATCATCATAAGGATTACACTTCCTGCCAATTCAAAACTGTTCCCCCTGATCCATTTCCAGGGATGGTGTGTGCCACTTACAGATGGGGGAGACAATTTTAAGGAAAACACTTTGGAATTGTGGATCAAAGATGTTTTTTTTTTTTTTTTTTTTTTTTTTTTTTTTAAATCTTAACCACCAACAGTAATTGGTTTCAAATGATCAACATAATGTTGCGCTATACAATATGGTTGACGTAATGAGCATATTCTAACAACAAGTGATTGACAAAATGTTGGACAAGTATGATACATGCTAATGTGTATAAGAAAGGAGACTGTCAACACAGGAAGTTGTGTAATTTGAATATCCATTAAAAGACTCAACTGCATAGAACAAAATCAATCATTTTCTCTATGTAGCACCTTTTCATTCTTAAAAAAAGCAACACAAAGTACTTTATGAAACAGAGAGATAGCAATTCTTTTTTTACTAGTCTTTGACGCAACCCACCCCCAAGTCCCTGGGCCATACGTTGCCTCGTTGATACAGTTTTACAATTTCCTGGTAAAGATGAGCTCATGATATAATTTCCACATGAAATAATAATAAAGATGTTTATATTATTATTAAGTATTGGTATAAAGCAGTGCAGTTCTACCAGTCCTTCAGTGAACTATGATTTCCTGATAGTATTCCAAAGTGGAAGCACAGTACTTAGAAATTCAATTATCAAACATTTCACATGCACAGTGTGTTGACAAGCTTGATTGGATTGACTGTGGATGTAGATCTTATAAACGTTTGGCAGTCCAAGTCAAACATGTGCAATCTGTTTTGGTCTCTCTGGTGGTTTGTCTGTGCCCTGGGTGGAACCCACCATTTTTGATGATGTCATTCCACCGAGTGCTTGATCCCAGCATGCAGACGGGTTGATCTGAGATATTTGGGTACTCAGTATGCGTTGCTGACCCACTTTTGCACAGTGCGAGAGAGCTGTAAAAGTTCCATTGCCTTCTTTTTTTGCTCAGCCTACTCCACTTCTGACTTTGCATCTGAAGGATGAAGCTGTGGCTTTGGCAACACTGCGGTTGGTCTCTATCTTTGCCTTTGTTGTCATCACATGGCTGTTTGCACTCTAATATTGTTTCAAAAATGAAAGAAAAATGAACATCGTATTTATCTACTGTGCTTCATGCCCCCTTGGTTTGTCTGCGGTCCACATTTAAATCATTAATCTGCACTATTGTGTACAGTGTAAAGGCCAAGGACCAAAATTGCATTGATTTTGCATCACTTGTTTTGGAGTGACTGAAGAAAAGCTGTGATGATCAACATGAGAAAGAGATCCAGGGGACTACCGCCAAGCTGTTTGGTACACTGCGCTGCTAAGTAGCGATGTTATTGTGCTGTTGACTCCTGATTCCAAGATAAGAACATCCTCTGGCCTTCTTCCCTTAATGCATGTGTGTGTATGCCTACTATCTCTTTGGCACAGTCCCACAGCTCCTGCCTGGCTGTTTGAAACCGAGCACTCCTGGCAAAGACAGGAGGGCTTTTGGGACCTGCAGCCGTATGAATTTTTCATTCACTTCCCTTCCACCACCTCTCCCTCAGTAGTCATCTCCCTCGCTCACTGACACATATTGTCCCCCGCTCAGTTTGCACACCTTTTACCTTCACAGGCAGACGGAAGCAGGGCAAACACCCACACACAAACATACATTCATGGAGCCTGAAGACAGATTAAAAAGCTCCTTGCTGATGATTCTTGGTATTCAACTTTCCAGTGTTTATGAATGTGTGCTTGTTTGCTTAGTAGTTTGTTTATTTCTCCAGCCTGCTCTTGGGTCCCCTCAGGCCTGGTTTTGTTGAGAATGGGCAAATGAAGGCATTCTGCAGGGGAGTGTTAGGAGAAAAAAAAAAAAGGTTTCTGTTAAGCTAAGAAACAAAAGGTGAGCCGAAAACTAAACTTTCTGCTACTTTGCGCATCACTTTTGCATCCAAACGCGCATCGGAAAGGGGAACCATGTTTGACCGAGACAACCTGACATGTCCTTTTCACGGGCCACAAAATACAGTTGTCAAGTGGCAGCGGCACACTGGTTGAACCTGGACAGATTTCACCAGTAAAATTGCTCATCAGAAAGCACTTGAACCCTGGGGCAATGACATTTTAGAACTCAGCTCCTGAGACATTTCAGATCTCAGGAAATGACAGGTTACCTTGGCCTATTGTTTGTTTGGATCTATAATATTTGGGAGGTTTGACGGTTTTATCTTGACGTACTCTCGCTGGGAAAAAAATTAGGTACACTTGCGAAACATAATGAAATTCAGATACAAGTGCTGCAGCAATATGACGTGAGTATTATGAGCGTGGATATGAGGTAGCAACACTTCTCTTGTTCATGACCTAATATGTTCTGAGTGGGAATCCTGATTATGATTTATTATGAGCTATTTCAGGGTATTTTTTTATTTATTTTTTTTAAGCTGTGATAATTTCTTTTGTTAGAAATGGAACAGATCTATACTAATCTTTACATGCACTGTTATTTTCTGTCATTATTTGTATCATTAGTAGTAATAGCAGTAACATTAAACAATGTACTCCAGTGCTAAAATGATGACAATGGTTTGATGATGGACCAGAACTGTTTGGTGAAATTGCTTCAGTCTGAACGACATTTTGATTAAATGAAGCGGTGTGCATATGGCCAATTGAAGTCAATTACAGCATTTGCCATTTTACTCTACGTGATGCAACATTTGTTGTGGTTGGACTGTCCATGTAATAACAGAAGGACAAGAGGTTGACCCATTCACTAAGAAATCACATTTGAAGCATTTCTGTGAAAAGTAAAAGGAACAATCACCAAAAATCAGAGCCAAATAAAATGATCAACAACTGTGATGTAGATTAAATAGAAATGGAAAATCAGAGTGGAATGTGAATCAGCTTAATAACAAGCAACAAATATTGGATCTTTTTCTGTGTTGTTTTCTTTCTGTCGCCCTGCTCCTCTGGCCACACATCTGACCTGTCACTGCCCAAGCCGAGAGAACTCCTGCCATTTCCACAAATCTTGAGCACTGAGCCGCATACCAACACGGCATCAGCAGAATTATCCACGTGTAAGCATGCACTGTTGTCTTGCAGGAGAAAATAGACTCCAATTTCCAAAATGAAGAAGGGAAAAAAATGATTGAAAACAGTGAGTTTCCTTGCACAAATGAGAACACAGAAAAAAAAAGTCATGCGCACATTTGTTCTATAGATAATCGAGGATTGAAAAAGCTATAAAGGCAACAGAGATCACTGCCTTTTTTAAATAATAAACAAGGCAATTTTTTGGCCAGCACTTGTGTTTCTCTCATAACTTGCCTTTTCGCCTGCATTTCTCAATTGGTATTATAGTCCTCATTATTTCAAACAATTTATTTGGCTATTTCCAACAACAGGTGTAATACTCATCAGTTTAAAAAGACAGTGTTGAAGGGTGTGATTTGAAATTCTTGAGAAAATAAAGAAAGCTGACAGCCCAGAGCTAACGCTAAGAAAATTCACTACTCTGTTAATGGGCAAAGCTGTTTCCCTCTAAAATAACCGTGGCTTCCTTGAAGTACTGCTTCAACCTCCCCCAGGGATCTCGACCCATTCTGACTTTGATACCATCACACAGTTCCCGCAAATATTAACTAGGGTATTAATGCATTTGATGGGCCATTATCCTGCTGGGTGCTTCCATACAAAAAGCTAGACTGTGACGATAACCGCCTCTACTGTGGCGTTATCCATCCATCCATCCATTTTCTGAGCCGCTTCTCCTCACTAGGGTCGCGGGCGTGCTGGAGCCTATCCCAGCTGTCATCGGGCAGGAGGCGGGGTACACCCTGAACTGGTTGCCAGCCAATCGCAGGGCACATAGGAACAAACAACCATTCACACTCACAGTCATGCCTACGGGCAATTTAGAGTCTCCAATTCATGCATGTTTTTGGGATGTGGGAGGAAACCGGAGTACCCGGAGAAAACCCACGCAGGCACGGGGAGAACATGCAAACTCCACACAGGCGGGGCCGGGGATTGAACCCGGGTCCTCAGAACTGTGAGGCTGACGCTCTAACCAGTCGGCCACCGTGCCCTGTGGCGTTATATGATTCTCTATTATTTGATGAGGATATGTTGTGCACGGTGACATTTTCCCAAAAAATATTTTGCCTAGGTACAGCCAATTACATGACTGATAGTTGCAGAAACAGAAGTCTTTTTTTCTTTTCTTAGCAAATCTTTCATATCCCAAGTTCACATTTCATCACGTCTCCTGTGACTCCTGTTGTCTTGGTTGCAGATCTTCGTCACCACAATTGCTGCTGTCAGTATGTTTTTTTGTTTGTGTTACATTTGGTTATTTCCCTTATGGGGGGAAAACCCCAGTGTGACAGGCTTGTTTTTCCGCATACTGGAACTATCATGCCTGTGAAGATGACATCGAATCCAGAGTGACTTAAATCCCACATTGTACCCGTTCGAACATTGTTGGTTGGTTGTTCGAATGAAACTGTCATGGTTTGTGCTTTGTTCAGATTATATTTAGTTTTGTTTCATGTTTTGTCCTCTTTTCCTGTGTCCAATGTTCACGTCTTGCTCGTTAGGTTTTGGTTTCCACCTGTTCTCATTATTCCTGTTCCTTATGTCAACCAATCAGCTCCCTCCAGCCACCTGTGTCTAGTCATTGTCTCGTAAGTTAGCTTGTTGCTAACCACGCATCAACAAAAATAATAGGAAGGTCAGGCAAGAAAAAAAAGAGGTTGTACGAGATTGTAAACAATTTTGCCAAAGTGGTGGAAAGGGTAAACCGCAGAGAAAGTATTTAATTTAGAAAACGAGGCAACCAATTAATTGGGAGACCCTTCATCAAACCCCACTGCCAGAACAATAAAGGAGTTTATTAGAGGCAAGAAGTACAATGTTTTAGACGAGCAGAGTCAATCTCCAGATTTAAACCCTATAGAGCAGACATTTTAGCATTTAGTCCTCTGGAGCAGTGATTTCCAACCTTTATGGAGCTAAGGCACATATTTCACAATTGAAAAATGTCACGGCACACCAACAAACAAAAATGTCACAGAACGTGGATACATTAATTACTGCATGTACTTCCTGCCATCGAATAGAAGAGCATTTATTTGTTCTATCTGTCACTATGCTTCAAAACCACAGGGATCACCAGTGACACCGTGGGGCATTTGTATTTCAGACTCCTCGCTACTCCGTGCAGTTTAATCATTCCAACTTCCCCTGAAAGCTGTCACACTAATAAATATATCTATTATTATGGTGCTAAAAGGGATAAATAGATGAACAAAGATACATTATTTTTTTGTAAATAAAAAATTTTTGGGGTAATTAAGCAAAATTTTATCATTTCGCACAGCACACCTGAAAAGTGCTCACGGCACACTAATGTGCCACGGCACACTGGTTGGGAATCACGGCTCTGGAGCTCTAACTATAAGTTGTATTTTGCTACTAAATAAGTCGAATGCACTTTAATCTATTCAGATGGAAAGATCGATAGATTTAGATGGATGGATACCATTTGCTAGAGGAATGCAAACTACAATGATGGACTTTTTTTGTTGGATCCTCTGATTGATAGTCATCAGAAATTAACATTATTATAATTGTAAAGGCAGATTTTTGGGGATCTTATTAGATTTTGCATTTGTACTGAATGCGTATTCAGTCTACAGTAGTCTTTATTCCAGAGTTTTTAAAACTATGAGCAAATAAACAATGAACAATGAACAACTTGTGTTTCTTCCAAACTGATGTTTTTGTAATACGGTATTTTATCTTTTTCTTTGTTTACCACATATAAGGAGAAAAAGCACTGGGAAGAGGCGTTAAAAAAATGGCCCAGTTCAATTCTAGACCTGTAGAGGTCTTCAAGACAGATTCTCTGTGCACTAGCGCCCTCAAGTGATAGCAGGATTTGTGCCTCCTTTATTCACCACAAAGGCTCGAGTGGTGCTTTTCTTTTTTCCTCTTTACTGTAAAAAATAATAAAAAAAAAAAAATCAAAAAGAAATAGTAGCTGATGTGTTGCAAGTGGCAGGCTGATATATGGCCTGTATTGCTTTTTCGATGACCACAGGTAAACTCTCTGCATGCTGACACAGTAAACCACACAGCGCAGATGACTAGGACAAATCAGTCCCGAGCACTTCCTCTTTTGCACCGCCTGCCAACACATACCTGGATACCAAAATACCCGATATGAATCAAATATACAAAAGCACAAGAGGGGAGAGACAAGGACTTATGAGCATCTGGCGCTACCGCCACATCATTTCTCAGTCAAGCCTAAACTGCTCATGCAACACAGAGTAATACATAAAAACGTACAGCAGAAGAGTATTTGAACCAAATCACAAACTCATTTCTCACTCATTTAGTTGAGTTATTTTATTAAAATGTTTCTATTTTTTCCAAAAGAACCATTTGTGAAGTTAGAGGGCACAATGAAATTTTTGTCAACTGGTTACACACTAGTTGCAAAAACGTATGGAACAATAACTATATCTTCACTGTTTTTTTGTGTTTAGCTTACTGGAGAATAACCAAGTTAGAACATAACATGGTTAACAACTTTTTTTCAGGTGATTAAAACTTGCTGGTGCTGCTGTTGATCCATGAAAATTCCCAAGGCCGTTGACTTCTACGCCTTTCTGTGACTCTTCTAGTCTCTCCGTATCTCAATTGCAACCTGCTGACGACACTCTGGGTCACCTCAAGCTTAGTGGCTATTTCCCCCTGAGAACAACCTGTTTGAAGCCTAGCAGTGGCGAAGCACAGTAGATCCATTGTTAAGTGTCATCTTGATCTCATCAGTTCAAAATGAAAACGTAAGGAAAAGGACTTTTTAAAAAACAACTCTAATTGACCCAGGAAATGTATTAATGTAAATTAAGTTCATCTGTAAAGGTTAAAGTGCAATTAAAGTCCACCCTGAAATTTCTCCTCAAAGTCCAGTCGTCCTCACTTTTTCCAATTTGTGTATTATAAGACCGCGATGGGAGAATCTCTTGAACATTTGGTGATATTGATCGTGGATTGGAAAAGATTGCTTCACATTGCAACTCACATCTTGCTGTACTTCGGCCTCTCCTTCAAATAAACTTGTCTAATAAACTGGGATTGGGGAGAAGTTGGGAGTTTTGTCTTCTTCACTGGACCTGAACACAGCCATTTCATCTGTTGAGCCAGTCGGCCAAATCTAGACTTTATTAAAGTCACTTTGATGGATTCATTCCCAGCTTCGCCCCATTGTGATGTATAGCCTGTCCAGTCCTCAGAGGCTCTAATAAACTAACAAAGCAATAGGTTGATCTAAACACTGTGAATCAGTGTGTGTGTGTTGTCACAATCAGTGCTACCATAACATCCACTTGTGATGATATGCGCATCATCCATTTCTCTATACAGATTAGAATGGGATTTCATCAGATATTTACATCCATATAGCACTTTAAAACGGTGCTCAAGCGATTTAATAGCGCTACATTCTTCAGAGCAATTCGACTGTGTTGAGCATGTCCTGCATCTTTCCTAATAGAGTAGTAAATCAACGGCAGTTAAGCCTGGTTGAGTGCTTCACAGGTCCAGTGAAGCCTCACAAAGAAAGGCAATTTGCAGAGAACAGAGGAATTCGCTGTTCAGAGCATATTTTTACATTATCAGCAAATAGATGTTTCTTCCCTGTGGAAACTATCCACAAGTACTGACTAAAATAAAGGTATGGTTAGCCCAGTTCATTAAACCGACTGTGTCCGGTTGCACTAAATTGCCAGATGTCACTCGGAGAAGCACAGTGGTGCATGTGAAACAATGAGCATTCAGTGTCAACGTGACCAGACCTTATCCTCCTCTGTGTCCATGCTCAATGTGCACAGCTGATACAGGTGAAAAATATTTGCACTCTAATAGGAACTGCTGGGAACAGTGCTGCTGGATAATTTATCCCATCAGCTATCTGAGGCTGTCCTCACAACAGCAAATACACATGCTTTTTAACTGCCCCAAGATGTTACAACAAATGTTTTATTTCTAGAATAAATCACACTGGGAAGGATGTTTAATTTGCTTTTATGAGCGAAATCACTCAGAAATGAATATTTCATGAGAGCCAGGACAGGAAGGAACTTGAATGTTTCACTCTGTAAAACCCTTTAGAAGGGCAAAGTTGTTTATTACGGCCGTCCTTGTTTTAGTCACGGTACAATGATTTTTAAGTAAGAGCATGTTGTCATTTTGTAAAATGTTAAACTTTAAAAATATTTTTTTAAAAAAGGCATATCTCCAATGTGAGAAATGTAAAAGCTTAAGTCTGAACCATGGCTCCCCAACCAAATTTCTACTTTAAAATGTAAAATTAGGTTTGATCATCTTAGTTAAAATCCATATATTTTTGAACATCAAACAAAGCCTACAACAAGTCTGTAACTACCTCCCTCTGTGTTGAATGGCCCTCAATGACATACTATTTTATGTCTTCAGGTCCGTATTTGGAAGGTCAACCCTTTGCTTTGCTGAGTTTTTTTTTACACACACCACATATTCTATCGCTCCCTGTCGTATTCTAAAATTTTGGAGGGAATCCATCCTCTGTTAGTCAGTGAAAAAAATCCACAATGCTCTGATTTTTGCTCAGGCCCTATCTTGTGGCATTTGCTGTACCAATGGAACAACATTGAAGAGAGTTGAGGAGCTCCATTTAGACAAAAGTAGCATTTTGCGTCCATCTTGTTGCCAAGGAACTACTGTGCATGAACTGTATATTTGAGGCTTGTGGCATCTCTTGGCGATTACTCCATCAATTACTGGCAATGGCTCAGTTCCACTCTTTTCAGAGTTCCAGACTCACTGATTCCAGTTCTGATCTCACTCTCTAATACTGCGGTGTCCATGATAAATGACAAAGGTTTGACCTAAAATAAACAGTCATTAGAAGTTTGCAGGGCGCACCATCATGGTTGCCATGGTAGCCATCATATTTGGTCCTTTCCAATAGTACCACTTAATGCCGTTGTAGCGAACCACGGTGGATGAGCTTGGGTAATACACACCATTCAGGTTGGATGGTCCGCAAGCCTCAAACCACCAACCTGAAGAGGAAACATGGCAAAGAATAATTCAAGGACTCAAATCTGTCTCATTGGAGTTTACGCTGAAAAATGGAAGTGCAAGAACATAAACTGGAAGTAGCAAGCAACTTAAATGGATTACTTATTTACTAACTTAAAAGGGTTAGGGCTAGGGTTAGGAGTTTAGGGTTAGGGGGTTAGGGTTAGGGTTAGGGTTGTATCAAAAACGTCTGCTTTAATGCTTGGTTGTGGTGCTGGCTGATTATTAGATGCGTATTCTTAATTTGGCATGGAGCAGTCTTTGGTAACATCACAGGGTGTTTAAAATCGATAACATCTATTTGAGTTTTTTTTTTTAAATATGTAGCGTATATAAAACAAATTTCTTGTGGTTATACTTCTAGAGCATAAAACACACACAATTGTACGACTGACAATATTGGATCAGTGTGATGATGAAATTAACTTTACCGGTTGTGGGAAGTAACAGACTACAAATACTAGGTTACTGTACTTACAACGTTTAAGGATCTGTACTTAAGTTTTTTTTTTTTTGTAATTTCTTTTCCCAACATTTTTTTTTATTTTCACTCTCTACATCTGCAAACAGATAACTGTACATTTTACTTATTATTTTGTCAAAATAGGTTCATTACTTTTTTTCTATCTCCATGGATGAGGACCTGATGTAAAAAAGTAAGTTGCCTTGATTGAATGAGTGCTGTCTCTATCGGGCAGACAAAAGAGGCACAGCACTGACATGGAGGAACGTGAACTAGGGAGCATTAACAATGACAGCAAACGATTTGGAGAAGTAAGATATTCCCTATCCATGGCTTTATTGAAGAGAATTCTTTGATTGATTGACTGATTTGTGGCGAATACATTGTGTCTTGTACCGGACTAAAAACCACCAGCTTCTGATCTTTGTTACTTTTGTACTTAAGTACATTTCAGGGTCTGTACTTTTGTTTTACTCTTCAGTAAAATAGTTGAATCAGTACTTCTTTTCACCAGCATTTTTTTTTTTTTTACTCACCTATCTCTATTTCGACTTAAGTACATAGTGTGAGTACTTTTGCAACCTTTGCCCTTTACCAAGAGATTGATAGCGATGTTTACATACAAGTGGGACAAACTGAGACGTGTTCAGGTGTTTGGCATCAGGTGAGGGAAACTTCGCACCTCCAGACGCGAGCTGAGCGCACTTGCAGGTGCAGCGGTCGTTGTCTCTGTCCTTGGTGCTGAACTGGGTCCCGCTGTGGGCCATGCTGTTCGTCCGTCCAGCTGTGCCACTGAAGCCCTCAACATGAAGGCTGGATTTGAAACATTGAAAAGAAGAGTAGTATGTTATTCTTTGATTCGTTTCGGAGTTCCTTTTTTTTCTGTAGACTTAGGTGCCAATCAGAGTCACCGCCCATACATTCATAGCCTTAATCTGTTAAATAGCATCAGTCTTTCCAAGGTACACCCCACATAGTCAAACACAGCAAAATTTCTCAAGTAGCAATCAACAAGTGAGCTTCATTTCACGCAAAGCAGCCTCTGGTCTATGTTGTGAAACAAAGTGACGTTCATTGCGCTAATCACGTGGAACAAAATGAAGCAAATGGAATTATGTGCACTACCGCAGATCTTGGAAAGAGCACACCCACGTGTGATTATGACTTGTCATTTCACAGAGCATCCATCTCCATGTACAGTCAGAAACAAATCACTTTGAAATTGATGCGAAGCATAAACATTGTTATTTGGGCGTTCTGATGTCAGCTCTAAAAGTATCACAGCACGCCCACACATAATCTTGTAAATCAGTATGTGTGTGTTGTGGTTGCTACCATATTACCAGTTCAACACGAATGGAGGGATGCTGCTAAGGGACTATCAGCAGTGATAGAAACATAAATAAAGTCAAGCATGCCCCTATCTGTGTTCTTTCTTTTAAATTGCATTCTTGAAATAGTCCAAGAGAGAATAGTTAGTTTTGTCTTTAGGATGAACAAGCTTATCAAAGAAAGAAGGATGTAGAATTTTTGATTATCCGCTGTGATAGTTTGAGTTTCATCTCCGGTGGAAAGGATTTTGTCTCTTTCATAATATAAATCTCATCATAAACATTTGTATGGAAAAGCGCATATTCATTATACTGTATATCTATTAATGTAATTTCTTGTGCCAAAAGGAAAGAGAGCAAGATTAATTGAGTGAGGTTTATTTAGGATCGACTTGTCATAATATCATACATACTAATTGCCTCCGGGAATATTATGTCATGATTCATAAAAATTGTTACTTGTTGATTATGAAAAGTAATGAGCAAATATCATAGTACCTGTAGTTGCGGTCCTCCCCGTTAATGTAGAAGTGTTTATAGTGCGAGTAGGCCTCATTCCCGTCTCTGTCCTTCAACTGGACATGTAGGCTATATTCCCCGGATCTGGTCAGCTGATGAATGATGTCATTTCCCAGCCAATGTTCCGCAGAAGGCTCTCCAAATCCCTGGATCGGAGTGTGTTCGCAGTTAATACGATAATGTAACTAAATTCAAGAGTCACATTTATCATTCAGATGGCAGTAGACTTTGAGAAGCAAAATACGCAGTTCTGGAAGTCGCCCCAGTGATGAGTCAGTTGAGGCTTAAATTTGCCTTATTATGCTTTCAGTGCACCGTCCTGACTCTCAACACTTAAATAATTTCTAATATGGGTGCATTCGCTGTAGAACCAGGCAAGGACATCCGACTCACTTTTTAATAGGAAACAAATGAACATAATGATAATGATGATGAAGAAAACTGTTCTATGATGTATGAATAGATGAGACCTCTTGAAATATAAAAACTTATAAAAAGTGCCAGGGTGACAAGTGGTAATGAAAGCTAGATTATTCCTTTTCTTGGAATGTGTGTTGTACATAGTTCCAAAAGGGATTGGCAGCAGGAAAATTAAGATTGTTCATTTTTATTTTTATTTTCTGTTTTCCTTACCATGGTCATCCAAAATGATTAGGGCTTTGTAAAAGTATCATAGTTCATTGAAGTTTGGGGAATGGGTAAACATTGCAATGACAAGTGGCAGCGTGCTTTCGTCCATTGGAATTATAGAATGGCCATCATCCCACACCATATACTCGTAGCTTTTGGCTTCAGCCATTGCTTTAAAGTGATCTTTTCTCTGGAAGTTTGGCGAGCTCAGCTGCCAAGTCATTGGCAAAGGAAAGGTAAAGAAACAGTTTTCAGAAATACGCAGATAGTCAAAAATGTACTATTTCAATTTAAATTAAATTAAATTTTTCAATTTAACACTTGATGGGTGGGCACGCGCTCCAGAGACATCTTTTTTTTGTCTGTGTGTGTACAAGACATTAAAAGGTCAATTTAAACAGCAATAAAGTTTGAAGATTGGTTACAGTGTTGGACTGACAGTGTTGCAAAAGAACAAGTACGTATTTGACCTTTCACCTTTGCAAATGTAAATTATTAAAAAATAATAATTTTTACATATAAAAAAAGGAAAGTAAATAGTCTTATAGAAAGCAACTATCTATGTTTGCACCTGAATTTTTGAGACACTTTGTCTCACTGTGCCTTAAGAGATTGGTCTGAGGCAAAAGCAACTATATAGTGGACTAGGTAAGAGCTCAGTTTCATTCATCATGTGACCCGAAGGCCGAGACACAACTGTTTAGTGATCTTGATTGCAGTCAGTGGGATTAGGAGCAGGGACCTGGATCAAATAATATATGTTATCTGCCACCGACAGGGCCTCTGTGCTCTCATGCCTCAACTGGAGCCAAATATTTACCAACCACTTGTAAAAATATTGTTCTTGAAGGGTTTCCATTTTTCTTCTCTCTCTCCTTTCATCTCTGAAGTCAGTCTTTGCCTGCTTCTGGTTTCAGCAAAGTGGCAATTAAGAAATTAATTGCTTCAGTAATTATTGAAAAAACTAAACTAGACTCTTTCAGTTAATAGAGTTGAAAACTATTTTCGACTCAGTGGGACATGGACTTTGTATGATATTCTGAAGCAAAACACACAGGTAAAAAAAAATTGTAACATTTTTGGAACACATTTGATTCAGCAAGACAACCTGTGCAATTTTATATTGTTGTTGTTGTTTTTTTTTTGTATTTTATTTTTTTGTGTGTGTGCTTAAAATGTACCAAAATATAGGACTACTGTTTAACACGCTTGCATGTCTTTTACGTGCCGGTTAGGGTTAGCTTGGTGTTTTCTTGTCGCATCTAAAATGAAATAACACAAGGGGCTGGTTGGCCCTCATTGTTTACTCTGTTCGCAGGTTTGCGTTGCGCTGGTATGATGTCATAGTGACTACACACTCCATGCTTGAAAAAAAAGCCAGATAAGGATTTAAGGACGAAATAAAACCACTTGGTGAAAATATGGCTTTTGGGATACAGTGTTAAACCAAGCATTGAGATCTTAAAAACTGATACAAAAGTAATCTTCCTCTACGGGTCATTGAAATGTGTGTGTGTGTGTGTGTGTGTGTGTGTGTGTGCGTGCGTGCGTGTGTGTGTGTGTGTGTGTGTGTGTGTGTGTGTGTGCGTGTGATGTATGGCAGTGCATGTTTGGATGTGTGGGAGTCTGACAGCGAGATGGAGTAGGAGCAGGTGCAATAACATGAGAGGTGGTAGAAAACACGAGGGCTGCCAAACATAACAAGCGCAGGTCGCCTGGGATCACACACCATGGTGGCGATCTCACGCCTCGCCATGCTAAAGCACATACGACTCATTACTGAATGATGATGCCCCCTCCCCTTTGTCGAACCTACCAATTTGTAGTCCGTCCATCCACGATGGAAATCAATGGAGCCATTTCTGCGATGCTGGAACACAGTCCACCCACCTCCTCTGGTCTCCATATCACAGAAAACCTCAAGAAATCAAACACGTTACGTCACAATTTTGTGCAGTAAAGTTATAACGCCGTAACACTTATGCTATTTGTTAGCATTGTTTGTTAGCATTAAGCTAAAAGTATTTACCTATAAGGCAAAGCTATTTGGTTGTTTGGCAGCAATAATTATTTTTTTTTATTAACTTCAGTGACAGCAACTTTGACTAAAGGAGATATGCTCGTTGTCCAATGAATTAACAATGATATGTTTTTGACAGGCGGCACGGTCGCCGACTGGTTAGAGCGTCAGCCTCACAGTTCTGAGGACTCGGGTTCAATCCCTGGCCCCGCCTGCGTGGAGTTTGCATACCCGCGACCCTAGTGAGGAGAAGTGGCTCAGAAAATGGATGGATGAAATATGTTTTTGACATTGAAGTAAGTTTTCAGCATTTTCTTTGCAATACAGTAGCTCGAGCAAAGGCAAAGAAAAGTCAGCCGACTCGTAATATCCTTTGGTGTACCCACCAAGCTCGCCATTGAAGACTCTTAATGAATACTTAAACAGAACCTTAAAATTATGTTTAAAAATTGAACAAGCTTTGAAGCGTAACTGTTATTGAGATTGTGTCAAGATTTCTATTTTGTACCTTAAGTGTACCTCCATTACGTAAGCACGGATGGGTTCACTGAGGACAATTCTTAACAACTCAGAAATTATTGCATTATCAGCTATTATTTATGCTTTATATTTGTTATGTAACAATGCAAAACCTGCATTTTCTTCTAATTTGACAACTGGTATATGCAATACCAGCCTTCACTACTATTGAAGAGTGACTACACTAAAATTAATTTTAGTTCGACATCGTTCCTGTTGTTGACAGCTCAAGCTATTAAAACATAGTTTTATTTTGCTTAAGTTGTCACTGCTACTAAGGCACATTTATTACTTTGCGAAGTTTGTCTGAGAACCTCTGGAAAATGGAACAAAACTGTATCTCCCCCACTTTATTGAAGCCACCCAGCTAGCCAGCCTCATTCATGGCTTAGATTGAAAGCAGCAATGATTTGGGGTGTAATGACTTGCATCACTGGGAACGAACGTTGGCCCCCGTTGACAGGAAACACATGGCACAACAACCTAACACCTGGCTGCTTTGCCCACAGGCGTTGAAGAGGAAGACTAGGCGCGCACACACACGCACACACACACAAAAAAAAACAAGCTGAGGGAGGAGGTGCCAGCCAGCAAACGTAACTAAAAGCGATGAATAAAAAAATGCCGCTATCTTGAGACCAGACAGTGAGGACACCAGCGTTGACTCCTAACTTGCCGCTGGAGGCGGCCACACTCGAATTAACAAGGGCTTGTTGCTACCGAACATCGACAGCTAGCTCCCAAGTTATTCTGACATCGCGTTCAGCAGCGCACACATCCTCACCGCAAGGCCTTTGGGTACTAAGAAGAAACAAAAACAGCATGGCATTTCCGCTAAACATATACTCCCTATTAAAGACTTTAAAAAAAAGATGCTGTCACAGTCATTTAGGTGATATTTACTAGAGAAGATCAATGACCTTTAAAGTTGCGTTACCTTGACAGAGTGGGTGGAATTGGTGAGGCGTATGCTGTATATCCCGCTCGCTGTTTGTCCAGAATGCAAAATCTCGGCACAGTCCCTGAAAATAGGTGGCTCCTGTTTGGGCAGATGGGAGATTTCTGGAAGAAAAAAACCAATCAGTTTTCAGGATTATGGGGTTTACTAAATGTATTCAAGATCCAAAGAGATGATGTACATGATATTAAGATTTCATCTGAATCACAAGTTAAACTGCTGCTTTTGAGTGTTTTCTGCATTACATCTCGCTGTTGAATCAGAAATATTTGTGCCATGTTATGTACAGTATATATAATATAGACAATATCTGTTTTTTCTTGCTTCAGGCAATCAGTCTTACCATTACAGTGGTTGACCAAAGCTAGGAGCTGCTCAACTGTGTCCGCGAGCTGAGCTTGCTGTCTTTGCAGCAACGTGTTGTTGAAAGTTGCGCTGCCCAGTTCGCCCTGGAGCTGGCCGACGAGTCGACTCTGTCTTTGCATCAGTTCGCGCAACTGCTGCTTTTCTCTCTGCAAGCCCTGCAGCTCCATCCCATAACGAGCCTCCAGCGCCAAGAGCCTCTGTTCAAGAAAACTTGGGGGAAAAAAAGAAAAGCAAATTGTCAGCATGGTGTACTTTTTTTTTATTTTTGTAGCGTATTGAATATATTAACATTTTAAGTCTGGACGCTGCAGTGACATTAAAGTGCAAGTTTTGCAAGAAAAACATAACTGTTTAGCCAATATGTAGAAATGGACGGATATTGGACCATGCTAATTGTCTGAGATTGGCAATCGACCAATGCAGGGATGAGTTATTTAAGTGGGAGTTAAACATTTTGTACGCTTATATTACAGGACTGTTTTATGTGATATGGGTAATTTTTTTCAGTGTACAGTAAAACAGACAGGCAAGAGTATTTCTACAATACAAGTTACTACAAAAAGTCAGTATGTAAATATTAAATCTGAAGCAAGTAATCTGTACAGGAGGTGTATGGAAAATTATATCTTCATGAAAATAAGAACTCATTTATGGTTGGAACTGTCAGAGATGAATTAATTTAACATGTTTGTTTATTTTTTAGGCTTTAGTTTTCATACAAATGCAACTTAGTGGTGTTTCTGACAGGTTTTCCATTCAACTAATGAAAAACATGTACAGTATATGTACATTGCGTGCACTCATGAACATGTATTTATTTATTAATTTGTCAAGTAATAAATCAAAGTGCCCCGAAAGGCAGATGGGGCAAGCAAAAACAGAGGGAACAGGTGGCAACGCTGGAGGCGTTTGAATCTGGCAGTGGCGTTTGGTGAAAATGAAGGAATGGAATGATAAACAACGATCACACTAGGACAAAACCACCCACTTCTTTTCATGCTGACTGTTGACCCGCCTTTAACCCATACTGACCTAAATCTGACCTTATGTTCCTGTGTTTCTAGTAAGAAGAATAGGAAACCCCTCCTAGCGAGCGAGGCCTTTTTACTGCACACACACTTCCACATGCTCACACAATGCATATTATACTGCGAGTGCCATGTTTTCTAAGATTGGACCGGGTTTATTCTGTTAGCCTTTCCCAATTGTTTTATGGTCAATACCAAATGCACGTACACTTATTGGTTACTATAAAAACTGGATGGAAAAATTAGCATTAAAAACTTTTTTACTCTATTGTCAATGAAATGTTAAATGAAACAGTTTTTATTATTGTGGATGTAACCTGAAGTGATGTTCAGTTGCTGTGTTTTGTAATAAATAAATAACTTCTCAGCTGTGAGAGGCAAAAAGTATATCAAAACAGTTTTCTCTAAATTGCTGAACATAAATACAGCTTTTTGATACAGCTGTTGTATTCTCAAGACTAATCTTATGGTTTATGAGTTCATATAGTGAGTTTTTATGCCTTATTTTGAGAAAAAAAAATCGTTGTGCAAGATGTTCACAACATCATTCTAGCCGTGTTTAACACTATATTTTATCAAACCCTATATAAGTCAAGAAAGGATCTATAAACAAACACCAACATCAGAAAATGGGCTCCCTTTCTGAAACAGAAATACTGACTAATGTTATGGCACCTTGACATAAATGAGTAAAGCTACTTTGATTCATTGGCCGACACCGCCAAAATGCTGTCGCCTGAATCATATTTTAGGCACTTCCTATGTGTGGTCACCTGTTTTTGTCACTGAGATGTGAGATCTCCTGAGTCTGCAGGAGTATGTGCTTCTCCAGACGGTTGGTAAAAAGCGAGTACTCCAGCAGCTGGATCTCCAGGCGACTCGTCTGGTTTAATACCTGCGTGCGGGGAGAAAGGCAGGATTACTGCCACAGTATGCCATGTGTTATGGTAGAACATATGGGAAATTGTAAAATGTACCTATAATTTCAAATCATTATTTCAATTGACTTAGCACATAATGTATATAGTACGATACTTTAAGGTTGCAACAACGTAGAAGCAAAGCAGCACACGTACTTGTTTAAGTTGACTTGATTAGAGACAACTGTTTTTAAGAAGTATGCAATAAATAATTGAAAATACATGTTTTATTTTGCTACTACTTTAGTAGTGATTGAAGTGAAGTGTTTCATAACAAAGCCTTCCCAGTGGGCTCACCTGAGTTTCAACATGGGTCAGTTTGCGAGTCTGCTCTGCTGACTGACTGAGGATGTTGCTTCCCATCTCCAGCATGGCGGCCGTCTGGTTGTGAACTGCGGTTCGCTTTATTTCCTCCATGCCAGAGCGAACATTCTCCTGGAGGAAGTTTTCCAGCTGAGGAAAGAAATAGCATTGACACACCACATTAGCGGTAGAATAATGTGCAATTCAGATTCCATAATTTCAATGGGAGTGGGTTTGACGAGGATCAGTATGAACACTTATAAGTGAATAACAGTTGTGCCCTGGACATCAGGTGATAATAGTCTGCAGTTGTGTAACTCAGTACTTGAGTGACCTTAAAGATATTTCAAAACAGACTTAAATGCAGTCTTATAATATGGAAAAACTGCAATGTAAGATTCATCGCCCATTCACTTGAATGAATACCAGTGCTCTACACCTTATAAAATTAATAATATTGAATATTGTAGTATTTCACAACTGAACCAAGAGGCAAATTGAGATGTAAAGGCTGCTTGGTAGTAATCTACTAAACTACTTTCTTAGTTTTTTATCTCCCTCTAATCTGTCACTTCAAACAATGTCATTCTAACCCCGTCTAACTCCCGTTTGCTCCGTAAATCCAATTTTCACATTGCAGATAAAAAAACAAAAACAAACTCATATTATGAAGCCATTACTCCATGTATTAAAGCCAGCTCTAAAGGAAGAACCTCAGTTGCTTGGATCATGTACTGACAATATCCTCCAGAAATGGAGCTCAATTCAGAGGTACACTACACTCCCTCGCCACTGCTCGTTGCACTAATTGCTGCTTTGTAACACAACGCACGCAGAAAATCACATTTTGGATCAAGGATAATTCTCTTCTCATGTATCTAAAAGGCATAGATGAAGGGAAAGCAGATGAATCTGTATGCTTCTTGTCGAGCCATTACTCTCATTTGTTCACATAATCACAGCAGCAGAGGAACACCAGGGCCGTTATTAGGGATGTTTTGGGGCATTATTGATGCCTCAATCAATATCAGTGCTGTTTTTTTCAGGTGTTAATGGCATTAGTTTAAGCATTTTTTGGATCAAGTTCCCTTGAAATAAGTTAAGGTGAAGAAACAAGGTGTAGCAGCAAGTTGGAAAGGGCTGTATTTCACCAGGACATCAGTTCACCAGGGGTCAACTGGCCTTCTGCATCGCTGTAAAATATTTCTTCATTTGCATAAACTGCTTAGGCTATTAATAGGAAAAAAAGAAAAGAAAGACAAAAGCATGTTCACATCTCCTCTGCCAAATCCCCCTTTAAGCAGCAGAGAGAGCGAGTAGAAGGGAACCAGGCGGGAGGTCGCGTTGGGGGCTTGGACAAAGGAAAACAAACATGAATTTCTTCTTAGAAAACACCAGAGAAGGAATTTGGGAAATTAATAACCCCTTGCACTCGTTCACTTTGTGATCCCTATGTGGAACAGGATGCTTAAGTGTATGTGTTCTATAGTTTTTATGCGTCGTCTCTTAATAGGCTTGGTTGGATAATCTGAAGTGGGTCTAATTGAACCTTTTTTAGGTATGGTAAAACTGTGGTTGTTGTAAGAAAGGAACTGAAACAACTTCAACATACCATACAAAATGATTTTTTGATTTGTCGGTGGAAACAGGGACTGATTGAGATCTGAAAAGTCATTGCAGACTGGCTTTAATGGGCATCTAAGCTTCATGTACGTACTGTATATAGTAAATATATTTAAAGAAGGATTTGTTTCTATTGTTACCCTTGGTGGGTATTACCTGTTGACTGGCTGAATGGGTGTTATTTTAAGTGATTATATATAGAATATTTTGCATCTTTCCCCCAGTCCAAAAATATGGAATGTATCTGTTACTCTACAACACTAGATCAATGTATGTTGAGTAGAACTTTCGTACTCTACCTTTTAGCCATTTTCTCAAAAGCACACAAAGAACAGATACTTCCTTTCTATTTTTGCCTTTTTCGATCTCTCAGACTCATGCATACAGCATCGTCTCGTGGGGGATGCTTGCCGTGGAAGCATGGTCCCCGGTTCACAGATTTGAGCCTCAGACAGAGTGCGCACAGGGGAATTGTGGGAAGTGTGTGTGTGTGAGTTTTCGAATGAGCGTGTCTTTTGTTATGTGTATTTGCAGATGTTGCATGTCCTAAAAGAGCAAGAACGAGAGAAAAAGAGTATAGGAGATGTGATTGTTGACAAGTCAAGGTGTGAGATATATATATATATATATATATATATATATATATATATATATATATATATATATATATATATATAAAACCCATCTCCAAAGTATGTAACAATCCTGAGATAATTTATGGAGATGGAGAGAGAGGGCGGGCAGAAAAAAAAACCATTCTAATTCCTGGTGAGAAAGTTGAGCTTTGGTATTCATATTCTATTTTAAAATTCTGGAATATGATCATGTTTACTTTGGGTGCAGCTAAAGCCTGGCTGAGGGATGAATTCATATGCTAAATATTGAGAGCACTGCAGACAAGAATAGAGAGACGGGTGGAGAGGATTGGCGTCAATGCGGTACAATAGGCCAGTGCTGATTCTGTGCCCTGTTGACCTTACCAACAACAAACATTATTATGCAGAAGCTTTTAATCGTATCACTTATTTGAGTCATAATCCAGGGTCAATAGAGTTGCACTTGCCAAACCCAAAGCTAAACACTGATTTTACCAAACACACTTTCAAGTTAAGAACAGTCAACTTTAGCTAGAGAGCTGCTAAAACGTGAGTCAAGATTGTTTATTTTTGCCTGTGGTGGTTAAATACTAATTAAAAGGGTTTAACAACGTGATCCATGTTTGGCATCATCTCATTTTAGCAAGCTTGTCTTTCTCTTGTATGCAAGAGGGATTACTGGCAGCCAAATAGTACGGAGAAGAATCCAGGCATATTCCAGACATTGACACTGTGCCAGACAACAAGCATCAAGCATCGAGGAAATCCCAGTAAAGCCCGGAATTCATCAATAATCAAAGCTTGTCAACAGATGCTGTCATCTTTGGAGTTACTGTGTTTTTTCAACATTTTACTTTAAGCTCTAAACTAAAATAGAATTTGAAAACAAGACGTGTGAGAAAGTGCAGACCAACGCCAAGGCTTAAACATGTGTCACTAATAGAAATTCTAAGAAAACTGGCACGCTCTAGAAACAAAAATACAAAAAGAGAATACCACGGAATGTCATCAATTCCAGCCTGATCAGAACATTGAAAATGGAACATTGACATTGAATGTGTTAACAACTTCTGAACCGGACTGAATTTATTTTCATATTTAAGGTTCTGATTGTGCAAAAACCAGGTAAATTCTGACAGTGTCATGAGGCCATTAGCTATTATAAATGGTCTGTAGTTTTAAATTGTTCTAAAATTAAATAAAATCTTTAGAAGTACACCAACACATTAGAAAAATAGAAACAAACCGACTTTAGGGACCAAGACTAATGAAAATAAAACGTATTTGTTGGAGGGAATGGAAGTACAAATAACAATACATGCAACAGTAATTTGTGTGTTAATCAAGGGACTGTACCTTCTGCAGCCACAGTGTATTATTCTCTGTGGCACTCTCCAGACTCTCCAGCTTAATTTCCAGCCAAGTGGACCTCTCCTTTTGGGTCCTGCCGAGAGTGGTTTGACTCACGTCAGATTTGACCTGGGCTGGGGAGTCCCCCTGGAGCGTGTTCGAGACCTCAAAGTTTTTCTGGGGCCGGCAATGTTCCACCTCAGGGAGGATGAAGGTGTAGCTGCAGGGGCCGTGCTGCACCTGGTGCTGCTGCCGCTCCGAGCCCAAGGCGCAAGCTATCAGGTGGGCCAGGTAGGCCAGCGTCAGACCCAGCAAACGTCCCATCTTAAATTGGTGGAGAGGAAATGTGACGTGTGCTCTTTAGAGAGCGCAAATATCAGACATTCCTCTGCTTCTTTATCTAAAATGTCCCTCAGCTCTGTTTCTTTTATCCTGTTCTCTTCTGGTCTTCTCTTCTCTTCTGGTTGCTCTTCCATCCAGATGTTTTCCTTGTCTGCTTGGTTTCTGCTTCTGCTTTTCTTTGTGGTGGGGACCACATAACACAAGTCAGAAGCAGAGATCGATTCTAACTCCAATGCTGAGCATTTAAATCCATCCAGAACAAACAATATAAGTTGCTGCTGCCCATGTGTTGGTCTTGAAAAGATCCGTGATCAAGTTAAGAGCCCTCCTAAGAATCCTGGCAGTATGGCTCTTAAAGTGTTGAGAGGGGTGGTTATTTCTCCTTCTCCACACACATGCAGCCACACACACATCTTTACTCAATGACCCGTACTCTCGTACTTTCACACTCTCAGGAAGTGGAAAAGGAACACACACTTCTGTCCACCACAAATCCAGGCGGAACCTTTTACTTTGTGCACCCTCCCACTCGCTTGCTCTCTCTGCTGGTATACTAAAGTTGTATCAAAGGTTTCCTCCTAGATTTGGAAATCTGGCATTCATTCCACATTGAAATTAATCACAAGAGTCTGTAATTTTAATTATTTTTAAAAGCATGCAATTATATTCGGCTAGTGCATTTAACATATTACAACGATCAACGGCGCAATCACACACCATTAGTGACACACTGGGTAGCTTTACAGCACATTGTGAGCATGTTTGGTGGAGTTAGATGCCTTGCTCATGGGCACCTCGGCCATGGCAGGGTGAGAGTAGTGATGCTAATCAGGGGGAATCAAACTTAGGATCCTCTGGTCACAGGATGCCGGAGTAACCACCCAGAAACAGCTGGTGCTGGTGCTGATGATGAAAGATTGTGAAGAAAGATCACAATAGAACAAATTAACTTAAATTGCTTTCATCCGCATTTTGGATTGCATGAGATGATTACAGTATCCAGTGGAATACATTGGACATCAACAATAAAAATTGTTGCCTTTGTCATACACTTCCTACAGTTTATATGGACTTTAGGGGTTCATTTGGGACATTGAAGGAGAGGGTGTGTTTGGTTTTCTCACATCAAAGATCAACACGCTTTTGTCAGATTCGTTGATGGTTGACAGAGCTGCCCGTCACACACCATGTTTTTTTTGGAGGGTTTTTTTTGCATCCTGTCATTAGCGTACCCAAAGAACAACAAACAAACACACGCTTTGCTCTCTCTAATGTTAATTGCACATAACATGACGAGAGTACGGTATGGAAGTTTTCCATATACTGTATTTCCAGTCATGCGTTTCACAAACCGAGCCATCAACTCTCAAGGAAGATGAACATTCCACACTGCCATCGTTGTGTGGATGCTTAATGACCCGGCCACTTTGTGAAACCCAGCGTGTTGCCATATGATTAGCTCTGTGGCAATATGCAACAAGTTGGTTATTCTAACCCTCGTCAAAGCCAGTAGTTAATAGGCTGTACACATCGCTCCAGCAGTAATTTCCCAATACTGACTTGAGATATGTAATAATCTAGCTAAAAATATCTCTCTGTTGACTCTGATCAAACATCAAATATGTACCATGATTAATTGCAGTCAGGTCCTGAAACGCTTGATGGCAGCAAGAAAAACCTAGTAATATAAGCAATATTCTTGCCAGGTATAATAATCAAATGTGACCTTAAGTGTTTTCGCAAAACTGCAAAAATCTAAAAACTTGGAAATGACCAACACGAGAGGATTGTAGGAAAAAAAAAAAAATACTCCCACAGAGATGATTTGTGTGCATTCATTTTTGAAACATAGCCACATGTGAGCTCTTTAAGCATGCATGGAATATTATAGAAGATAAATAGAATTACATTGTATCCAGAGGGATGCCAAGCATGTTAAATTGTGGTGAATACAAACCAGAGGGGCGTTACAGTATGCTTAGTACATCCATCTCATAGTTCTTAAACTGGGGATTTGGCACTGGTCTTCCTACTGTATGGGGAGTTTGCATGCTGCCCCCATGCTTGCGTGGGTTTTCTCTTACAAAATATACATTGTATAATTTCAAATTCTGCTTGTATAAACACAATGTTATTTGAATTATGTGGCAAAAAAAAGATTCTGTACAATATTAAAACAGAGGATACAATATGTCATTATTACATTTTACAAACGTGACACTGAAACTAAAAGATAATATACCAAATATGTATGTGAAAATTTCCATCGAAACATTTTAATTTAACATGAGAGATCATCTTTCATGCTCTCCAGAGGGGAAATTCAGGTGTTAGAACTTGAGTTTTTAATTACAAGAATTCTCACAATGACAGCTGACAATAACAAAAATACAAATACAAGAAATTGCAATTCATAGTTCATGTAAGTAGGTGGCAGCTTACTCCTCTGGGGAAAGCTAATTGAAAGACTGAAAATATTGTACTGTATATGGTCATGGATGACCAGAGTCCATCCCACTGAACATCATCTGGATTTTCTCATGCATTCCAATTCTGCAAGTGGATGAAAGCACAATGAAAGTGTTGTTACTCACTTACTGTCTAATGGGGAAGTTGAAAAACGTTGGTTACGACATATATGGTAAAAGAGCACCATAAATCCAATGTATCCCAGTGGGATAAAAATAAATGAGAGTCAGTTATTTGACTTTCACCGAACCAAATGTTGCAAATGTTCACACAAGTGGACCCATCTGCTATTCTAGTCAAGTGGTCGGGAAGATCCGCCCTGTGGTACAGCTTGACGCAGTGGGACCCATCATTCCACGTCACATTGTAAACCTTCATCTCAGGCAGACAGGACAGCAGAATTACCCCAGATTTCCCTTTAAATGTTCTTATTTAGTTAATAATAAAACAAAAAAACCACCACCCTCATATACCATCTACAATTATACACTGTCTCTCATCAGTGCCCATCTGTTTGCTTGAGGAGCAGAGGAATGAAAAGTCCTTGGTCGGGACCTTCTACAGCAGCTTCTATTTATGATAATAATAATGATCTTAGCATAGCTTTACTGCTGCGCAGAACCAAGCATCGAGGCAAAGAAGAACCCAGGGGGGTGTTCTGGAGAGAACAAACTAAATTTATCTCCACTGATTTGAGCTACAAATAAGATGACCTTGATTGAACTGAACCTGACGAGTCAATAAAGTTATTGATGCTCATTAAAAAACATGCGGGGCCACCAAACCCGTGATGCGTTCAGGCGCCCTGGGGTCCCAATCCAGGTGTGTTACAATGACACAAGTGAAGAGGTCCAAAGCAAACGAAGCTTGACATTCAGAGCTGGAGAGTGTAATTGTAACTGAAGTGTGATGGTTAGTGATTACAGACCATGGAGACCAAACAAATGCAATCGTTGCTGCATGTTCCTGTACTGGGACTTTTTTTCTGTGTGAAGATTTATGATAAAATGCTAACCCTTATCAATCTGCCGTCACAAAAAAATACAGTGATTTAAAATCCTAGAGGGTCTTGTTGCTTCATAATGGACGCACACCAGCATGCAGATTCTAAATGATATGACAATCTTTGCTGTTTGAGCAATGCAAGAAACACAAATGAGAAAATCCCTCTTCACGTGGTTGCAGTTCATATCACCTTTGACCCTTCAGTATGTCTGTTTCTATTCTTAAAGCCCTTTAATGTGCTTCATATGTGATTTCAGCCACAGTGAGTGAGTGAGTACGGGCCTGTATGTTAATAATTAGGAGACATCTTGCTTGTTGCGCGCTGGGATTAGGTAATACAACAGATTTTATGGATTATACACATATTGGTAGCAGCTGCTCATCACTGCTTGTTGCCAGTGATCTTACCCTCGTCGATGATGCTACCAAGCAAACAAATAAGAAATACATACTGAAAGAAATGCATACTTGTGTGTTTGCTACTGAAAAGGAGTTGCTGTTATAAGGCTGCACTGTCAAGAAGATACCGTATGATTTATGTAGAAAATAGAAAATACAGTATGTCTGTATCATTTGACTTAAATGCTCTACATGCCTGTACTTATCTGGGTTTCATGTGGAACACATAAAGCATGACCCTTGATCCCTCACACTCTCAGTAGTCAGGTTCATTTTCCTGTAGTCAACACCTGGCTGCAATTTCCAGCTGGTGTGTGTGTACATACATGCACACCAGGCCCCTAGCGTCCGATGCCGAAGCTGGGACCACTGTCACTCATTGGTGCTCATTTAAGGCCATCTGGTCTGAAGAGCAAGTCCTTTCAGATATATGTCTGTTTGCTACACCCAGCACCAAAAACGCAGGTTAAATAATTACCCCAACGAACCTAAAAAGATATTGTAGTACAAATGATTGTGTTGTTACCAAAATATACCACCTTACGTCTATAGAATATACTGTATATAGCAGTCTGTTTGGATTGACATCCTATAAGAAAAGAGTGCCACATTCAACCTTGACAGTTAGGGGTTGACAGGGGCTGTATCAGGTGTTGTGGTACCAGAACAACTGATGTTAAACTGTAAAATCAGAACAAGACATTCATGGACAAGAGCCAAGAACGTGGAGGTGGAAAGGAATTCTACTCGAAGAGTGGCCCTCAGGAGAGAGTTTCTGCTTGAAATATTTTGAATGTGGGAACGAGTGGACCAAGAGGAGAGCTAATTCCACAATCCACACTGACAAAGAGCAGCTGGTGGTTCAATACTCAAGCATCAATTCTGAGAAGAACGCCATTGTGAATGAAGATGAAGACACGTCGCTATGGGCAAATCCCAACGGTGAGACAGAGCAATCACCTTTGAGATTGAATACAAGCTAATGCAAATAAAAGTGGACAATATATATATATATATTTTTAAAATACTAATCCCAGGAACCTCAAAGCAGCAACTGTACGTTTGATGTTGTTGGGCAACCATAGCGGGCCACATATAGGTCAGTAATGTAACTAAATCCGAAGGAAATCTGATACGGTATTAGAGAGCGAGAACATCTTGGATTACTTATACAAAAGCAGCATATCAATGTCACGCTTACAACCAAAAATGTAGTACAGTATATTAAATCTGCCAGAATAAAAGATGTGAACAACTGCTAGGTAAGGTCACATCAACTTAGTCACCGATGCAGCAAGCCAGCTGTGTTGCAAACTGTTTAAGTGATCACGTGTGATGCTGTCAGCAGTTTGGATTACTAACATCGAGGTTTTCAATCAACCCAGTCGTGTGAGAGGAAAAGGTGTGTCCAAAGTGTCACTGACAAATGCTTGAGTGTAAGACCTCTGAGGGTTATTGAGGAGAAAAAAGGCGGAATGACAGGGAATGAAAATTGGAAGATAAAGAGATGGATGAAGCCGGACAGCAGTCACAGTAGGGGAACGGTCAGAGATAAGTCACATAATGGCAAGCTGGGGAGGTGAGTGAACGAGTTCAGGGAGTGTGAGAAGGACAAAACCAGCTCAGACAAGGCCTATTTTGTAACAACACCGAAATATTGAGGTGTGAAAGTGTTGTTGTGCAAGATCAGCCTGAAGGATCGAGTGAAAACACTCTCGAAAGTGGCCGAAAGGAATGGAGGGGAGAAATGAGAAACAGTGAGGATGCTGCATGACATCTGCTGGCAATGGCTCACTAAATCCCACCACAGACCACAGATAGATTAAAACCAGATCTTATTAGTTCGCATAAGAATGTGTTTACATGAAGAAAAAAATTATAATAATAAAAAAAAGGGAAAAAAAAGAAAGTGACTTTGGATGAGCCTGATATTTTAGTGTTGCTCAATTTGTGGACAGCATGTCGTAGTGACGAAAGACGAGTGAGCGCATTTGTTGTGAAGTATGGTTTAAATCTTCTTAAAAATATACATCAGCATGAGCTCCGATATGACTCTGAAGATGGATTTATGCGTGTTTTACAAGGTGGGTGTGAATATTAAATACTTCACCCTGAGGGTTTCCGTCTGGAATGGTTATTTGTCAAAATTTTCTTGTAATCTAATGGCTAATGCTGATTGTTACTACTATATAATCAGCACATTGAGCACATGAGAGTAGTCACAGCCAAACGAGATGACAAAAGCTGTTGTCTGCTTCCTGGCGAAAGAGAAACTCAGTGTCCTTGGCAGGATTGATATGTTCTACATTCATTTACATGGGCAGTTATTTCTGCATTTGCCAAAGGGTTTTTGACAGATAAGCATAAACATATTCCAAAAAAATAAAAACAATGAAAATAATTTTGGCATTTCCAGATATGCCCTGCCAGAAAAACACAGAGAATTGGAGCCAAAATGCATAAATCTGACACTGGGGAAAAATTATAACAATCATTAACTCAAAGTTAAGATTTGCTTCAAGAGTGAATAGTCCACTATAAGTAAAAAGGTCAACCATTTGAGTGTAAAGGGGGAGTCATAAATGGAAGGCAAGTCTCTCTATGCTGTTTTGGAGTTTTAAAAGAATGTTGAAAAGATACAGCAGGGGAACACACAGGATTCCATTTATTATAGAGCAGAGGGCAAAAGGGAATAGTGACAATAACCACTGTCAATCTTAAATACTTGACCAGTACAATAATATTTCATTAGGGTTAGGGTTATAGGGTCATAGGGTTAGGTGAGGGAAACCCTCTCCCGGACACAGGGACGTAATCCCCCTTCCAGGATCGGGAGGGGAGGTGTATGGTCCTTCCCCCAACGCTCCCCTCCATCCTCCTGTTCCCGCTCCTGATGACTTTTTCATAAATTTTACTTTTGTAAAATGTTTGGTTAACAAACATGATTTGTTAACCGCCAAATTTTCTCTTATACGTTGAAATGATCTTGTATTTCGGCATTCAATTGTTTTTTCCCAAAATTAAGTCAAAATTTTGTTTCAGTTTATTGTTTAACCCTTTTCCCATCGGACAATATGTGGTGATGAGTGGAATAAATTCCTCCATTGTCACCTTTTTTGTGGTGAGAAAGTTCTTCAAGCAGTGACGTAAAAATGACCTACTGTAACCTCTCTTTCATAAGGGTCCAAACAGTGTCTTCACTGCTTTTGAGATTTGACAATTCTTCGAAAGGTGTGAGCTGGATGGAAGCTTGTTTTGTGTACTAGCGCATGTGTGTCTGTTATTTTAAAATGTACTTTTATTCCCAATTTGACATCCTGTTTCCAATTTGGTATTTTGTACACCGTGGTGTCCAACAAATCGATCGATTGTTGATTTATCTCTGCTAATATATGAATTCCGCTGTGGCATTGGTATCACTTCCACAGTCTGACACAATCGGTCTACTGGGGGGAAATCTCCCAAGGTATTGTCCATTTTTTTTGGATCCTTATGGATTTTAAGAAGGATGCAGAATCGGCGTTCTCTTGGTTCCGAGTTGCCTACTAGGGTTAGGGTTAGGGTTATGAGCATGTTGCATCATTGCAGTTGTGCAATGCTAGAATCAACACTAAAATTGCTGTTCAGATCAGCTGTAAAGGAATTCAGAAAGTTGATTGATGCTTGAATGACAAAGCAATGTTTACTTCACAAACTTAGAAACCTGGGAGCATTTTTCTTTCTATATGTAAGTTACCCAATAGTTAAGAAATTGGAGCAAAGCAAAGAATGGATGTCCCCATAAAAAATCGCAAACAAGTCAGTACAGACCGGTAAAATGTTATTCTAGAGTGCTGGTGTAAGGAGTAGCAGCAAAGTGATAAAAGAGGCGACCGTTAACAACTCTGCAGCATTTGAGGCTGACCCTGCGGTCCTGAAGTCAGGCCCTAATGTAAAGAACCGGTTTACAGGCAGTCAGGGGATAAAAAAGGCACATGCCGACAGGCTGATGACATACAGGCTGAGGATATTAGTTCGTCTGGTATGAAATATTCATTAGGGTTTTTCATGCTTACAATTCTGGCTTGAAAATCACTTTGTCTGTTGAAGGCGCTGGGTTATTTGACATGTAAAATCAATAGGGGACTGAGCGGATGAAAGCACATGATTAGGTTGTCAGTCATGATGCTTGAAGGAGTCTAAGTGCACTTGAGCTGTTCACATAATTGTTTCAGTTGAAACATGATCACATATTTTTTTTTTCCTTTTTTTACTGTTATTTATACTATGGTTATTTGTGTGTGCGTCTCTGTGTTTGTGTGTGTGTGTGTGTATGTGTGCTGTACTACATTAAAATAGCTTGTATGTAAAAACAATGGAACACACAATCTGAACTAAAGCAAACATAAACAGACAGACTGAGACACACAATAGATATGTAGTCACAAATTTGTATTTGGAAAAAATGATTAAAAGCTATTGAGTTAAAAAAAAAAAAAAAATCCATTACTCAGATTGGATTTGACTCCATTAAAAAATAGCCATGCGTTACAGCGTAATGTACTATGTACATGCTCTTCCATTTTCATAAGGCACTCATTGAAGTTGAAATCAAACTTCCCATTTGACCTGCTGTACCTGAAGTGAGCCTGATTGCGCAATTGTATATTGAGAACTGGCCATTTGGTAAAGGCTGACAAAGTTCTGACTGTGATAAACGTTTAAAATAGCTAAAAATGTGAAATAACACATAGCAGCAGCATTACATCCATGGTTACGCAGTTTCTCAGGGGACGGATTAGAAAGTCGTTACATAGTGGCATAATTCATGCTGGATAAACCTGTTCACTTGAGTAGATATTTCATGTTTATAACACAACATAACATAACAGTAACTAGATGTTGATTTTTGTATCACACAGATTCCCAGTATCCTTCTTACTTATTTAAAGAGATCAAATGCTTATTTCCTGTCGAGAGGGGAAAAAAAAAAAAAAACACTTCTGAGGTGGTCTGGCTTAAAGCTGTGGTTGTAAAATCCTTTAAAAGCTCTCGGTGTGAGGTTCAGCGACTGCAAGCAACGAGCAAGAAAAACATTGGTCTACTTATTTAACTTAGCAATGATGTTCAAGTATTGTTCATAGGCCTTTTAAGGATTGTGTGGACATCCCGGTATTGACTTGAAATTACAGGTCAAGCCCCATTTCCACTTCGACAAAATTTAGTCCGTGTGCGGGATTTTAAAAAGTCTATAATAATTAACGTACTTTCTGCAGCCTTGGTTGTGTATTTCAGTCCGGAGACTAAATAGTTGAGAGGCGAGTAGATTAGCCTGAAACGATTGAATCTCATGAACGTTTAATGAGGCCGTTCAAATTGTGAAGTTGATGGCGGCGGCGAGAGAGTGAGGAAGCTCATTGACTGTGAAGCTCTGGGAGGAAGGGCCCTTCAACAGCTGGTTCTGATTGAACCAAAGATGAACGAGGCGGACGCGGACAGCGTAAAGAATAAAATGGGACGAGTGTGAGGAAAGTCCTCATTGAGTGGCTCAAGTAAGTGCACCCATTACTTACAATTAGTCACGTGTTAAATACAGTACATACATGTTACATATATATATACAGTACAGTATGCTTTATATATGACCTACATGAGTTATGATCATCCATCCATCCATTTTCCATAAAGGGGTCACCGGGAGATGGACCTTATCTATCCCAATTCCCATCTGACTTCAAGGAAAGACGGATTACATCTTAGACTGGTCGCCAGTCAGTCTCAGAGCTCATGTAGAAAGACAGACAATCATTTGCAGTCTCATTCACGCCGAGGGAACTAAACACATGTGGATTTCAGCCGTGTACATCTCAATAGAAATACATCTATTCCCACGTTACAAAGATGTCTTCATCACAGAGGAAACACAAATAAGAAGCAAGGATTGTGGAAGCAAGGATTGGTTGAAAGCTGCCCTCCACACACAAAGCACCTTGAGAACTTTTAAAGTCTACTGCTTAATGATTGATGGATTCTAATAACTTACGTTTTTAAGAGGGCAATATTTCTAAATCTCATTTCAAGTTAAAGCCCAACCTCAACCACGTCAAACTGGTATCTCTTGGTTTTGCTGCTCTCTAGTGGAACTCCAATTAACTTCATGTTATTTTATTTGGCAACTATAGGTGTCACTAAAACATAATATTTGATTTTCCAATGTGTTTGCTCAAGTATTAGTCAAAGGATTAACTGCATTAAGATAAATGACTGCTTTATATCAATGTGTTGTATTCATAGAAAAATATAAATAAGAATCATCTATTACCTATGAAATTATATGTTTTCCTAGCCTCTAATCCTTTCATGGCCCAAAGTTCATAATGAAAGGAGTTTAACAGCTCATTCCATTTTCAGTCAGTCGTCCAGCTCCTGTGGATTTAGGAGGTGCTTACGCTGCTTCGAGAAAAATGTGTATGTTATCCATAAAGTAACCAATCACAGCAGTGTGTTTGCTTGCTTCTTTAGGGGGCCGGCTAGGACGCCATCATTACACCTCTGTCTACCTCCCATTCCCCCCACTCCCTCATTCACCCCTCTGTACCCTGTCCTCCCGAGTTGGATTTTTTTTTTTTTTTTTTTTTTCTTGAGTGTGCTCATACCCACGGCCCCCCACCCCTACACCTTCTCTGAGGCAGTTTTCACCCTACCAATCCCTCACTGTGCTGGCCTGGTTAGGAATTGGGGAGCAAGAAGAGAGGATTTGGTGAACCGAGGAGAGACCAACAGGGGAGAAGGACCATGGCTTCTCTCTCGGTCGCGCTGAAGTCCTGGGTCATACTGCAGACATTGTGCCTAGTTCTGGCCCAAGTGGTAAGTGGACAGGGGACACCTGCTAGATGCGACTTCTTTATTCTCAGGCGGGGCCCCGGGTGTCATTTAGAGGGATTTTATTGAGTTGGTGGGAGCGTTACTGGAAGGGTTAGGGTTAGGGTTATGTGATGTGGGGTAAATCACCTGACTTGAGTTGAAAAGAAAGCTGAGTGTGAAATGGATTTGGTGCTTTTCTGCAGTGGACACAAAGTGAAACAACCTTCCCTTCTTCGGATTATGATCTTTATTGCATTTGAACTCTCTTCTTGTCTGAGGTTTTAAAAATGGAGACCCTGATGGATTTGGAGTTTCCCGGGTGATGCTTTCATTTTTCAAATGAAGAAAAACATGTAATCTCTTTTTTTTTTTTTTTTTAGGAATGGCAGATCTATGAGCATTGGCACACACACACACACACACACGCAAACAAACCTAACTTTGACCACAGAGTGAGAAAGGCCCTATTCAAACTCACACCCACATGCTATCTGCTGGATGCTTTTACACTGGAGGAATCTATATTTTTTTGAGGCATTTTTGTTTTTGTTTTTAAATACCTGAAGGATTGGAAATTGGGATTAAAAGAAAATCTCACCTGGAATCCCTACATAGATGAAGATGGAAGGGTGGGCTGCGGGGGGGTTTGTCGGCTGAGTGACCCCTCCTCCCACATTCCTCTTTCTGTCCTTTGTATCACCTGTTGTTATTATTAATTCATATTTATTGTGATGTGATTTACGGTATACGGAATTATTGCATTATTACATCCTCTTACAAAATACTCTCAAGTGAAGTAACCTTCACTGAATGCATGGGTTGTATTTATTATTATTATTATTATTATTAACATTGTTTTTTATATTTTTGCTCTTTTTTAAAAATCTACACAAACTAGTGTGATATTATGATGGCATTTATGCACATTCCTTAACTGAAAAATTAATATAACCATATTCGGCAATAAAATATAGCATTACTACAAATGAGCATGTGTTTTGTTGCTTTTTCATGTCATCTCTCTCATTTTAGGGCACAATCGACCTAAAAATTAACTTCAGTCAATTGAATTTTTTTTTTCTTTTTTTCTTTTCTTTTTTTTCGTTTTTATTTGCTGATTCTTGACCAAGCGATTCATCGGACTGATAGAAATTCAGAAAATTAGTCGAGCTAATATATGTGTGGTTCTTAGTTTTGATGGAGTGGGGGGAGTGCATTAATTTATTTAATCTATATGTTCTACTTTTCTTGACTTTCAGAGAGGTCCACCTGGACCTCAGGGCCAGGCGGGCCCACCAGGCTCTTCTGGCACTCCTGGGTCGGACGGCATTGATGTGAGTATCCCCACTGGTTTGCCCACCAAGTTTGTCACAAAGAGCATGATTGTGCTCGGGAAATACCAACCCTAACGTTTAACCAGTAGAGGGCTCTGCAAATGCAAACATATTGTGCTACAAAGGAGCTCTGTTCCTTGCCAGAGCTGAGGAGAGGATTCTGGGTTTGTGTCTCAGTAATGTGATACATTTGAGATATTTTAGGGATCGCTGTGGGGAAGTTTGCCAAATATTCTGTAAATGAACAGCTGCAGACTGCAAAAAAATCAACTCAAACTGAATGTTCAAGCATTTCCTCTTTGGGGATGAGTCGGTCTTCAGTGTCTTCATTGAGACACATACAACTGATAAAAATAAAGACAGTATTCCACATGATTATCTTGTGATGCAATGACTAACAAAACATTGACCACTGCAAATTTGCAATGTCATTGTCATTTATTTTGCCCTTTTATAATTTAAAAACATTGTGCTTTGTGAGGCTGTTGCTCATCGGTTTTCTATGAATCATATAGATATAATTTTGTTGATACATATGGCACCTAACATTTACAACTATGTTTAGCCGCTTTGCATTTCCTACTAATTAATATTGGTCGTTTTGCAGGGAGACAAAGGTCCACCTGGCCCCCCAGGTCCACCAGTAAGCACTGTTCATTTTATTTTTACCATATAAAACATGTTAAATTATCATTTCAATGTATTTTAAGTTACCGTGTTTTTATTTTATTTTATTTTTTCTTCGTAGGGACAAAAGGGAGAGCCAGGACAGCCAGGTCCTGATGGTGCACCAGGAGAGAACGGCATTGATGTGAGCAAACGGAATATTGACTTTTTTTTTCTACATCAAGCCTTTGGGACTTTTTTTGGGGAGTCGCATTACGAGGAGAATGGTTGCATTTATGACTACTAGTAATGCTGCAGAGCAACGTTTTATTGGATTGTTGTATTTGTTGTTGACCTCAGTAAAAGTGGTAGTAAAAGAGTGCGTATATAAAAAGGCTTAACTATTCTTATACACCTATATTTCCGATACTAAACATTTATTTACTCATTCGAATTGAATAAAGTGTAAGTAGGCTGCATTAATCTGCTCTGTACTTACTTGGGCATTGTGGCAGACTCAATTCCCTTATGTGCCCTTAAATGGTTTTGAAAGGAGTAATGATAGATAAACAATGGTTATGGAGTCATTTATGATTCGTAATGTAACGCTTCTGTTGTTAGTTGAATTGATCCAAGTTTTAATTTGAGAAGAGTTTAGCTGCAAGTGCCCCATGATCACATGCTAACTGAAGCATGCTGACACACACACACACACACACACACACACAAACTGCAAACATGCACCGTCTTTAGAGCTTTAGCCAGTAATCCTCTTTGGAATCTCAATCTCCAGTTTGTTTCCTAATTACCTACAGGAAGTGTGTCAAGTTAAATCATAGATGTGAGTTTTTCAATGTGAATTCAAGCCTCACATTGCAAAGACATTGCCTTACCTACCTTGACCTCCGCGCACTTTTATGTCCTTTTCCTCTCTGTCTTCAGGGATTGATTGGTGCAAAGGGTGACCGAGGTGCAGTGGGAAGCCCTGGCCCGAAGGCAAGTGTTGCCAGACCAGTGCTGTTGGATGGATGAAAATACATGAAAAAATATACTTCTTTACATGTTTCCCAACTTGGAAACTCAGAAGTCAAAGTATAGTCACTGCAGAAGAGTGGTCCCTGTTGGAGTATTTGATTATAACTACAGACCAGATTTACTGGCACCACATTTAATGATGCTCATTAAAGTGTTTCAAACTTTTGCTGCTGGGTTATTGGATTTATAGCAGCATCATATCCATATATAACACAAATCTGCAAAGTAACCTCAATAGCTGGCACATTAATCAGTTCAAGTACATTGCGAAACATAAAAAAAGCATCTGAAATGTAATGGAGTGGAAGTACAAAAAGGCATTAAAGTGAGATAGTGTGTACCACATTGTTCTTAAGTAATTCATTACATTTTACTCACGCTTGAAATTAAATTAGGACAGAAATTGAAAATGGTAATTGGTACTTTCAATTTTCAGAAGGATCACATTATGAACGTGCCTTCACTATACCATTGCATCTATTAATTGTACAATAGAATCGCATGATGGATGATATCAGCATGATGCACAGAGTTTTTTCCCCCTCCAATGTTATATTTATGGCATTTCGTTCATGGTGTTGATACAGTCTGTGTCATTGTTTCCTCATTTGCAGGGTCGGCCTGGGTTAAGTGGTGAGCCTGGCAGACCTGTAAGTTTGCATTTATTATTAATCACATTAAAAGTACGTGCATTCCTAATGAATTCAGGTTCAGCATTTATCTCTTAAGCGCAACAAAGAAGATAACCTTTAAATTACAATGAGGCAATTATTCCTGTGCGGTTAGCAATGCTGTCACTTAGAGGCCGCAGTATCGGAGCCTATCAGATCATGCCTGAATGCCTGACCGGCTGTCCTCTCTTTGGGGTTAAATTCATCCAGATGTGGTATATGCTTCATCCGACAACATCCGATAAGAGTCTACTAACTGTCCCCAATGACCAGTTTCTATTTGGTTTATCACAGAAATATACCTTGTATATATCATAGAATGTAAATTGAATTTTGGCAGTACAGTGGGAAAATAGTTAGCACATCTGCCTCACATTTCTTTGGTTCATTATAGGGTTCGGGATTATAAAATTAGAGGGTTCGGATTAGGGTTATTGATCCCCATCTCAAGTGAGGGTTGGGGTTAGTTTGGTGTTAGGGTTAGGGATTATTGATCCCCATCTCAAGTGAGGGTTAGGTAAAAGAAGAGGGGATCTCCATACATCCTGTCCACGGGCACAAGTAACAGATGGTTCCTCTTATCTTTATTCTATTCCAATAAACGTTCCCAAATATCTAGACCTATATATACTTTTGTTTTCCTATATAGGTGAATATTTGCATATTTAGTGTGGAAGGGAACACTTGTACAATTAAAATCTGAATTTTGATTATATATATTTCTCATATATATATATGTATAAAGGGATATTTAAACCTTATAAAAAAAGTCAATCTAATTCTGAGCCCTATACCAAATAAGACCAGCAGAGTGCAGCAGAGGGTCACGGGCCAGGGCCAAAACAGTGCTCCTTTTCAACCGCTTCCTTGTCACTGTGTATTTCCTACAAATAATATATTTAAAAAATTTCATCCATATATATCCCATTTAGGTAAAATTTTGAACCAACGTGTGGACAAATGCATTTGATAACTATTATGCATATATATATCATTTCAAAATTAGGACCCAGTGTGCTATATGGTTAAAAATAGAATAGGATATATATGTGTCTATTATTTTAACTAATCGAAACTAGTGATTAAGATTAGCATGGGATATGTAAATGTATACTACCCTCATCGATCCAGTCCAATAGTTAAGGTTAGGATGTGGTATGTATAAGGCTCTTATCTCCACATATAATTCTAGTGGTTAAGATTAGGATAAGGAATGTATACGTATCATACTTAACCCCATCCCATCTAGGTTTAGGGCTGAGCCCCTAGTTCTAAGGTTAGGGCTGGGGAAAGAGAACACACCCAAAGTCGCAAATAGGTTAAGGTTAGGATAAGATATGTACTGGTATATTATGTCTATCTGTCCAATAGGACAAATAGGTTAAGGTTAGGGCGAGATCATAGCCTCTATGGTTAGGGCTTGGGAAGAAGAAGGCAGCAGCAATAACCAATAAATCAATATCTCAAGTGAGGGTTAGGGTTAAAATCAGATGGTTAGAGTGAGTCTAGGGTTAGGGACTATTGATCCCCATCTCAAGTGAGGGTTAGGGTCAGAATCAGAATCATGATTTAAGGATTAGGTGGGCCTCAGAGGATTTGCAAAGCATTATAGGTCGGGCCGCAACATTCTTTGCTCTTAAAAATTAGCTTGCTCCTCCCAGCCTTCAATTAGTGCATCCTGTGATTCCTCTGGTTGAACTGTAACACCTAATATAACCAGTAGAGGGCGCTCAGTCTCCATCTAGCTGACATAATCAACACAATCCACCATCAGTTCCGCAGTCATTCAATGTCATGGAGGAAAAAAAGAGGGATGGAGTGGTGGTGCATGGAAGATTTTGTGCCGTGGGCTCTCCTTCCCGCAAGAAGGCTCACATAATTACATTGCTTGTAATTAATTATAAAGCCAAATAAACAGCAAATCTAAGATGATGGTAGCTTTGTTCTTCATGGGACATGTATCCTTCATGCTGACACTGCACAGGCATGACTGATTTATTACCATACAGCGGCCTTCCATCATTGAAAGTTATTGTACAGAGATATGATAAAATACATTTCACAGGAATTTGGTGCAACTTGTCATTAAATGCTTTAACCATTTGTCCCTCTTGTGCAACAGGGACCTGGTCTCCCAGGACTTGCTGTAAGTTTATTGTTTAATACCTTGACTTTTAAGATATGCATTGTTTTTACTGGACAGTATAGATTTTATTCTGTCACTTAATTATTCAGGGAGCTCCAGGCCCCATTGGGCTTCCTGGTGAAATTGGACCAATCGGACCAAGGGTAAGCACTTGTTATAACAATCACAAAATATCATATTAGTATGTTTTAAGATAGAAAAAAACAGGCTTATTTTGGGGGTTATTTTTTCCTCCTCTTGGATATAGGGCTTGATGGGACCACCTGGACCTCCAGGACTTTCTGGGCCACCAGGCAAGCCAGTAAGTCTTTTTCCCTTGTTCTGTGGTTCTTACTTAAATGAATGAGGAGTATATTTCGGTCCTGCAATGTAAATATAGCTAATTAATGGAACCAAGGTCCAAACTGTTATCCAGGCCCCAAAATGTACATGTACATTACCCGCTAAGAGTTTAACAACAGAGAGACAAATTCCTTTATTTCTGCTGTAGATTTAAAACATTTAAGTTTTGCATCAAAAGATGAACATGAGGCAAGTGATCAACATTTCAGCTTTTATTTCAACGTTTTTACATCTGGATCTGGTAGCACCTTTTGTTTGAACCCAATATTTTTTCGTGTGCCAAAATTGTCGCTCAGGTTAAAACATTGATTATTCACTCAATAAACAGTGCTGCATATCAAACCAAATGTCTATTGATAAAATAAAAAAAACAAGCCTCTTAAGATGAGAAGAAAAGATGGAAAATGGATCAGAGCCATTGCACAAACATTGGCCAAAGCCAATAGAACCATTTGGAATGCCCTGAAGAAGAAAGAAACCACTTGGTGTACTGAGTAACAGAGATCACATGTGAAAAATAGCAGCAGTTGATGACAGAAAGAGCTGAGAGCTGTAAACAAAGACCCTAAACTAACTGTTAGTGACATCAGCAACAACTTCCAGGGGCCAGGAGTAAAAGTATCACAATCTACTGCTTGCAGAAGACTTTATGAATGCACGAGCAGAGGCATACACCAGAAAATGAAAACCACTCAAAAACAATGGAAAGGCCAGGCTGGAATTTGGAAAAAAATGTACAGAGACAATACTCAAAAGTTCTAAGAGTAAGTTTTATGGACTGATGAGACAATGATTAACCTTTATCAAAGTAGAACAAAATCTGCTCTGCCTTAAAAGCTTATCTGTGAAACTCAATGGAGTTAATGTCATCGCTTCGACTTGCATGGTTTCGAGATGGGCTAATTAATAATGATGCAACATATGATTGCAGCAGCAAATTGAACTCCACAGAAAGATTTGGTCAGTGAAATTTAAGAAATATGCAGCCAAACTGACTCATCATGCAGCATTATAATGACCCAAAACAACTATGATTTGAATTCCCAGACTTAAAATCTATAGAGCATACATTTTACTTGACAAAGAGTAGACCCCAACCTTTCAATCTTTTTTGGTTTGGGATATTTTATTTTCAAAACCAAATGTTTTCAGTCTACTAACTAGACAGTAGACAGCCTGACTGTTCCAATACTTTTTTGGTGGAGAGTAGTATATGTCCCCAATGTAAAAAAATATGTTTTGATTGTTCAAAAGCAGTACATTTAAGCATACCACTCCAATGACAAGTCAAATTGTACCTCTTGTACCCATAAGCAAATAACAAATAATTATACCACTATTGGCTATGAAGGTACTGCCCCAGTGAAAAGACATTGTACCCCATGAAGCTATGAGGATACCACCTCAGTGCACGCTACTGTACCTTCGGAGTGTACCACTCCAGTGGCAAGTGATTGTACCTTTTGTAATGACTAAAGTAACATATTCAGTACACAGTATACACCTCTAAATTCAAAGTACACCAGGCTGTGTTTAACAGAATCTTTGCAGTGTTAAAATGCGCCCTGCAGTCAGAGCTCCATGAATATTGCACACTGCAGAGATAGCACTGAAATACCAACAGCTTTGAGTAGGAGGCTTTCAAGTATATTTTCCAGGGATAGCTGTAGCCTCCTGCGTGCATCCGGTTTGGGGGTGTTGTCTCCAATGAAAGTGATGTTTCCGGCTTAGCCGAGTGAATTTGTTTAGCTTTAGTGCTGTCTTAGGGTAAATACCCAATCCCCAGCCTCCCCCCACCCTCCATTAGATCTGTGGGTTGTCTCTTCTGACTGTAGTAGGAATACATCAGCCTCGTTAGAGATATTTTATCTCCTAATGCAATCTATAAACAGAGAAAATAAAGAATAGAGGGACAAGATGATGGTGAGAGTTCTCAGCTTGCATGAGCAACAGCTGCCAACTGGCCAGGTGACTAACACAGTCCATTCATCTTTCCAACACTAATCTAGGGTCCGCCAGGGAAGTTCATTGGTGGAGAAGAAGGGAGTGCCGACTTCCAGGTTAGACCCGGAGCCATAAAACATATTGTAAATAATGCGTTTACTCATCGTAATTCACAAATGTCCCTCTCTCTACAACAGTGTCCTCTTAACTGTCCAGCAGGACCTAAGGGCCCGCAGGGACTTCATGGAGTCAAAGTGAGTGTCCTGCTTCACTGTTTCAGGTCTTCCAGGTGGGGGAAAAAAATATTAAGCACCCTACCAAGGCTGAAACATCCTAAACATGTCGGTCTGACATGAAAGTCCATAGTGCAACATTCAAGTCCTATAGGTGCACCTTCGTCTGCTGGATATGATTAGTCGCTGTACCATTTGGCTCCAATGCAAGGGGACAGTAACAACAGAACAAAATATAATTTGTTGTATTCACACCCTTGATTTGATGGTGATGACATTATACTGACTGATTGCTTTGCGGTTGCTCTTTAGGGTCACAAAGGACGTCCTGGAGCTCTTGGAGAATCTGGCAGTATTGGAAAAGTGGTAAGCTATACAATCTCTCATGTTCATATTGCACAGCCTCACATTCTCACCCACCATTCAGAACCAGCAGAGGCAAGGATTAGTTCTAATGAAGCCCCCCGAGACACATGACTGGCGCAAATCTGGCTGTAGTAGTCAGGCCTGGCAATGCAGTCAGCGTAAGGGTGAGCGGGATAAAAGGGCGGTGAGGCACCAGGTACATGAAGGGGAGGATGAACCAGTCAGGGTTGACGTGCTCACCTCACCTCGCTGTATTAAGCAGGTCTAATGAGCACGCTGCAAAATCCTGGGGAGAAGCAAGTCAGAGACCAGGAATTAGCCTGAGAGTTTGCCTCACAGGAAGTCTGCTGGTGACAATTAGATGCTGATATTGCCTCCTCCCTCATTATGCAGACCAGTTTCTTAGACATTATGTCCTGACTCAGTGACATATTGTGTTGTGATGCTTCTCTGTCTTCAAGAAGACGCGTTAGGAGTTGTTCGCATGTGCACGTTGGAGGATAGACTCCATTTATATGACAAAAATAGCTCGATATACATCTTTCAAAAATTCCTAAAGAGGAAGCTTATTCTTAAAATTACGCTAAAACTATATTTTAATGAGTATTGCTAAACCTGTTTGGCTAATGAAGACGCAGTAATAGTGTTAAACATGATCCTGATGTTTGAGACATCAAGAGAAACACATTTCCATGTTTGTGAATTGGTACTAAAGCTCGCATTGACTCACCTTTGCTTAGCATAAAAAGCTAGTCAGTCTAGTAGTTTTCCTTCCCATGGCAAAAAAAAACTTGTCTTTGATGACACTTCAGTTTTGGCCTTGTACCACAGATTTAATGTATTCCTGTTCTGAAATGAAATTTGAACATTTTTAGACAATAACCTTGAGGACTTTCAAAAGCTAAATTTATTTTTAGGGGGAGTTCCTGATCCACCTTACAATTACTCCAGCAATCCTCAAGTAGGCCTACCATTGTTGTTGTTTTTCCCCCCCCGACAAGGCTAGCACCTTTTTTCTTCTTCTATGAGCAGTGAAGAAAAACAATTTAATTTCTTATCTCATCCTCTAGGGACTCAAAGGAGAAGTGGGCATCTCTGGAGAGCAAGGCATCCCAGGACCTTCGGTATATCAACAAAATTAGATAGCCTATATTGAATGCTATACTCAATTATTCTGACTGAAGTGTTTGGTTGGAGTAGTTGTATTTGTTCCCGGTAAAGGGTGAACGTCTCTATTCCTTTTAAAAAAAGGGTCCAATGGGTGTGAGGGGTTATCCAGGAATGATGGGTCCCAAAGGAGAGGCGGTGAGTGATACAACTTCTTCTCAGGTTCACATAACTTTTTTGTCCACGTTATCTTTCAAGGAAAGCCTGTTCTCATTTTAAGATGAGCTCCAAGTAGGCACAGTAGGACCTGCCCCCACGAGACAAACATCATCCATTACCAGCAATGGGGACATATGAAAATGATGCCACTGCACATCTCTCTCCTCCTCTAATGAGTTGGGGTTATCTGGGTCCACAGTGTCTCCATATGTAGTTAATGATCCTCTGTAGCAATCTGTTTTACAGTTAACATTCGCCGGGTTAGCCAAGTTAGCGCCAAAGCCAAAATGGCTCCTCGCTTTCTTTGTAACTCCCATTAGTGGATTGAGCTAAGCGCTAATTGCCCCTTCATCACAATGAAGGGTAGGCGACCACGATCGCAAGTGATTAAGAGCACTTTTTGCGCTTTTCCTTAGGGCCCTCGTGGTTACAAGGGCATCAACGGACCTGTAGGGATTCCCGGACCTCCAGTAAGAACCCACACAAGCACAGGTTTGTGTTGACATAGAAAAAGAAGATGCACACATCTTAGGTAATCTATTTCACTTTCAGGGTGAGGAGGGACCTCAGGGTCCACCTGGAGAGGCAGGAGACAAGGGAGATAAAGTAGGTGACTTTCCCAGTGTATTTCCATTGAATATTTTGGTAACAAAAATGATCCTGATGTGTGATTTGAATAGATTAACATTCATTTGTTTTTTCTTCCGCAGGGCAGCCGTGGTATCCAAGGCCCACAGGGCGCAGTTGGCAAAAAAGGAGACAATGTGAGTTGTTTTTTCTGTGCCTGACTCAGTTTGAACAATGTGAGACTGTGCCAATTGAAGTCCACTGGCCCATGTGTCTGCATTTTCAGGGCCTGCCTGGTATTGATGGAAAAGATGGCACACCTGGTATTCCTGGAATCAAAGTAAGGGCTGGCCTGCTGTTATCATGATAGGATGCTTTATGTTGCAGGGAAGGATTTTTCTGTTCTCATTTCCTTTTCTTTTTGCAGGGTGGGCCCGGCCAAGCTGGGATGCCAGGTCCCCCTGGTCCTCAGGGAACAGCGGTGAGTGATTCATGACAGCAAAGTCATGCAAGGCACATGCAAACGAGATTGTGTGCAAATGTTCATTGTCACGCAGGCCACGTAGGCAATTGTGGCAGTGTTTCTCCCCAAATCAACAAGGGCGAAAGACAAGCAAGGGATACCAGCAGGAGGCAGCTTGTATTTTTTGGGTTTTTTTGTTTTCTGGGCTCTCCTCCAGGGTAATGATGACCCTACGGCCTAAGTTGTTGTAAAATTTTAACTACCTCGAGACAGCATTCCCCCCCTCCCGTGACAGTGATTTATCACAATAAAACCTGTAGCTATTCACATTTGTGTGCCTGCTGTTCTGACTCGTGGGGTAATGGAGCGTGGGACGCAAGCTTTGCTGTGTGGTCATTGCAGTGACACTGCTGCAAACTCCATAATGCAATGCTGTGATGCATATCATAATAATAAGCTGCACAGGAATGTGCAGCACCATGACTGCAAGGAACCGGATTTAAGGTTTACGGTAATGCAAACAAAAGCATTCACCACAAAGTATATTAGGTAATTGAAATAACTGACATGATGATAATCACACCTGTCAGATAGTTAAATGAATTCAGTGTTTCAAGGGCAAAGCATGGCAGAACACCTATGACATTGGTTTACCTTTTATTTCTGTCTGCAGGGATTGCCCGGTAGTCCAGGTTCCAAAGGAGGTCCTGGAGCGAAAGTAAGTAATAAAAAGCTTCTCATTTTACATGTATGGTTCATTTCGTATGTTCCAAATGCATCTTATTCTCTGTCTCTTGTTAGGGTGAACCTGGACCCAGGGGTCATTCTGGCATGCCCGGTGCCCCTGGACCTCTGGTAACACACACATACAAGACAAATGATATAGTTTTCATGCATTACACTGGTAGTCTTATGTTGTATATGTGAAATGACTTGTTGCTAGGGTGAGCCTGGTGTTCCTGGTGAGGCTGGTATGGCAGGAGTTCCTGGTCTCAAGGTAAAGATCCCAATTCATTATACTAACAACGCCTGTCAATATACTCACCTGATCTGCAACTACAGGGAGACAGAGGTCAGCGGGGTCCAGTGGGCCCCCAAGGAATAGTGGGGAAGCCTGTAAGTTGCATGTTTGCATTGCATTACATGTTTTAAATTGTTAAGCAAAACATTTATTTATTCTATATGATCGACAGGGAAATAAAGGAGAAAGGGGGCCAATGGGTGTTCCAGGTGCTCAGGGCCTGAGTGGAACCAAAGGAGACAAGGTGTGCTGTGAAATAACTGAGTCATAAACATAGTTACGCAGAGCTTTCCGTTAGGGGGCAGTGTTTACCCATGAGTAAAGTCATAAATTCAGAGAAAATCAGAGCATGATGCAAGAACTATTAATCGTCTCAACATTCTCATTGTCCTTGTCTTAACGATCAGGTCACATCTTACCTTGTCTTTCTTTAGCTGTGGTGATGCTTGCTATCAATACTTACATTTAGGAATACATGTATTCAAACCTACAAACATCTCTTATTCCAGGGATTCCAAGGAAAAGGTGGGCCAAAGGGAGACATCGTGAGTAGCACCTTTTCTCATTTAAAGCTCAGAAAATATACCCATATACTTTTTAGCATGTACAAATATTTGGTAAAGTCTTAATATTCCCTCCCTCTCTTTTGCTTAAAGGGTGACCCAGGTGTTGAGGGGTTGGGTGGTGAGAAAGGCGAAAAGGTAAGAAAAAAGAGCTCAAATGAACAATGCTTCAAACTTAAAAGACAGATAAACATTCAGAAATAAAAAAAAAACTTGCAGGAGTTTGATTTAAGACAAAAAAAAGAATAAAAAGGTCAGACATGTCTTAATGTAGCCGTGAGACATAAATGACAGAAATTGCTCCAACTCGACCAAAGTTTAGATGAATCACATTACTACTTTTAAAGACGTTCACTTGGAACATTCACTGTTCGATTAATGCTGAACATTGTGAAATATGTTTTACATGAAAAGGCTTCCCTTTGCTTTGACAGGGTTTGTCTGGAGAACCTGGACCTAAAGGACAGGTGAGCTTTGTATAATACATCTTTTTAGAATATGAATCAAAGATAACACCTCCCTGCATTACCTTTGCTCCTTTTTCTCTTTGTTCCTTCACACTTGTTGGACTTATCTTCCTTGAATTCACTGAACCTTGGTGGTCTTTATGCAGCAAGGAGTGAGGGGGGACCCCGGACACAATGGTCCAACTGGAGACCCTGGCAAACCAGGTGATCAGGGATCCGCTGGACTGCCCGGTCCCAGAGGACTGAATGGAGTGCGAGGTGTGCCTGGCATGGCGGGCATTCAGGGTTCGGCAGTGAGTCGAGTTCATTCTTCTTCACCCTGTCCCAACACTTGTGATGCATGCTGGGTAATACTTGCTAACGACTGGCGAGTAAAGACACGTTTGGATCGTCTCATCCTCAGGGACGTGATGCATCTGATCAACATATTATTGAAGTAGTGCTGAGGATGTTGCAAGGTGAGCATCCAGAGATGACTTTAACCCTATATGACCAAATTGATCTCTAGTCAGAAATGAATTAAACAAGAATGTTCTTGGTAAAAACTCTGTTACAGAGAAGCTAGCAGCAGTGGCTGTGAGTGCCAAGAGGGCTGTGCTTGGGGGCGCTGGTGTAATGGGACCCCCAGGCCCTCCTGGACCTGCAGGACCACCCGGTCCCCAGGGAACGCATGGTATACCTGGTTCTAGGGGCATTCCTGGCATGATTGGAGCTCCCGGGCAGATTGGAAACACGGGGCTAATAGGTAGAAGGACAGAAAGATCTGACGACTGAATTACGTTACTTTGCAGGGAACATCCAAGTCCATTTTCTCTCGTGTCATTGTCAGGAAAGAGAGGGGCTAAGGGTGACAGAGGAGATCCTGGAAAACCCCACCAAGGACCACCAGGACCCCCGGGAATCCAAGGCGAGTGGAAGTCACCTGGGACGATGGTGTTATTGCATAACTTTAGGCTTAGGTGTGAATTTAAAACAGTGACATTGATCTTTTTCTTTGCTGGGGGGCTGCTCTCACCATAGGAAAGCCTGCATACAGGCATTTTAAAAGCATCATTAACTTCAGTTATTGAACAGATGCTCATGAGTGATAATGTAATAGGATTCCAACAGCAGATTCTAATTTTAACTGTGGAAAACACACTCACACCAATTGTATTCATACAGTCTCTGTGTAATCAAAATTCCCCAAAATTCCACTTGGGTTATCATGCTCACCCAAGTGCCGACTACCAGTCTGTTAAAATACCAACGCTTGATTCTTTGCCTTCACAGGTCCTCCTGGTGTTGATGGTGCGGCTCGAGATGGCAGGCCGGGCGAGAGAGGCCCTCAGGGGGCAGCTGGTGAGGCCGGTCATCCCGGTAAAGCGGGTCCGCCGGGCCTCCCGGGCTTCTGCGAGGCTGCAATGTGCCTCGCCGCGTCGGCGTACACCTCTCCGAGACTACAGGAGGCGGGAACCATCAAAGGACCCAACATTTAGATTTCTGTCTCCATTCACCAGTTCTTGACAATGGGGAGCCAGAGAAGGACAGAGACCACTCTTCTCACTTGAACATCATGAGCAAGGGGCAGGGGGAAGATAGTACACTGACTGAATGTACAACCCCTCTCCCTCTCCCCTTTTTCTAAGGCAGACAACCTGATGGGATGTTCTCTTTTATAATTCCTTACATCAAAATGACAACACCAGGTCACAGCCACCCACACCCTTCTGAATTCTCCAGTATTTCAGATCATGTGCATCTCCTTGTCTCCCACAACGGTATCCATGAACTGAGAGGATCTGACCGCAAAGTAAAAAGTACATTTTATATATGCAATATTTTGTGATTCGTTAGTAAAACAAATTGCCTTTTAAAAATCTGTGCAAAGGACCAATAAATAATGTACTCTCAGTTGATCACCTTTGAAACATGTATTATTGCCAATTGTAAGCTCGAGTGAAATCCCTCATTCACCCACACACCCAGTGTCCCCACTTCTATCCTTTCTCCATTTTCCGCTTTCTGCTCAAGTCTCATTTTAGAAACTAACGACTACTTTATCTCTTCCTCTTGTTGCCTGGCAACGGCATATCCCAATGGGCACTCCCATCTCCCACAATGCAGTGCTGTAAATCTTTGTAAATGTGTGTTGATTATTATGTAGAGAAAAAGGAATGGGTTACGATATGCACCAACAAAGAATCCAGAAATTAATAAAATATCCGACAGAACTAATTCTTATTTCCGAATGCATTCGTTATGGTGTCTGAATGTGCTTCCTGTATACTGTCAACATTTCACAGGGTCTCAGCAGATTAATGATTTATTTTCATTAACAGAAGTTATTTATTGTTCTTAACATAATCAACTGTAAAAACTTCCAAACCAATAAAAAGGAACCTTTTATAAAATCCCATGTTCTTTATTATGATGTAAAAATGTTGTTCCCCTATGATTATTTATATCAATTCAGTCAACTTATAGTGAACGCAAGCTTCAGTTGGTTGGAATTTGTCAACAATCGTTTGGCAAGTTTCAACATCAGTGCACGTATATACTGTATATACTGTAATTTATACACTTGGACACACCAGTTGCACAAATATACTGCAATGAAAAACACCACCCCTTGCTTTGCAATTTTTTGTTTCTCTCAAATGCTTTATAAAACAACATATCAAAGAAACGTGTTGCATAACAATGACCTTAAACAACATATACATAGCAAGATTGTATGGAGTGATATTGTACAGTGACATTGTACGACCATTTAAAACACAGTTTCATTCTGTTTCTATTCGAGAAAGAATGACCACAGTTCAGTTTTTCAAGGTTTGGCTACTGTTAACAGTAAGTGGTATAATTTAAAGCTTAATAATGGACCCCAAGCAGGAGAATGGCATTTTTAAAAAGTTGTGAATTCAAAGCTATTTGCTTCAATTTAAGATGGAAGGCTGCAAATATTCCAGACGGCCATGTCTGCATAAAAGCATCTTTCTTAAATGCGAACAACGTGAGCATTCTTTTGAATCATGAACTCAATTCTCCACTTCAAATAGCCGGACATGCTTTATGCATGTTTAGCATACAGTATTTTATTAGTTATGGTAATATGTAGCTCATCAAATGTTTCAAAATGTATAAAAAGCTGCTACAGTATATATAAATATAAATATTTACAAAACAGTAAACCCCTCAAAAAGGGTCTATATGCATTCATTCTCTAACAAACCGAATTCAACTATGGATAACACCACAAGCATTGAAGCCATTTTAAAGGAATGGGAGGCACTGTTATTTTGAGAAAAAAATATATATAAGAGGTGCAAGCAAAGTGCTACAGTACGTGTTGTTGCTTTCTAAACTTGATAAAGAAAATTGAAAAATAAAAAACACTGTGGATCTTTTCACCTCCCGGTGGCATGTTTTCCGGAGTGAAACATTGCAAAGAGAAGGCAAAAGAACAACAAAGAACAATATCGGAAGGAAGTGGAATTTATAGGGGAAAAAATGGTGCAATAAAAATACACTGCTTATGTCTTGGCGCGGGGGAAGAATCATGAGGATTTATGCAGCGCACTACACAAACAAATCAGAGTGGCTGCTTAAAGGAATAAAGGAAGTTCCCATATTTAATATTGTGGTCAGAGTTGCCAACTTTTTGTCCTTTTTGATTGCCCTACCGCTCTCCTACGTGCCCTCCGCTCATTTACCAGGGGCCCTTGACAGACGGGCCCTTGGGGCTATATTCTACTTGATGGCTCATGCAGTCCGACGGGTTACACCGGCCATCGTTTCCCTTTGAACCAGCCGTTCCGGGCGGACCCGGGATTCCAGGAACTCCCTGCTGGCCAACGGGACCTGGGGGTCCCATCTTACCATAGCCTGGGGAACCTGGGATACCTGAAAAATCAAAAGCGTGATATACATTAAACAAATAAGCGAAACAAAACATATTTGAGATAATCTGGATCAGGATTAGGTAAACATTATTGAAAGTTATTAATATACCCTAAAAGGTTCAATTCATTTAGCACTGAATACATATTCTAAACAAAATGACACAAATTGATAAGAAAACACAAGTGATTACAAATGGTTGTTTGTAAGTGGAGCCAATGCTCTGTGAAGTTGTGAAGTAGCCCAGATGTTGATTTCTGACTTAATTATGGTAATCATAACAGTTTGAGAATGATGACTAGCCTAATCACGCTGGTAATTTTTAATCAGTGACAGCACAAACGCTTTAAAACATTTGTAGCATTAACATACTAAGTGTCAGGTGCTATTTCCAGTTCTGTGAAGAAGTAACACGCTATTGTTGAAGATTTGAGTACCAACAGCAGCAACTTGTCACATTTTCTCCGTGCTGTATGTGGACACATTCTATACATTACCTGGCGCTCCTGGTGGTCCTGCATCTCCCATCTCGCCTACGCCCTTATCTCCCTTTGCACCAGCGGGTCCTCGTGGTCCTAAAAAGAATGACATTATTCTAAGCACATGAACTTTTCAAACAACCAATGACACTCAAGTTGGTTGTCGTCAGCTCCTCTCACCAGCTGGGCCTTGGGGTCCGGGCCGACCTAGTCGACCGATCTGTCCCGGGATGCCGGGGGCGCCGGGGGCTCCGGGATTACCGGGAATGCCGTCTTTCCCCGGGGTCCCGGGCCGACCAGGAGATGACACCATTTCTACAGGCATCTGCATACGAGACATGTAGTAGGCCATTCTCTCTGGGGAGATGAGATGGAATTATAACACACATGTAGACATTTGTCTCTGCTTACTCTGTAAGATGCACTAACATTGGTTGTTTATCACAGAGGATAAAGAACACATGCCTGTCAAGATTGTTTTATTGTTTGCCTGCATATGTTGCTTTACCGTTTGACTATCGATGCCACACGTTAGCCTATGGCGTTTTGCATTGTGCATTAGCATTAAGCTAACGGTCAAAGTTAAAGTTGTGTGGTTGTTTTAAATACACGACGTGTAATTCTTTGTTTTATGTTTAGTTAACAGTAACCTCCAACTGGGAGGGGAAATAAAGAGCTTGAAGCCTTCTTCCATCTTCAAAACTGCTGCTTGTTGTGAAGCAAATTTAGTTGAGTTTGCTGCGGACATCTAGCTTGTATCCCAAATTTTTATTTTCAAGTCCAAGCAAAAAAAAAATAATCATCAGAGCGATGCCTTGTATCTTGAATAACTCTTGTTAGTTTGCATGGAATGCTAGCGTATCAGGGATTGCTCTTTCCTCACCATCAAAAATCTTGATGACCTGCTGACGGATGAAGTTCTTGATTTCATCATAATTGACTACAGCCTGCGAGATGATGGAGAGATTTGGTCAAAAAATATGGAATTATTCTAATACTTGAAGCAGGTTAGAGGGAACCGTAACTAACATCATTTCCTGGTGACCCTGGAGTACCATGTAGTCCGGGGGGACCGGCTGAGCCAGGGCTTCCCCGCTCCCCTCTGGGCCCAACTGGGCCAATCATTGGCTGCGCATCCTTGGAGTGATATCCCAAGCCACCACCAGGGGGCCCTGGTCTGCCTCTCTCCCCTTGAGCGCCTTTTTCGCCGGTAGCCCCTGGCTCACCCTTGGAGAGAGTGATAGATAGCGATTAAATGTGTCCCTCTAATGTTGTCCACTCCCGTATTTGTAGGAACAGCTAAAAAAAAAAAAAAAAAAAAAAAAAAAAAAAAAAGATTTAGTCAGTCAGTGAACACAAACTGTTTGGATGTCATTTGGAAGAAAAGAAAACAAGCATTTGGCTACGACCATATCAATTTCCCCTCAGCTGGACCCTTCACTCCGATTGCATAAAAACACTGAAAAACAGACTTGCCACATTAGTGATAGTGATTTATCGCCGGCAAAGCTGCCCATAATGGACAACCAATGTTTACGTGTCACAGAAAGACAAGCGTCTCTTGAAATAGAGTGTGTGGAGAAGAATTGAGGAGTACGTTCTTGTCTTTCTCCTCTGTGCAGCTAAAACCCTGACAATGGCGTCCTGTCAGCTTGACAAATAGCCTCATCTAGCATCTCCTCTCTTGCTTAATAGCATTATCCCAGAGGCAGAGAATAGCTATATCACCTTACGTACAGACTGGAATCACGCGTCGGAAGAGGTTGTTGGATGTAGGTGGCCGACTGCCAGTGCGAAGAAGGGTAAACTTAGGTCAGGAGTGAAGATGGTTTCAGTGGGAGGATCTGAGAGTTAAAGTGCAGTACTGCTACGTACAGTAGCATGGGTGCAGAGTGGGCAGAAATGCTGAGAGAAAGCATGTTCAGCAGTGCAGCACATTGGCCTGAGCTCCAGTACAACTATAAGCAGTCCAACAAATAGGTAAATAAATAAAGGAGTGTCGTCGTGGATTTGGAGTTGTTCTGCTGAGGTGATGGAGAGGACTTGCTTACCTTTTGACCTGGCTTTCCGTTCTCACCAGGAAGGCCTGCCAAACCCTGACAAAAAAAAAAAATATATATATATATATATATATATATATATGATATAGCTACAGAAGAACATAACATAAGAACTGCAACGCTGGTCATAACTCACATCTTTACCAGCAGAACCATCATTGCCCGGCTCTCCCTAAAGGACAAGAAACAAAGCAGGAAAAAAATATTATACGTCATATTTGTATATACATGGATTTCCACAAAAGCTGCTGAACAGTAACTGACCATTAATCCTGGGTGACCAGGTGGCCCTGGAGTCCCGGGCATTCCTGAGAGACCTCTCTCTCCATTCTGACCTTTATCTCCCTTTATACCCTGCAAAAAGACAGAGTGAATACTAATTCCTAAGGAGTGTTTCAATTATATTTTGCCACATGTCCTTTCACTCGACCTCTCACAAACACAAACATTCAGTTAATTGAATCAAGTCATCCAGGTCATCATGATAACAAGTTCCAGAAAATCTCACCACTACTGATGGACCGGGAGGTCCTGGGGGTCCAGCTGGACCTGGTGAACCCTGTTGGATAAAATCAAACAGTGTATTAGCAGCACCACAAGCATTTGGAGTAAAAAAAAATCAAAAACAAAAAAAAAAGTCACAAAATAGCAAATGGGCCTACAATGTGGCCAGATGGTCCAGGTCGTCCCTGAGCTCCTGGTGTTCCGGGATCACCCTGAAAAGGTTACAGATTGAGATCACAGTCATTACTATCGGCTTTGTCTGCACAGATAATTGATTTTCTCTTTCAAGTAGATTGAAACGCTCACCTCATGTCCTGGTCTACCTGTTGGTCCAGGTGGACCTGAAGGTCCAACTTCACCCTGGAAGTAAATGAGGGTAATAAAAAGCATAATATGAGTGGAAGTCAGCACTCAGGTGATAAAGCCTTGGACACAAATTAAATCATAGATTGAGTGATTTCACTGCGTTAGTAATCAAAACATCACTTTATAATCCTGACATTATTTTTTATTATTACCAGTGTGAGGGAAAAAAAAGATGGGTAAAATAATAAAATACCAACCAACCTTCGGTCCTGGAAAGCCAGTGTGCCCGGTTTTCCCTTTGAATCCCTAAGGAGAGATGTCAGCGAGGACACGATTGATACAGTATTTTTAAAAAATAAAATAAAATCACATATTTGTGGCAGTTAAATAATATCCATCCATGCATCCATTTTCTGAGCCGCTTATACACACTAGGGTCGCGGGAGTGCTGGAGCCTATCCCAGCTATCTTCGGGCAGGAGGCAGGGTCCACCCTGAACCGGTCGCCAGCCAATCGCAGGGCACATAGAAACAAACAACTATTCGCACTCACATTTACACAATACGGGCAATTTAGTGTCTTCAATCTACCACGCATGTTTTTGGGATGTGGGAGGAAACCGGAGTGCCCGGGGAAAACCCACGCAGGCACGGGGAGAACATGCAAACTTCACACAACTTGAGCGCTTGAGATCATAAAATCTAAATGCTGCTGCAAGGTTCAAATGAGGTTGTGGAGCCACCTACACTGTTTTAGCCAGACAATTTCAGATTAGTCAGGAGGAAAAATTGATCCAAACACTTACACACGGACCCCTGCAAAATGAGATTCAATACAAGAGCTGCATAAAAAAAAATTATGCCTCCGCAAAAAAAATAAAACTCACATTCGACTGACACTGTCGGATAGGTATTGATTATACTTTATTACCTATGGGTCAGTTTACCATTGTGGTTGTAGTTTGTAGTGTTGTAGAAGTGCACTATAACACATTTAAATGTGTTTCCTTACATTGGGTACTGTAGGTACGGCTTGGTGACTATACCAATATGACCTTGGATGCCACCTACGTACATCATGGATTTGGTGTTTTAAAAAAAAAAGAATAAAATTGTGTGCTGCCACTATTTGGGTGAAAGGCATGGGTACACATTCACACCGAGTCTCCCATGAACTTAACATGCAAGTTTTTGGAATGTGGGAGGAAGCCGGAGTACCCGGAGAGAACCCACGCAAGCATGAGGAGAACATGCAGATTTCGCACAGCATTTTAGCTGTGAGGCTTAATTAATAATCCATGGAAATATAACTCAAGCATGTGACTCGTCGATCTTAGAAAATCCTGTTAAAAGTCAACAATTAAAACACCTACAAATGCAGAAGGCTATAATCTTTATTGTCTTGCACAGGTACTATGGCAACTATCTATAAGTAACTGTCAGGGAAAATATAGTAAAAAGAGTTAGGCTAATCACAAATTGGCAGAAGCATTAATGTTAGTATTCATGTAATGGTCATACACGCCAACTATTAACATGCATACTGTATGCTTGACAGGTTATGGTCCACATAATGATAATCTCAAATGTGTTTGCATGCGTTCGATTGCTAATAAAACATGTAAAACACCTTGCAGCTGAGGCTGATGGAAATCTCATAAGGCTGGGAGATATTTGGGGATAAAACATTGACTACGCCACAAACAAGATTAGCTGATTTTGCAAAGAAACACATTTAAATGCAAGCCCCAAAACATTTCATGTGTCTGTCAATGAAGTCGAAGGGCTTGCTTGGAAAATGTTTACCTTTAAAAGTGAGAGCTCCTCTATGCGTAATATTATATAAATGTATGAATGGTATGTCTTTAACAAAACGAGCAAGTTACAAATATCTCTGAAGCACTTTTCATTTTAACAAGAATTATATTGTGTGCCATTCCACCCTAATTGTAAACATTGCACTAATCATCAGAGCGTCCTTTATTTTAATTTAGTACACAACAACTCAATATGCTTCATTTGTTTTTAGCTAGCAGGAAATTGAACAATGTGTGCTGCACTTATCAAAAAAAAAATTTCCTTTTGCTTGGCATAAAGTTTTTCTTTTTATTGTGTTTAATTCTACTTTTAACCAACATTCTCTATTATTTTTTTACATAAACTCTTGTTTCCATCATTTTTTTTGTAATTATGCACGCCGTTTGCATACCTAATTTTGATACCTTTTTCATGAAAATACACTCCAATTGTTGGCTAATGGGTTATTGATACAATTTAATTGTCAATTGCAGATCTTTTTACAAAATTTTTGCATGCCTCAATTTAGAATCAGAATAATACAATATCAGTGAGCGAGGCAGACTCTTAACTATTTAACCATGCTAATATCACTTTTTATTTTTATTTTTTCTTATTTTTGGAATATTTTCATTTTTCAGCTTTTGATCTAAAATCCAGACCGCATTTGAGTCTTGATGACAATCAAGCTGATAATTTGATCAATGTGAGATCTATTTGAGTGTAAAAACATTTATTTATTTATTTTAATTAGATGATGCAGATGTCTACAGGTGTTACTCACTGGGATTCCTCGTGGGCCGGCTGGTCCTGGTGGGCCCATCTCTCCCTGGCAAGAAAATACACAGTCAAACAACCAATGTCAGCAATGCAAAATGTTGAAGAAAGCATTCCCAGAGGAGCTGCAAATAGGACAGTAGCTTCATATTTTCTTCCATAATCTTGTTTTCTACTTATGTCTATAAAGTGCGCACATAACTTACCCGAAGCCCCGGTTTCCCATCTTTTCCATCAATTCCCTCAATGCCGGGAGGTCCCTTTGATTGCAAATAAAAGCAGCTGACATCTCACAATGGAATAGAATGGCTGAAATCTACACTATGTAAAGTTATTGATATTGTTTCTACCATCAGCCCTGGGGAACCTGGAGAGCCTGGAGGCCCAGTTTGTCCTTGAGAACCTTGGGCGCCATTGTTGCCCTGTGAAAGAGAGAAAAAGTACACAATCAATTCAAATATTGGTATGATATATAAATATATATATATAATATGCTAACCTTTTCACCCTTGAGCCCTTGGGGTCCTTCCCTTCCAGTTTTGCCAGCAAGGCCGGGTGGGCCCTGAATATACATGAATTATTTAATAGTTACACAGAAAGTAAGAAAAGGAGAACTTTTATTGTAAAGAAACAAAGCAAAACTCTTACTGGTGTTCCAGGGAATCCGGGTTGTCCTTGAAAGCCCTTCAAAAATCAAATTATCGCACTTTTTCTTTTAGGAAAATAGTTTGAATTCAGTTTTGTATACTGTATGCTGGCCTCGCCTACCTGATCCCCTTTTGGTCCAACAGGTCCTGCTGGTCCTGTATCTCCTTTACCTCCCTATAAAAAAGGAGTCGACTTTGATGCATTTTTCAAAAAGATATAAAATTCTAAAACAGAATCAAGTTCTAAACAATTGCATAGTAAAACACTAACTGGTGCGCCCGTCTGTCCTTGATACCCAGGGAGACCAGAAGGACCCTATAAAGGAAGAGAAATGTGAAACACTCGCCGCAGACACATTGTGTATATTAAAACGTCATCACTGTTGTGCTGTACCGATTCTCCTTTCTGACCACTCGTCCCTGGGCTCCCACGTTCAGCTTTCAATCCCTGAGAAATAAAAAAATAAAGGAGAGGAGTTAATCAATTCTGGGGTCACATATGAGCGTTTAAACACCTATGTATCCATCCAAGCAGCCAGATAAGTCAATGCCATCGTTTGTTTTACAACTAGGTCTTACCGGTAGTCCAGGAGGCCCCATGGATCCAGGATAGCCTGGTGTCCCTGGAGGGCCCTGAGGTAAAGATCCGGAAATCACAATTTTGCTTCTCCGTGATATCATTTCAAGACATTGATACTTTCCTGTTCACCCTTGACTCCAGCTAGTCCAGCTGCCCCTTGCTCGCCTTGCTGACCCTAAGGATGCGGAGGGAAACTATGATGTTTTGGAAGAGGGAAAATCAAAAACAGGAAGCATAAAACTGGAATATGATGTCTCCCTTTGGAGCTGCTTTTATTTCATGTCCGCTTTAGCTGTGTGCTATCATCATCTGAGGTGGAACATAGTGTGCTAGGTTGGTTTACAACAAATCAGTTGCTAAAACACATTTCCATCACTTGGGAAAAAAACACATTTGCTTTTATTGCTGGGCATTGACTGAGACGCATACTGAGTAATTCTAAACTATGTGTCGTTTTAGCTGTTTTTGATGATAGGAGTTGCAACTTTTAAAGGAAAACAAACGTGCCTATTAAAAAAAGATTTTAAAGATAATTACTTCCATCACAATGTGATTACGGATGGTCGTAAGTTACAGTGATTACTAACTGATCGTCGAAGAGGAAGACTAATTGGCAGCTGGCCATCGTGAGCAATCTTCACGACAATGGTGATGGGTAATCAATTCAGGTGGTGCTTTTATCCTTGTCGCACAAACTGCAACACACAAGCTCGCACCTGATGTAAAGTGCTACTACACCACAAATGACTTCCACCCACACGGCTCCTTCATCAAGCTTCTTAAAGTTCCAAAAAAATCATACATCTGCATGAGGAGAGAAGGGTGCCTCACCCTCATCAGGAAGATTCAAGCAGCAACCGAATAAGTCCTTCATCTTAATCAACTTCCATTAAAAAGCCACACTGATAGGCAGAAGGACTGATGGTATAATCAAGGAGTGCTTCATGTAAAAGGGATGTTTTGGCTAAGATTATGTACTGTATGTACTTTTAAAGAATATCCAACAGATCCAATAATAATTATGAGTGAATAGACCCAAATAGACTGTCTCGAAAGAAAGTTAAATAAAAATCTGATAAAAATAAATTTGGATGGGAATGAATCTTACAGATGAGCCAGATGGGCCTGGAGGACCTGGGAAACCTGGAGGCCCCTGTGAACAAATGGCGACAAGGTAATAAACAAAAAGTCATCATGTTTACAATTTATAATGCAAAATATATCTTTAATGCATAAATATTCGAAACATTTCTGCGTTTGTTGGCCATGCTTTTTTCAAAGTCCAGTATGTGACAGTGTGTACTGATGGAAAATGGCAAACACAATCTTTTCAGTTCATTTGGTCACTGATAAATATAACACATTAACTACAAAGTACTGTAACATTAAAAATCAACTTTTAAATAAACTTTAGTGAGTTAAATCTGTGCTGTCCAAATGGACATGTACAATATGTTTGGGTACATCTTCACCATGTTTCCTGGAAGCCCAGCATGTCCTCTGTCTCCTGGGATGCCCTGTAGTAAAAATGAGGAAAGAAATAATGTTTTTGAAAGTTAAAAAAAAAAAAAACACACAGTTTGATAGCAAATGCATACTCACAGGTTCACCGCGTATTCCCTGTGACCCAGGCACCCCTGGAACTCCAGGTGATCCTGTGCAGCTGCAGGGATCCTACAGTGCCCAATAAAGAAATGAATACCAAGAAATCTGCGCAAAATTGTCTTTGTGTCTATGGTCTGACCCTTGGTTCTGTTGCCTGTAGTTTCTCCAAACACTGCAAGCATCCAAGAAAAAAGTGCAATATGTTATTGTTAACCCACCATTAGTGCAAAAGCAGAGCATTTGTAAAAATAAAATAACAATGATATGTTAATGATTTGAAGGATAAGCTAGAATATTATCTTTCTTACGCTGTCACAGTTATCCAAGGCGGTTACCCCAGGTTTGCCCTGGTCCCCCTTTTCTCCTTTGGCACCAGCCATACCTGGCACTCCTGGCATCCCTTGGGAACAGTCTCCAACACAGGCTTTCTGCGTTATAGCAACAACAAAAACATTAAAAAAAAAAAATATGGAGAAAAGAACATTATTCTCTTGAACACAAAAGGGCTAAAAAAACAAAAACAAAACTCACATCACCATCTTCGTTAGAAGCATCTTGAGGCAATAGCTGCAAGTCAGACTTCTGCAAAAAATTATTTTCAATGAGTTTTCTTTTTCGAACTTCATTGCATAAAACACCACAAAAACTTACCATTATATTGTTGTATGAGGTTCATTCACTTTTTGGTGCAGGGTTCATGTTTTTATATTGAGTATATGCATTGTACTAATCATTTGACGTTAGGTTGAGAAACTAAAAATAATCCACCTCATGGCATTTGCCTGAACAGGCATTTTTAAAGTAAATTGTCCTCAAAAGTAGTCTTGCTGTTAATTAAAAAAAATATATATATATATTTATCTTTCACAAAAAAAAACAC